>NC_028644.1:69012233-69042462 GCF_001406875.1 Solanum pennellii
ATTTTTTTTTATAAATCGCTGCCCTGGCAGCGATTTGTAAGAAGAAAAAAACTTTTTGGCAAAATCGCTGCTGGGGCAGCGATTTTACTTTTTCAGTTGAAGTAAATCGCTGCCGGCGGAGCGATTTTACCGTTTTGGTTTATATAAAATTTTATATACCCTTTTGGAATTTTTGTTAATATTTTCTACCGTTTGAGTTTCGGACTCGATAATATTGTTTGAGATGTTTTGATTTAGGTTATACATTGGTCTACAAATTCACCCGATTTAAATGTAAATGAATATGTTAAAAGGGAATGAAGTAGATTTAAAATTATATTAAAAAAACACTTAGTTAAAGATAAGACATAAAAGAAAAAGATTCATATAGCTAGGCTACGTCTAGTTACTATAGTGAACATTCATTGTTATTATTATTAATTTATTTTTATTTAATATATGTTGAGCTTATAAATGGAGAAATTTTTCCATGCATGCACTAGAAATCGATATAGCTGATTTTATCATGTTGGGATTAAGACATAATTATTATTGCGTGTTCAATGCATATGCTTTTACTTTTTTAAAAAATTTTAACCAGATAACAGATATATCTAATTATATTCCTCCTCCAAAAAAAGTGAGTTTTTACTTTTAAAAGATTAGGTAATAAACCAATAAAAGGAACAGAAGATAGAAAATGACTCATTTAGGAGTAAAAGTGGCCTTAGCTCTCTTTTTTTCAACCTTTTGATTGAAATTTGACTTCTATAATTTCAAAGTATTTTGAGTACAAGTTTTTGCAATCTCTAGATAAGATGATGATTCAAAAATGACCACAATTCTTGTGAATATATTCTAGTTACTCATTATTAGTTTAGGTATCTAATGTGACAATTTTACCTAATATAAATATAAATTAAAAAATATGAAAAAATATACTTTTAATATTCTAAACTCGCTTCCTTTTACAATTTCTCTCCGCATTTCAAAACTAAAAAAAATTAAGGACCAAGAAAATCTAATGAAATAATATGGAAAAAAGGGTATTTTCTTCTATTAATTAATTAATTAATTAATTAATCAATTAATAATGATAAAAGCTATGGGACCAAAAGGGAAAAGTCATGAAGGAATTATCCAATATCCAAAGGCATAAAATAGTTTCTAGCATTTAATCATCCTTGTCAAAAGCATGAGGAGAAAAACAAAATTAGAACCAAAAGGAAAAAAAACAATTATACATCTTCTTACCTTATTAAAAACTAAAAAAAAAAGGGCCAAAACATCATGAAGAAAAAACAATATACAAGTCATCTTCTTAGATTATTGAAAACTCACAAAAAAGAAAACAAGCCAAAAACATGATAAAGAAAGAACAAATTGTAAATGGGGAATAGAAGGAGCAAGAATTAGAAAGGGGCTCACTCCTTAGTTAGCTAGTGGGTGCAAATTCCCATTGTGTTGTCATTGTTGCATCTTCATTAGGGTGCCACTTTGCCCATTTATTTTGTCCACTTTGTTAAACAAATCTTCAAACTTATTCCCATGTTCTTTTAATTGCCTCCCCCTTTAATTAATCTGACAGGAACGCAAGAGGTTCATCTGAATTCCTTTTACTAAGAAAATATATATATACAACACATATGTTGAATTATCTTGACTTTTTTTGTGTATTAATTACTTCTAATTCTGTTACTAATCGCTCGACATAGAGTTTAAATCTTGAATCATTCTTTCGTTTGTCATGTCACAATCCCTACATGTGTGTTCCTAAATTGCCATTAATGAAAATGGAAGGCAAAACATGTGCATATAGAATGTGATACCTACTATATAAGCATGGGGTATTCACAAATTATTATTATTAAAGAGAACATCAATTTTGTACAAATATTAATGGATGTATGTTGGTAGATAAAGAAACATGATATATCACTTTTACTCCAACAATTATGGGTAGTGAGATCTACCTTATAATTTTTTTTTAATATGTTTGAGATAATGAAAAATTGAATATATGTTTTTGAATTCAAGATATAAAGAGAGGAAAAAAAAAGCAAATATTATTGTGGGATCATATGGCCAAAAGAAAAAAAAAAGTGCAAATGTCGGCAAGGGGTATAGTGAGTGATGAGCCAAAGAGCATGGGTGGGTTTTGGATTAAGTGCATAGGCGTGGCTTGTTTTTGGCCAAGGTTGGGTGTGTAGGGTACTTGTGTTTCTTACATTTTCTAGACTCGATGTACAGTCTTGGATCAACGATAAAAATTATTTTTATTGTAATTTTGGAGACGGAGTTAGGAGGGTACAAATTAATCTTTTTGTATTCTATTCCTGTATTTTTCGCTTTTTATTTTAAATTTCATGAGTAAAAATTACGATTTTATTTTTGCTTTATAAGTCGCGAGTTTGAGTTGAGAAATCAATTATCGAAGATTGCTTTGGTTGCTTTAGGGTTGAGTATTTGTAATTCACCTTCTTGGATTGTGGTCCTACTTGAAACTCTGGATGAATACGAAATGTTTCATGCATTAGTTTTTTTTATTTTTGTCACGATTTCAATCCCTAGAAATGAAACTTTCCAATGGAATACATAAGTGTTTTTATCTTTTTTGATGACTTTATTCGGCACAACTATAAATTAATTGAATGGGTGAACTCGTGAAATCGAAAGGGAAAACGTTAATTGCCTTATTATTAATTAATCTGAATTCTATAAGGAACAATCCGTAATAATGAACTTGAATCGGTTTAACCTTTATTGGTATAATATATAAACATGACCCTTTACTTGGCTTCAGCAGCCAACTATGCCCTCCCCCTCCAACTTTGAATGTACACAAGTAGGCACTTAAAATTGTATATAATTGAACAAGTAAACACACGTGTTCTACATGACATAATACATGTCAGACGCCGCGTAGGACACAAAATTTTCATGTAGGGTGCTATGTAGGACAAATATGTCTATTTGTTTAATTTTATGCAAGTTTAAGTGTTTACTTGTGCATATTCAAAATTAAGGATCATAGCTGTCAAAAAAGAAGAAAAAAGAAATGAAAAATAGAGAAATTAAAGTAAAGGAAATTACCTTGACCCTTAAACCATGTCTAACAAGTCCAAGACATGGTGTCCCACAAAAGAATGGAAGTATTATACAAGAGTATATACTTATTATGAAATATACATATAATATATAGTATTATGTTATTTTTTTGTCCAATCTAGAGAAATGTCCCACTCCTACCCCCACCCCCACCCCCACCCACCTCCAACCAGTTGGAAGGGAGCACCCTTTCTCACATATATTTTCCTCACTAATCACCAAAAACACCTCCACTCAACTTGCTACCTTTCCTTTCTCTAAGCAAATTAAACACTTTCTCAAGAAAAAGTTTAAGATTTGATATTTCTTATTTACTTGGTCACTTTGGATTTGACATGCATTTTAAAAAAAAATTAATACAAATACTTTATTATAAAATTCATATGAATTGATATATAGCCTTGCATCTAAGAATATGATCTAGTGATTAAGAATTTTGAGATTTCAGATTTCTAGAATTTTCTGATATCTATTGATTGATGATAGCTTATGGAGTAAATTGTTTTTGATTGCATGATTGGTGTAATAAATTAATACTTCCAATTCCTTGTAGATATAGTAAAATTTGTTGGATGGAAAAAGTGTGGTATTTTTTTAAGGGCAACTTTCACATATAGCAAATAAAAAATTTATATTTGTATGTTTTAGCAAAGGTTGCATAATTGCGCTCCATAGCAAACATAGAAACTGTATAATTCGCTATACATATACAATTGAAGCAAATTGTATAAAACGAAGTATATAAAACAAGAAAAAGAAAGTCACTTGGGCAGAGAACTGTATAAAAACGAAGTGTATAAAACGAATTGTATTATTATAAGTGTATAGAACGATAATATACAATTTGAATTTGTATAAAATGAAAAAATGAGAAAGACAAAAGAGACTTGACAAGGAATATACAATTGAATCGAATTGTATAAAACAAGAAAGAGAGAAATTAGATACAATTTGAAAATTGTATAAAACGAGAAAGAGAGAAAGGCAAAAGAAACTGGGCAGGGGAGTATTTTTATTGTATAATTATAGGTGTATAGGACGAAAATATATGTACTTACATATGTATATACAATTTTCTCACGCTTTATACAAACAGAAACACAATTTATACATTTCACTTCTGTTTGTATAAGTGAGAAAGGCGAGAGTGGCGAGCGAGATTTGGGAGAGTGGCGAGCAAGATCTGGAAGAGGAGAGAGGGGAACAAAAATATATGTATTTATACAATTTTCTCTGCTTTATATAATTAGAAACAACTTTTATACACTTGTGTTTGAATAAAAAGTGAGGAAGCGAGAGAGAGATTGGAGGAGAGTGGCGAGCGAGATATTTGGGAGAGAGGTGCCTGATAATTTTTTGCAAACATTTGCTATGGAGCACAATTAAATCAAACCCTAACTACTCCATTTATTTTAGGTTATTAGTTTGCTATTATATACAATTTTCCCTTTTTTTAATTAGCATACATTAAGAAAAAAAATTGTGTATAAAAGGAGTAGGACTATACTACCTAGGCTTTTTCCAAAAACAAACATAGGAGGGAACCACTTTCTATTAAAGTTTTCGTCTCACCATCATTTCTTTGTAAAAAATAATATTTGTTATTTTTAGTGGCTAATTAAATAATAATATTCCAAGGAACTTATAGTTAATAGAAGTAGTTATTTTTTTATGATAATAATTAATAAGCAGTTAGAAATTAATTCCGTTACTTTCACAACTTTTTATGACTCACTAGAGTAATTTCTCTCTAATATTTTCCATTTTAATTTTATAAATACTCTTTCTTAAAAAATAAGTTTTTGAAAATGAAGAAGCTGAAAAAGTTTTGCACGAGAGTTATTTCACGATTATAACTTTCCAACCTTTTAACATAATCATTTTTATTTTTACTTTCGTTGCTCTGATCATCCATTTTTATTTCACACTTCCAATTCTATAATAATTATCTAAATTATATAAAATTCTTTTTAAATAATACTTTTTACCTCACCAAACACAAAATTAACAAAAAACACGCTTATTTTTCTAAAAGAAAATATTTCATGAATTCTTTTTTCTTTCATATGAAGCACACCTAGCTAAGTGTTGATGATATGAATTTAGAGGGGTTGAAAATATGATATTGAAAATAATAAATGAAGTATGTTATTATTGATAATAATTTAAATTTTAGCAATATAAGACGTGATTTACAACAAATTAACAAAGTGATGTTCTTTCAGTTTGCACTTAATAATTGGACAGACTCATAGTCATATATATACAAATTCTAAATAATATGATGATCAATTAAATATTTGTTTTGCGTGTATATATTTATTTTCTTAGTCAAAGTGAGTCAATTCTACTTTTTTTGAAAGAATATTTTTTATTAACACTAATAACTTATTAATAAATTGAATTAAGTAATTAACATTATCTCCTTCATTTTTTTTAAAAAAAAGAGACTTGATTTGGCGTACGGTAGAGTGCCTAATATTTTTTATGAAAGCGTGTTCTCCTTAATTAATTATATTTTTTAAAAAAATTTATATATACATAAAAATTACCCGTCATAATTAACTTGTAAAATGAATCTGTTTATTTTATAGAGATTCATCGTTCCTGATCCTGCTTCATCTTTCAAAATGCACCTATATTAAGGTGTTTTAAAAATGACTCTGATTGAGAGAAGAAAGAAAAAAAAACTTTAGTCATAATACATTTATAAGTAAAAATATTCATGAAATGTAAATTATTTGACTCTCGAAATAATAATATAGTTAGTTTCTTAAGGCACATTAGCTTTGTTAATTAGGAAGAAAATTAGTAGTTAAGCCAGCTAACTTCCCACAAATGTTGATTCCTTTTTATAATTATGCCAAAGCAATTCCACTAACCCTTAATTAAAATAATTAATTAATAATCCAGCCGTTCTTGTAATTAAAATAGGAGACTTCCATGATAACTAAACCAGATTTGTACGCGTTTAGTTCCAAATTTTTTGATTAATTTTATAATTAAGATATCAGAACTTGCCTGCCATATTATACTATAAAGTATATAAGTGCATAGGATTACAAGGCATGTCAG
Source organism: Solanum pennellii (assembly GCF_001406875.1). NCBI lineage: Eukaryota > Viridiplantae > Streptophyta > Magnoliopsida > Solanales > Solanaceae > Solanum > Solanum pennellii. The sequence goes on from NC_028644.1 coordinate 69,018,396, forward strand.
AATTTGTCTTTGTTTTTATTTTATTTTATAATGTATATTGGGTGAAAATTAATTAATTACCACGTTATTAATGAGACATTTAATATCAACTTGCATCTAAAAATGAAAAGATTAAAGGTCTCTTTTAATCATGTTTAATTACACATGTGATTAGCACAAACCACTAGCCTTATTTGGCATGTTCTTGTCTATGACAAGAGTCAAGTGATGAGTCGGTGATGTCTCGGGTTAAAGTTATGATTGAACATAGCATTTTTTTGATAGATTTAAAAGTCGTATTATTGCTATCATTATTTATGATTAATTTTCTTTTCATTATGATAACATGTATTTATGACCACTGATATATTAAAGTACGTTAGTATCATAAGTTCAATCGATCACAAAAAAATCATGTTATGTGTAACATAGAGGGAAAACTATTGAATAACGTTTATGGTGCTAAATGTGCTTGCTTTTTGAATATCAACTATTGTTTTCGATGTGATGATGTATATATATATCTTGATTCGATAACAATAACAAATCATAATACATTAGTAATATAAAAATATAAACTTATTTCTTTTTTTTCTTTTAATTTCCTTCTTGATTAAATTAAGTTTTACAATATAGTACAGTACTAATTAGTACTTGTTGCTCTTAAAATTAGAGACATAGTTGAAACAACAACTCATAAATCTAGAATTTATACAGAGATCTAAGTTTTAATTATAACAATTTTTTTCTTTAATTTTCTAGGGTAAATAAAAAAAAATGATGATTTTTACTAGACTTAAGTAAAGACCATCACATGCAATTCAGAAAACTTGTTTGTAAAGTGCATAATAATGTTAAAATTGTTTCACAGCTTAAGACAAAACATGATGATTCATAATCAATAATTAAATAGTATTAATTAGTGCTAAAAGTTAATTATTCACTGCTCTTATTAGTTGTTTCCACTGCATGTTACATGTTCAATAATATTGATTTACTCTAATATTTATTCTTTTTGACTCAATAAAAATGACAAAATTACAGCTATGCATATACTGTAACAACACTTATCTTTGTCCCCCACACCCCACAAATAAACAAAAAAAATTAAAACTAATTTTTTTTTTTAAAAAAAAATAAAATCTTAATACAAAGATTGTTTGTTTGTGCAGAGATTATATATACAGAGCTTAACTGTTAATCCATGTTTTGTTTCCTAATTAAAATAATTAAAGCTGTCACTGTTAATGTGTATGTTTTGTGTATGTCAGAAGAATAATTAATTACTTTAATTTTTGAGCTATGCAAAATAGAGAGCAATTTAATTTTCCCTAAGATATTTTTAACATAACATAATATTATCTGCTTCGATCCTATTAATATGGGTCACTTTATTCGTCCATGTAGTAATCTTCCTCTTAAACTCATTTTCACATATATCACATCACTGCGATCCATAGCTAGTATATTCGTGACAAATGAAATTCGAAGCTAGTTTATTTATACACGTGTATTTCTAAATTATATTTAGCATAATAAATGCAATAAATCAAGAACCCTACATCATTATTCTAACGAATTATTACCGTTGATAATAGTAATTGAACGAAATTAATCAATATATATTTAACATGACCTGATATATCATCCGCTAAAGATTATCGATATATACAAAATTAAATTCAATCGTATAATGTTTTCTTTTTCAAGTCCCCACAAGATGGAAAAAAATGGTCCTATAATTTTTTAGAGTCCTTCAAATTGGGTACAAGGAGAAAACATTATCTCTTTTGATGTGGATTTCTTGTTTTTTTTTCTAAAAAAATATATATTATTTTTTATTTATTATTAGAATTATAATTATTTTTCATTCTTTCTTTTTTGACCCTTGATTTGGATTTTCTTTTATTGCATAGCTGTCTGTCTCTATCTACTAATCTAACTTTTTTTTTATCTCTTGTTCTTTTCATGTTTGTAATTATCAAGATTTATTGATGTAACATCTCATAATTTTGCATGCTTCACTTTCATAATTATCGTTATAATTATAATTAAATAGATACGACTATATTTCCATATATATATATATAGACATTACCTAACTTTAGCTTTGTATTTTTTCCTACTTGTCATTTTCTTTGCTTTCATATAGGATAATACTGTCTTGTCACCGTTTTTTTCTTGATTTTCTGTTTGATATTTGATATTTATTTGAATTCACACTATGTATGATATATTAAAAGATATTGTATATAACAAATATTTCCATTCTTCGAACGAGTAAATAGTGAAACTAGTTACAAGTTATTAAGGAATGAGGATCATAAATAACTTATTCTAACTTGAATATTTTCATTCTTAAGACTGGTAAATAATAAACTTAACTATGAACTATTTAGCTATGAAGTTCGTAACTAATTTTAATTTATTATATATTGTGTATATATACATATAGTGTGTGATAACGATATTAGCAGAGACAAATAGTCAGATATGTGGGTCATTCTATCATGTGGGATGTCTCTTGTGTTCTTCTACCTGACTATGACACCCCAAATTTGAGTAATTTCGGAAAAATTTGTCAAAAAAAATTTATTTATAATCGATATTTATATTAAATCATATTATTATAGTGATAAGTGATATTGTGGTCGATTAAAAGTGACATAAATGTAGTAGTATAGTGATAAATAGTGCTATCTAAGACTTGTCTTTTGACGGAATCGGATTTTTTATTTAAAATTTTAAATTATTATGTGTATTATGTGAAGTAATTTTTCAACGAAGAAGATTCAGATAAATCTTCAAACAATCCTTAGCCCCTAGATGTGTTAGATACTCATTTTTTACGTATAAATATTGTGTGCGGATAAATTTTTTTAACGGAATCCTTGAAATGTCCACATCATTTTAAAAAAAATAATTAAAAAAAAAGTGCAAGCAAGCCAATGAGCAGTCTCAGCTTTCAAATCATGGGACTGTGACCTTTCCTTGACCACCAAACATCTTTTTCCTAATTTATTTTAATATTTATTTCTATTGAAGTTCGATTAATTTGAATATTAATATTGAAGTTCGATTAATTTGAATTTGCGTCAAATAGGATTCATACTGGAGAATTGCTTCCTATCACTAATTTTTACATATTCAATACTTGAAATTTAAACTTCTAATTAAGAAAATAACAACCTCATTCATGATATTACATCTTTTGATGGTTAATTCATTTTAATATAATATATTATAATATTGGTCCTAATATATTATTTCATTAGATTTCCTTATTTCATTTCTTGTGTTATGATTTTGTGTATGAAAATGCAAAAAACTATATATTTATTTCTTTTATTTTTTTACCTAAAACAAGATGACCTAGTTCGAGTCCATGATAATTAACAGGGTTATCTATGGATTTACATGAATTTATTAGCTTTTGCTTAGCCTTTATAAAGGGAAAATTGTATATAATAGAAAACTAATAACCTAAAATAAATGGAATAGCTAGGGTTTGATTTAATTCTGCTCCATAGCAAACGTTAGCTAAAATTTGCCAGCGTCTCTCTCCCAGAAATCTCGCTCGCCACTCTCCATTCTCGCTCGCCTCTCTCGCTTTATACACAGTAGTGTATAGTTCTGTTTCTGTTTTGTATAAAGCGAGAGAAAAACATATATCTTCTTACTATACACTTAATATTGCAGCGAAATAGGCAGTGAATTATACAATTGTGCATTATACAATTGCAGTGAAATAGGATAGTGCATTATACAATTGCAGCAAAATAGGCCAGCGAATTATACAATTTAGGCCAGCGAATTATACACTTGTATATGTATAGCAAACTATACAGATTTATGTTTACTATGGAGCGCAATTATGCAAAATTTGCTACAGCATACAAATATGAATTTTTTGTTTGTTATATGTGAAAGTTGCCCTTTTATAAATGCATTTAAATAATTTATTTATAATTATAAATATTTAACTGTAAATTTAATTATTACTAATATATACTAATTATTTGATATCAATTTTATCATGATATGGTTTTGTTAACAATTTGCTTTTAGTACTTGTAAAATCTACTTTTAAGATATGCTCTTGTAATTGGTAAAACTAATTGACCTTAAGAAAATGACAATTTTCAACATTAAAAAGTATAAAGTAAGAATATTAATTAAGTGGGTCCCCAATAATGTGAATTAGTAATGATGTTTAATTTGAGTAAGAGTGACGGTTAAGTTCAGTTTAAATTGACATAATTAAGGTCCCATTAAGATTGTGACAATTTTTTTTAAAACTTTAACTTTACTATATTGTATAAGATCCCATGTTATTGTTTATGTGACAATTTAAATAAATTCCTATGTTATAATAAAATGACCATTCTTAGAAGTATTAACAATGTAAATTTGTCACTAGTGTCCAATTTGAATACCGCTATTTAATTTTATTTTTTTTTTAAAAAAAGAATTATATTTAATTAAATATTGATGATCACTTTCTTGAATATGTCTGGAGTTTATACATTTTTACATGAAAATTAGGTAAATGACTTAAAATTTCATATAAAAATGATTGAACTTTATCGTATGAAACTTTACGCAGATTTTATAAAATCTGAAGTTATTTCAAAAGGACATGGCAAACATATAAGAAAACAAATTAGGCCCTATGCAAATTATTCAGTAAGCAAATCAGCCCAAGCCCAAGAAAGACTTGGGCTAATTGAAACCAAGTGAGGCCTTCTTTGAATAACTAATTTTAAAGGGCAAACAATACAAATCTCACTATTTTATGACTTAATTGTGTGACTTTTGGGTGAGTTCTCAGGTTTTGATCTCTACGCACATGTATCCGAGCATGTCCAGATACATGTATTATCGGGTCAAAATTAGGTGTAATTTATTCTAGATACACTATATACATCACATATATAACTGAAATCTCTCGTTAAGCCTCTTTCCTGTATTACTCGCCTCCCTCCCATCTCGTGCATCTCTCTCCTCTCCCACTTGTATCTCTTTTTCTCTTATGCTCGCTTGCTCCCTGAGTATTTTTATTTTAGAGCATATCTAGTAGCAAATATACATGTATCTAAATTTTTGAACGAAATTATGAATTAGTGATATAAAATATAATCATTTTAAACTATATAGAGAATTAGTAAACTTATTGGTTGGAATGTTTGTGTAATTAGGTAGTTTTGCCTCTTGATAATAGCCCAGCCCAATCCAAGAAAGTCTTGGGCTAATTGAATGTTAAGAAACCATTTTTTAGGCCCCTTTTTATCTTTATTTTGGCCCAAAATGCACAAGTAGAAAAGAGCAAGCTAATTGGTAAGTGATCCAAATTTACAGTGACGAATCAGAAATTTCATTCAGTGTTCAAGTTTATATATATATGAAAAGTTTTGACCTATATTGTTTTCTACATATATCGTATAATTTTTTGGTGAAAATATTCAACTGACTATCCTTCACTATATATATTGCTGCATAACTGTGAATTTGGTCTATAAAACAAAAGATTAAATCAAAATTTGGAATAAACAATTAAGTGTTGGGCAGATGAGCACATGATACTCAGAGTTCAAGAAGCACTGAATAAAGTGAAAAAGCAATGCCATGAAATTAAATAAGTTTTACGCAATAAATACCCCACACCAATAAAACAAAAAATATATTTAATCTTTATATATTTCTTATAAACTTAAGTAAGTATATGGTGTATATTCAATTTGTACACTATATACTTACTTAATATACATTAACAACGGCAATATTTTTATTTTTTTGATTTTCTATTCGATGTTAGATTCTATATAGAAGTTAGACTAAATTCAAATCATGCTTCGAGAACAACGCTTCCAATAAAAAAATTTCTATATCCAAGGCTCGAAGTCGATACCTAATTTACTATACAGCTACAAGCTACTATAGGCTAGATGGGTGAACCTTTTTTTAACCGTCCAGCTAAGAATGCTACTCCCCTCTATTTAAGTTTGTTTTGATTTAACACGATATTTAAGAAAATAAATATGATTTTTGAGTTTTGTGGGTTTAATAAATTAAAAAATGTTAAAATATATTATAATATTCTCTAATTTCATGATTGTAAACATGTGCTTATGCGGAAGTTAAAATTAAAAAATAATATATACATTTTTTTCAAATAAACTGAAAAAATAGGCAAACATATTGAAACAAATTGAATTTTTTTTTCTGAATCAATCATATTATACATTGCCTATGAGTTCTTTATACAAAAAAGCTGACAGATAAATTTTAGAAGGGACCATCATGTGGAATCATTTTTAATGTTTTTCACTATGCCTTTATATAATTAGTACCTTACGGTAAATCTTTATTCGCATCGAATATCGAGATGACGTTAATGTTTTGATTACATTTTGGCACATAGTTTATATGTATACACACATTAATACAACAAGCTCAAATTAAATTCAAATTTTTATTTATATCATTTTGATCTGTTTGTCAACATTGATTAAAATACTATAACGTAAGATCAAACTAGGTTACTTTTGATTGTTTTTATTAAAAGATCCTTTATGTTTAGAATTCAAACACGAAATCTCTGATCCAATGTGTATGTACATATTAATTCAAAGACCTCAAACTATACTACATACTAGTAGTAGTTATTAGAATGCACATAAAATATATAATTGCAAGAAGAATATTGACAAAACATGAATTAAGATAATGATCTTTTGTGGTCCTATGTTTCTATGTGACAAAAACAATGATCATTGAACTCACCACTAAGGTTTCAAAAACCAAAATCAATTTGCAATGAGAATTCACAACTGGCACAAATCTATTGCAAGTCTTTGATTTTCTAGGAGAAAAAAAAAAGTAAAAAAGGGAGTTGTTGTTGTGTGAAGAGGGGTGGGTGGGTGTGTGGGGGTGGGGGTGGGGTTAAAGAAACAAAAAACAATTAAAGAATTAAATCTGATTATACAATATAATTTTTCAACGAAAAAATATCGATTGACACTTGGAGTGTATGTGGCTCTGCCACTATATATATATATATATATTGAAATAAACTCCTTTCCTTCCCTCTAGCTTTGCTTTGGTATTACCCTGTGTGATTAAATGATCGATAAAATTTAATATTAAATATTTCTGATACATTGAAAAATTACTAGACTATTAAAGTTGTTCATAAGCTATAAGCTATAATATCACTTGAATCTATGGAGAAAAACTAAGAAGTTTGTTTGACGCTCTTTTACTCTATAACAAAGCTTTACGTATGTAATTTTTTTTTTTAATATCTCGATATTCATTTTGTTCTGTTCAATCTCTAAAATTTAAATTTAAAATAATTTTTTAATAGTAATGTTTTAATGCCTTGAATACCATATTGGCATATAAAATATTTTATCCATTATGTCATTATCAACTTTATTTATATGAATTGAAATTAGTAGTCATTTCACTCTCTATGGTCCCCAAAATTTGTGTCGTAAAGTTGATGAAAGAGTAATGAAGATAACCCCATATCCATACGTATAAAAAAAGCATAGTATCTAATCAAAAACAAAATTTAATTAAAAGCCACTCTATCTTCTTCATTCAATACTCATTATACCTTTCCAATCCCTTTTTTTCTCATCAACATAATATACATATAGTAATATTAAAATCTTTGAATCATCCACTATTTTTTATATGTATCAAGTTATTCAGCTCAACTTATATGCAGTTTCATTAATTATATATATATATATGATATTTGTTATAGCTCTATCAATCACTATGCTTAGTTTGATTAATTACATGTGATATCTGTTATTTCTTACCAGCATATGTATTATCAAGTCTATCCATCACTTTTGCTTAATTCGATTATTTACATGTAATACATGTTATCTCTTACCAACATATGTGTGTACTGTATTTACCAAGGTAGCTTGACTAGCTATACGTGGTACTTACTAATATGTTATCTTTCACTAACATAAATATGTGACCATTTTTTTTAGTTCTCCTAATTACATGTAATAACTGTTATTTCTCACCAATACTATCGAGTTTATCAATCACTACTTTTAATTCGACTAATTACGCGTGATACTTGATATTCCTTACCACATGTATGTACCGAGTCAATCAACCCGGCCCACTATGCTTAACTCAACTAATTATACGTAATACCTATTGTTTCTCACTAACACATGTACTATCGAGTTTATCAACCTTAACTCAACTAATTACATGTGATACCTGCTATCTGTCACCAACAGAGATACATGTCAAGTTTATCAACCACTACACTTGGTCAAACTTATTACACGTGATACATGCTATCTCTCACCAATACAGATACGTACCGATTTTATTAAACACTATTTTTGTTGATGTTGTCCATATGCATGTGTGTGACGATGAATGCTATGAGATTTTAGGTCCTAATAGGGACAAACTAAAACCACAAAATATTACTACTACCAAGACCCACACTGATTTTACCATATGGCTACTACTACTTCTACTTCTACAAATCTCAAATTCCAAATCCAACCCATCAAACCCAAACGCCGACGTTGCCGTGAAACCACCATTACTGCTTCTACAAACCCTTCTCAGTATTCGCCCACCAACTGTTCGACACAATGCCTCAACCAAACTCGTAAAGTTGATACACCTACTATTGTTTCACCGGACAACTCATGGTGTTGTCCTGCTTCTAAATCACCCTCGCCGTCGCCGACGCAACCCATTTCATCCTGTTCCTCTTCCATTTCGGATAATACCAAGATCCGATACTCGCCGACGACGTTTCCTCGAGTTATGGAATCTATCGGTACCCTTTACGGGGGTGGTGGTGGAGGAGGTGGTACTCCGATCCCAAATAACAACACCCACGAAGGGTTTCCGTCGTCTTTTAGTAAATTCAACTCAGCGTTAACTGCGGGGTTGCTGAACCCAATGTCACCGCCACCTTCTATGGATAAGACTCGTTCGAGTCCGACCCTTTTCGAAATGATGGCGAATGAACCTGAATGCATTACGAGATCGACAATTAACGCACCCATTTCGAATGGATGCTCAAATCAGAAGCCGGCTTCGTTTGTACCACTGGACAAACAGGCGTTAATGCAACAGCGACTTTTGGATCTTTTAGCTTGTAGAAGCCCAGGGAATCAGTTCAATGATTCGAGTTCGAGTGATGTGAAGTTGACATTGAGTTCTAAGGATGGTTTGAGTGTTGCTATGAATGTTCATAGGCAGATCTTGGTGGTTCATAGTCGGTTTTTCGCTGTGAAGTTGTCGGAGAAATGGGTAAAGCAACAGAGAAATTCAGGTCCTTACATTGTTGAGATTGCGGATTGTGATGATATTGAAGTGTATATTGAGACTTTGAGATTGATGTATTGCAAGGATTTGAGGAGAAGGCTCATGAAGGAAGATGTTCCCAAAGTCCTTGGGATCTTAAAGGTAGTGCTTATGCATCTAATTTACTTTTTTGTGATGTATAATAACCTTTGTAACGAGATTTTGCGACAAAATGTTCTTTTTAAAGTAAATTGTGATTGAATTGATGAAATAGAGGATTCACATAACCTACCCTAACTGATTTGGTTGATCATTGTTGAAATCACTTAGCTAGATAGATGTGTGACCTCGATATTAAGTATATACTTGCTCAATTTTGAGCTGGGAATAGAAGTTAGGCGTCAAAGTTATCGTCTTTGTTCATTAGCCCATTTATTTATGTTTGTGTCCAAAAGTTAATTCATGTGGCTGCATCTGAATTGCTTGCAAATATATTGCTATGTGCTTAGTGATGGGATAGTTGATTTTCTGTGCCACTTTATTTTAGGATGGTGAAATCTTTTAGAGATGAACTTTAGTCTTTATGCTCAGACACATACACATAGGCGGGTGAATAGAAATGTGTAATTGTATTTTACCTTAGCTGATTATATTGTTTTATAGGTTTCTGCTGCAATTGGGTTCGACGCGGGGGTGTTATCGTGCCTGGAGTACTTGGAAGCTGCTCCTTGGGCTGAGGATGAAGAAGAAAAGGTAGCTTCACTGTTGTCTGAGCTTCGTCTTGAAGGAGTAGGTGCAGGGGAAGTTTTAAAGAGGGTATCTCTTGATGTTACGTCGGGAACAGAGAGTGGAAATGGGAATGAGGAAGTGCTTCTCAAGCTATTGCATGTGGTTCTTGAAGGGAAAGATGAGAAGGCGAGACGAGAGATGAAAGGGTTAGTATCCAAAATGTTGCATGAGAATTCATCTCATAATGATTTGAGGAAGGAGTCATTGTATTCAGCTTGCAATGCATGCCTGCAATTGCTCCGCCACCATTTTTTACGGGCAGCAGATGCAGACATGACGGATGTGGGTCAGATTGCACGACAGGCTGATAATCTACATTGGATTTTGGATATCTTGATTGATAGACAGATAGCTGAAGATTTTTTGAGGACTTGGGCTTCTCAGTCTGAATTATCTGAGGCACATTCTAAGGTGCCTGCACTCCATAGGTATGAGGTTAGTAGAGTCACGGCTAGACTGTTTGTTGGCATTGGTAAAGGGCAATTACTAGCTTCCAAGGATGCTAGGTGCTCTCTTTTGCAGACATGGTTAGTGCCTTTCTATGAGGATTTTGGATGGATGAGGAGGGCATCAAGAGGTCTTGATCGTCATTTAATTGAGGATGGTCTCAGCAATACTATTCTGACCCTACCGATGGCGTTGCAGCAAGATATTCTGATGTCTTGGTTTGATCGGTTTTTGAACTCCGGAGATGACTGCCCAAATATCCAGAGGGGATTTGAAATTTGGTGGAGAAGGTCTTTCTGGAGGCGAAATGGTGAGCCTGAACGCCCTCGTCAAATGCGTGTCATGACTGCAACAATTGAGAACTCTTGAGACTTTAATCTGTGAATGGGATGAGGTCCACAACCTCTCTGTGATTGTCTTGTTTCAACTCTTGCTATTCCTCAGTCCTCATCTTATACCAGTTTTTACTGTCTTCTTACTTTGAAACAAGTAGCACAACTCAATACCGCAGAGTCATACTTACAGAGATGATCATGATCCAAGGTTTTTAATCTGGCAAGAATGCAGACACTTTTTTTTCTGTTTAGGTGTCATGTGATATGAGAATTTCTTTTTCTTGCTGATCCCATGTAGAGCTCTCCTGTCTGTGACTGAATTTCCAAAATCAGTGGTTTTATCACAAAGGGTCATCCTACTTAAAAGTTGTGCGACTTCCTGAATGCTGATCGATTCTGTGACAGGTAGTATTCATATCCTCAGTATAACAAGATATGGATGATCAATTCAAGCAAGTTGACAATTTAGGTTATTTGAGACATAAGGGCGATTGTCACTACTTATGACTAAGGGAAATTACTATTGGTTTCGTGATGGCAATTCCAAGGACTGCAGCAACATAGTGTCTTAGGTCTTCATCTATCTTGAGAACATCAGCTGGCAAGTATGGAAGCAAGACTGATCATTTTTGCCTTTCTGGTTGCTAATGAAATTCATCATGTCTGTGCCCTTTGTGAGCCGGTTTGGTTAGGATTAGATGCACTGTTTTTCCCTCGCGTGAATACTGTAGCACCATATTCCTCAGTGTGAACTTTGAAGGTTTTCGATGTTCTCACTCCTTGATGAACAGATTTTCTGAAGATTACCTTGTTGCTTGATGTTTAACTTTCCAATCACTAACTTTGTTTTGCATGAAAGGTATTTGCTCTGCATATCAAATTCAGTCCAGAACCTATATCATCATAGTTGTTTAATTTGCTTATTTTCCTCAGTGCTCAGCCTTTCTTTGAGCTACATATTTGGTAATGGCATTATACATAGCCAGTTATATGATTTTATGTACTTTGTTGAAGCAGTGTGTTTACATGTAACTAAACATAAAATTGTTTAATTATCAGAGTCAATTACATGTAGCTTTTTACAGGAAACATGGATTGATAGCCTGTTTTTAACATGGTAAAATGTTCGATGTCTAGTTACAACAGGTAAAACTACGTTGGTAGTGTGAAAAATTCTTTTACACCGTCGGTGTATATGAGTCAAATTACAACTCAAAAATCTTGTCATCATCATCAAAATGAGTAAAGTAAGATGGTCCAGTAATCAAGCAATCATAGTTTAGTTCACCTGGCTTGGCTATCTTTTGCCTACATAGAAAAAAAAATCAATGAAAAATAGATAAACAAGAAACCCCAAGTGAATTAAATCACAAAAAATAAACAGTGTTACCATTCTTGGTCAATTAACATCTCATCAGTCATTCCAAATTTCTGTAACTCCTCCTTTGTATGATGCATTGACAAACAATACCTACATACATTCACAAGTACCGCGAAAAAAAACGTCAAGATCCATGAGGGATTGAAGTTAAGATTCAAAGAACAGATTTTGGAAGTTTGACCAAACGTATCGTTCATCAAAATAGTATTTGTTTACCTTCCACCATAGCCTCTTTCCATGACAATCATGCCACCATTAGTCATATTATGTAATCCTTCAAATTGCTCAACAGTCCATTTATACCATCTCATCAAAAACACCCTTAGTGTAAGTCCATGTGAAACTATAACAAGGTTCATATTTGGACTCTGTTGACCAGGTGGTTCAAATCTTCCTATGTCAATATCACTTCTAAGTGTTTCCCTGAACCCTGCAAGCTTGACACAACCACAGTTTTAATGATAACGGGGCGGTGAAAGCATACAAAGATAGTAAGGCTTCCATCGCGATAGGTCAAAAAACAGAATTGGCCTATCGATTTGGATGTTAAGAGGGAAGAATAGGACTTTTAACTCCAACCCTACCCTATCCGAAATCTTCACCTATTGTTGTAACCTCTTGTTGATACTACTAGTCTTCTAGAATCAACGACCTATATTTCAACTAAAGGCACAAGGGCGTAACGAGCACATAACAGAGGGAAAATACACAAAAAAAAACTTACAAGATAAACTAGACACACCTGTGATTCTGTCATAAACATCTGCTGCTGATTCTCCATTAGGAAACCTATAAAAGAAACGACCATAACGAGCTCGAACAGCTTTCTCTATCTTCATTTGTTCTCTGTCCTGAAAATTTCCTTCATAAACACAATTCATAAGTAGCTATAATACTACTACCAAAGCCAAGTTAATGCAAAGACAATGTACATTCACATTACGAGCAATACCAATACACTTCAGCTCTATATGTAGTGCATAGATAAGTATAAAGTATACACTATCTATACATAGTTGTACATATAGAGCGCGAACAACACAACATAGAACTCCAACATTATGTAAATCAAGAAAACGAAATGAACCTAACTCTGATACCATCTAAAAGAAACGATCTTCAAAGATTATCCAAGATCATATCACGACTTATTTCTTCGATCAATGTAGGACATTTAAACAAGTAAAGTCAAGAAGAAGGACAAAATATGTTCATACCAAAATCTTGTTCTCTCAAACGTGGCTCTTCTCTAACACCAGCGATTCTTGAACGTTCAAAAGACTTAGCCAAATTTCTCAATGTTTCAATTCCTCTTTTATAAGGTGAAACATAGAAATATACTTTCCAATCATCATTGCCATCATTTTTCTCAATCATTTCTCTCATTTTCCTTCCACATTCCTCTGCTTCGATTACGCCTTTTTCGGTTAATCCAACTTTAGGATCAGCCACTCTTGTGTAGACACTTTCATCAACGTTTCCTTCACTTTCTCCATGTCTAACAAGAATGATTCTTTTTGGTCTAGGTGGTTTTACCATGCCATGTTGATGTTGTACTAGGTTCTTTTCTGGGAAACCATTAAGTATCCAACCATTGTGTTCTGTACTAGAATGTTCATCATGATTGGAGTTGGAACAACATCTTATTGTACTAGAATTTTGTTGAAGCTTTTGGTGATTTATTGTGATAGAGGGTGGATAAATCTTGGTGAAAAGGTTACTCATCTTGATTAAAACAAAATGTTCTTTAGCTATGTAACCTCAAGACCAAGTAGTGGGATGAGATGTGTGAGGCTATCTGTTGCTGGTGGGAGGTGATAGATATTTCGTGGAGTTAGTTGAGGTGTATGCAAGTCGGCTCTCGATAATAAGGTTATAAAGAAAAGATGTATGAGTATCTTAAGTCCTTAAGTAGAGGTTTTGGGTTGAAATTCAGAAAATTGAGAAATTAGGGGTAAGGAGTTATTTCTCCCTTTTGAGGCTACGAGATGTGAATTTGAATTAATTCGACCATGAAAGACTGTAGTGGGATGAGATGGATGAGGTTCTTCCGTTCTTAACTTGAGGTTTTGAATTGAAACTCAAAGAGATCGAGAAACTATGGGTAAAGGGCTATATTCATTTTGTGAGTCGATGCGATATGAATCTGAATTAGTCGGACTGAATTTGGAATATTGAATAGGCAAGTACTATGCAAATGATGCTGCATATATTGTATATTGTATGATGAAGAGAAATGAGATTTTTATTGGTTTGTTTGTATTGTAATTTTTTGTGAAAATAAAAAAGAGCCAAGCAATTTGTTTGCCTTATCTAGGAGGACAATTGTGAGGTGGAGGATGAATTTGTGGCATTAGTAATTTTAGTCATTTAAAGCTTGCTTGTTGATTAGTAATTTCATTTGTAGATTGGTAGGTGTAAAATATGGACTTAATTTGATCTTGTGACACACATTAAGGTTAATTTAGGTAAATAGTTATTTGTTCGAGTGTTTACACCAAGTCAATGTAATTTATTGTGGTAAAATAATTTTGATGGGTGATTATATGCATTAATTAACCACGGTTAAGTAATATCATTATACATACATTTTTTTAAAAAAGGGTTATTTAGGAATTATATTTGAAACGATGGCTAAACTTTTTGATTAACGATTCAAAATCGAGTAACCCCGCCTAATTTTACCAGTATTACTAATCGAGCCCACTTAATCTAATGGGCTTATACCAAAGTCCAGCTAGGTTATTGGACTGATCTGTTCACTTCTTTTTCTAATGGGCTTGAATGATATCCATTGATACTAGAGATCCAAGCCCAATTTAGTAACTCAGCTTCTATCGCTTAGCCCCTCGTAACAAACAATTTTTTTACAGAGCATAAGTTTATATTTTCGTATCATAATATCTTAAAAGTTATGCATGTTCGCGTCTTTCTAGAGAACTTATCACTTATGCCCCTCTAGACATAAATTTGAATGCTAAAGACCAACTCATTCGAAAGGAAAAATGTGAGATTTTAGGTTACAAGATTGAAGAAATTGATAGTATAATTATTCCGTTCTAACCCCAAAAATAAAATAAATTTGTGAGTCTGGTTTGCAATCACATTTTTGTCATATTATTATCTATTGTTCTATTCTTCATTGTTTATAAGTCTGTTGAAGATAACATCTCTAATCTCTACCTTAATAATGTAGGGTGAGACTGCATACACATCAATATTCTCCTCAGACCCCACTAATCGTGGATGTGCACTCAAACGCAGATATACTCTTGCAACACCAAATTCATCTAAACTTAGTGTTTATAATGCAAAGCTTAAATACTTATCAGTAAAATATATATATATATATATAACAAATAATATTTATATGAAATCATAATTTTTAAAATATAATAAATTCAACATTAATAACCTAAAAAATCAAACACATCAAACTTAAATCTTCAATTCACACTTTTCTTTCATTAAAGCTTCAAATTAGGCAAGTAAGGCATAATTTTTTTTTCTTTTTCTGGATAATAGAATAATATGATACTAACAAGTGTAACAATAACCTTGAGTTATTTTCTCTTATTTTTTTTAAAAATATATTATAATATATATTTTTCTTTTTTGCAGGAAAATTTTTAGGCATGTTGTTGAGATTATTGATTATATTAAGACACATTCTTAGACAAATATGCTGGCATTTATACAATGAACTGTTTTATTGGTAACAGTACCAATCATTGGAAGATATATATCAGAATCTCCCAATTATTATTGATTGGGAATACTATATAGTATAATAAGTTGACTTATAGTCAATCTATATATAATTGCCCTAATTTACTTTGCCTAGCTAGGCCATATATATGTACCTTTAAAACATTAGAAAAATGTGTCCTTAGATATTGTTTACTTTTATGGCCTTTTGTCCTTCATATAATAATTGTGAATTATTTATGGATATGCCCCTTCATGTGTTTAATATATGAGGTATATTTTTCTAACATTTAATGGAATATTCTTAAGTTTATGAACTATATACAATGGAGTGAATTTATATACAAATGCATATTTTTCAAGTTTTTGGTGAATGGGAAGATATGTAATTAGGCAAGAAACTAAAGTCATATGATAAAGAAAATAGATTTTGAATTTGTCTTTAGGTGCAATATCGAGTAAAACAAGAATTAAGATGGTCTGAGTTTGTTATAATGATAAGAAAATTAACTCTGGATTTAAGTCAAATCCAAAGGACTAATTCACGATAGAAAAATTATCTAAAATCGTATCTTTTGAGACTTTTCATTTCTTGATAGCTGATTTGAAAACTCAATTATTTATACTTCGCCTTGTTACTTTATAAAATAGTTAGTCCCGTTAGATATTAACATCGAATCTAACTTACATTTTAATTTATAACTTGATAGTAATTAATTTGATAAAAGCATGTCTTCTATTTAAGTTGTGTATTTCTTCACCCAATAAAAAATACTGAGGAAAACTACTCTTAAAATACTTCTTTATTTTCTTATTAATTATAAGGTTTATTAGTTTTATATTAATTTCAATCCATTAAAAAATGAAATAAAAGGTACACGTATTAGTAAATTGAAGAGAAATGTCTAATAAAAACAAAATGGTTGAATCAGATTAAATTTGTCATTACTAGAAAATTTCCCAAGAAATTTCTTGTGATTGTCTATGAAATTATTATTCTAGGGTGGATTCGTGCAAGTTTAAATAACTTTTAAAAGATAAATTTAAAAATTTGTTTTCTTTTTTATATTGAATTGTTTAAGATTTTCTTTTTGTCATTTGCATTGACCTTAGTACTATAGGAGATTTCTTTCCTCTTAATCTTTTTAGGGCTTATTACTCGGTGTTTGATATCTTTATGTCAAAATTATTAAATTCAAATGAGGCTCTGCAAATATTAATTCTGAAGACGGTCTTCTCAATAATAATAATAATAATAAAATTATTATTATAAGTTGGACTCAATGTCTCTAACTATGGATGGAAAGACTAGATTATAATTATCGTATCACAATTCAAATAAATTATCGAAGCTTTTACTTATTAAGAAAGTAATTAATAGTTTCAAGATATACATTAATCTACCAACCATATTTGGAATTTTTCGATCCAATAATAAAAGATTTAAGATTTATCTCTAGTTTGTGTTTGGCATAAAATTGTATATTAATAGGGTGATTAAGACCATTAAAATGGAAATTAAATGTCTTGTAGCATTTGAAGTTGCAAGTTACTTAAGATATTATTTTCTACAAAAAAAAGATAAGGAAACTTGACTTACCTCCACCAACCCCTTTTCTCCTTTAGGAATTTTGGTCAATGTTTCTCATGAAGAGATATTTCCTTTAGGAAGAAAAAAGCGAATATCGCGGTTAAATTATATATACTGATAGCATAAAAAGAAAAATATCATATCATTAGCATTAACTAATCAATGTTTATTACAAATATTTGTTGATTTGTGCTATAAAAATTAAAATCTTACTCGATGATTATTCTGATGACACGATTAATATGTTCAAATCCTAAAAAAATAAAATAAAATTTAACACAATATTGACTTATATTTCATCCAATATAAAAAAAAATACTTATTATAACCTAGTTTTTTTTTTTTATGTAAATTATGTAAAACAATTAAAGGAATAATGGACCGCAAAATGGCCATATATATTAATTATTTCTTCAACAAAAATTAGCCCCACACATAAAGAAGTGTGGAAAAAATTGCTTTGTGAACTTGACTTTGTGTTGATTGTTCTTTGCTACAATCTTTTTCATTTAATGGACACAAAAATTGTCATCCCATTGGCTAACAAAAAGAAAAAAGGAATTCCACACATTCTAGAGACAATTGTTGCATACTAAGCATTGGCGGAAAGAGTTACGCGATATTTTTTCAAGGTCTTTTTTTAATGGATTTTCGCTATAATACGAATTAATTAATATTATTATTACCAACTTCTGTCAATCAATAAGCATAGCTAGCTAGTCTATTTTTGTGGAAAATTAGTACAAGATTTTCAATATGGTGTGATATTATGTTGTAAATATATATAGTCGTGTATTATGCACATATGACAAAAATTCAACGCATATGAATGTCAAAATCGAGAAATACGTGGAATATGTTTCTTTTTCTTTTTGTGACTTCTTAAACTACCTAGAAGTGATATTTTCTACCAATATAACAATAATAATAATTTATTCATTTTAATTTCATATGTGAAAAATCTGAAGAAAATCGTGTGTATGTAATGTTGTCCCTACATTATGAAGAAAGAGATATTATTTAGAGTAATAAAATAATAATTATTTCTAATTATATTCTTATATTAACAAATTATCTTTTAATAGTGCTAAATTCTTCTAAAATGTCTAATTAATAGAATAATTTAGTAAATTATACTTTAAATATATTATTTTTCCTAATGCCACAAATTAGATAAAACAAACACTTATTTTGAGTCGGTGAGAGAGTAGTTATAACATCAAAATCTATAGAGCTTCAAAAAACTATATTTTAACCTAATTTAATGTATCAATTATGAGGAAGTTGAAACTATTTTCTTTTGTTGTTAATGCAAAAATAATACAGTCAATTCAAGATTAAATATTCCATTTATGATGATATGTGTATTTGAGAAAATTAATTTTGTTCCATTAACTATTCTTTAAAAAGT
The DNA here is from genome assembly GCF_001406875.1 of Solanum pennellii. Lineage (NCBI taxonomy): Eukaryota > Viridiplantae > Streptophyta > Magnoliopsida > Solanales > Solanaceae > Solanum > Solanum pennellii. The sequence goes on from NC_028644.1 coordinate 69,037,346, forward strand.
TTTAAGTTGTATACAATGTATACATTTCTTTTATATCATTAACTAACACATATATATTGACCTACAATGATAGGGTAACCGTCAACTATCAATAACTTTGAAAAATAGATTCATGAAATTTTACTATAACCGATTAAATTACGATAAAAAAGTAAAACTTCATTACACTGTCAATTTATATAACTTATTATTGTAGGAAACTATTAGAAGCTTAAAGATGTTGATATTTTGATCACAAAACAAATGTCATTTTCTTGCTTTTCTTAGTGGTCACCCAAATTAAATTGAAAAATAATTTTTTTTAAAAAAAGTAGATAAGATTAAAGAGAATATGAACATCACCTTCAAATATTTTGCTTTCTTACTTATGTCTTGATGGAGAGAAAAAAAGTATTTTTAAAGAAACAAAACAAAAAAATAAATATAGTGAAAGTGTTATATATCCCACTTGCATGGGGATATTGTTGTCTATAAATAACTGTATGACAATTACATTGTATACTATATAGTAAAGATGCAATAATAATATGATCACTTTGAAGTTCCAATTAGTTTTGAGATATCAAAATCATATTATTTCACTTTCATTTACATTAATTTTAAAGAAAAGGACTTTGTTTCTTGCTTCCTTTTTGTGTCTCCACGTGTGTGTAAGTACCATTACCATGCACAAATTAGGTGAAAAAATAAATTTAAAATTTATTTAAATTTTGAATTATAATAATTAAGTTGTTGAGTCTAGATTTATAACTTGTATATATTCAAATAAAGATTTTTAAAAAATAAATATATAATTTATGCTAAATCTACTAAGTTTTGCGCATTGCGTTACGGTGATTTCATTTCGCGTTATCAATCCCAGAAAAACTCTAAATATAAGTCTAGAATCATTTATAAGGGGAAAATGTCTGATATACCCCTCAGTTTTGTTATTTAGTATATAACTCTATTGTCATTTAATGATTTACATATATTTTTTTCCTCTAACGAAAATGAAAAAAAATCAAATTAATTTTTCTAAAAAAATATAATTCATATGGGGTATATTTGATAATCCTCGCACATTTTTTTTTGACTTCTTTTATTTCAACAACTAATTTAAATTTATTATTTTAATTGTCAAATTTATTTATATTTCACTAATTTTCTTGTAAAATTTATTATAGATGATTCAATACTTTTTCTACAACTACAAAACTAAATTACAATACAACCGCAAAAAGTTAGGTTTAAGTTATAATATAGCCGTAAAAAGTTTTAAAAAATTGTTTTCTTTACATTAAAGGATGAAAGAGAAAAATAAAAATAAGAAATTTAAATAATGATAATTAAAGAAATTAGAAAATAATTTATACATAAGAAATATTGAAAAATATACCTAAAACTTTACTAGAAGAGTCATATATATTCCTAAATGATTTTTTTAAAATTAAAATTCATAAATAATCTAAAATTAATTTTTTTTCACTTCCGTTAGATGAAAGGTATATATAAACTTGTTTTGAACAGTAGGAATATACATAAGTCATTTGTATAACGATAAGGTATATATAAATCACTTTTAGCCCACGTAACAAAGTCTGGTGGCTTTTAAACATCATTTTTTCAGGACCATTTATTTACCTGTTTTGAATTATAATATTAATCGATTACTAAGATTAGGTTAATATATTTTTATTAGTGTATTAAAGCATCAAACAGAATATTGACAGTCCATTCAATAACAAAAAAGTATGAAGCTTTTGTCATTTGTCATGTAACATAGAAACAAACTTTGGTTTTAACAAGCATCAAACAAAATAAAAATTAAATAAAAACAATTTTATTCGACTATGTCCATGTCACTATTTATATGTAAATTAAAATTTTATTACGTGGACCGCCTTTATATGTTTTATTTGGAAGCACACTTATGCCAAATTGTCAATATTAGTAGATTTTATTATTTTAAAAAATGATCAATTCCATTGTTTAAATATATAATATACATTGCTTAATCATTAAATAAAGAAGTAAAACAAGAAGAATTCAGTGGGATTAACATCTATTATACATACATCATAGACAATTGTTGACGATAGATCTTGTATATATAGTATAATTTTTTGACGAAAGGGTCCCTGTGTGTCCTAGTTTTGCTTGACGAGTAAACTAATTAAGAAGATAAGTTACTTACTATTATAGATTAAAATATAATAATATATGGTCGGTAATATATAAGTTTGAGAAACGTATATCAAGAAAAAGATAGCTAGAGAAACAAAATGAAACCTTTTTTCTTTTCATCAGCTAAATTACAAACCCTAAGTTTATAAAAATAATATTAGGGTTAATCAAGTTTTTGCTAATGAAGAGGGAAACATGGAAATATTTGTGTATCTTTCCTAATGTACGATAAAAATCATTAAAAAAATAATGGTAGGGAAAAATAAAGGGAATTGTTTAATACTTTAATAAAACAATTTTTATATCATTATTAACTCATAATTAATTAATATGAATTGCGATCGATAGATTGTTGGAATTTCTTCATTTTTAATTAAAAATTTCAAATTCGAAACGTTGAAGATGATTTTCTTTTTAATATAGTGTAAATTTGAATTTAGTCGATCTCCAAATTAAATATAAACAAACTTATGATTGACGTGAACATTATTGAAAAGATTGAGTCAAATAATAAGACATACAAGTAAAGAAAAACGTACCAATTAATTTATAATTTTGAACCAACCATGGGATTGGATGTTTTTAATTAATTTAAGTTTTTGAAATCTTGTGTTTATTTAATTATTATTATATATATTAATTAATGATAAACCAAAGGGTTGGTAGGAAAAAATAAATAAATATTGTGGTAGGAGTGATATATGAAAATGACATTTTTCAAGATTTAATATGAATCATATATACAACTTGTGGTACTTTAAATTGTAACGTAGGAATTGGTTGGTTGACTTAATATGATGAAACTTTTGTGACTTATAATTCTGTGTCACCTACCTTCTAAAGTTCCCTTTCTTAGCTGCAATTGTTTGGTCGTAAGGATTACGATAGAATGAATAGAATATTTTTATTTTTATTTGAATTAAATTTTAAAATTTTTAATAAAGGTGTATTTTTAACTTTACGTTGCAAATTTAATTTAATTAAAATTTAATATAGAGATCAGATAAAAATAATCGCTTTATCAAGACTTCCATGTATGATGACAATTAGAAGCAGGTAGGATATTTTGAGCTTATAATTTTTAATTCTAAAAAGGATATCTTACTAGTTACTACACCACTCAATAAATTATTTAAAAATATTCAGTATATCTACTACCCCATAAAATTATACATGTATAAATATATCTTTTATACATGAAACGAGAAATGCAACATAATTTAGTATATCACAATATCGAATTTTATATCGATATTATTTTCCTAGGTACCAAACCGCTCCTAAATAGAGTTATGTCTCCGTTTATCATTGGAATATGAGAGTCAATATATTTAATTCTTAATGTAAATTCGAACATAAATTCTTCAAGTTTTTAAAAGTAAATTATACTTGAAATTACAATTTTGTAAAACGAGTACTATTAGTCTAAATGAATAATCGAATAAGAAACTTTTTGTCTTTTCAGATAGTAAATGTGCCCCCCCAAAAAAAGAGAAAAATTCAAAAAGAATCAATAAATATCGTGGTAGGATGTTTGGAATCCTCCACTCTTGATCAAAAGTATCAGATTTGAGCTCTAAATATCAAAAAGTTTTTGTTGAAAATGTCGTCCAAAAAATAAAATTATAATGCGAAATTCAAATCAATCAAACTCTAATACTTTTATCATATATTAAATAAAAGGAAAAAATATCAACACAATTAAGCATCACTTAGAGCTTCATTAACGATACTCTACTAGAATGTACGATACACAACAAGTAATTCAAAGAAAAAAGTTTTGGCTAGAACTAGCAAATCACTACTAAAACTTATAAAAGTCTCATAATTAAAGAACTTCATATCATTACATTTCATACATAAAATTATTAGGTAATTAATGAAATTTAATCCTAATTAAGGTACCCTCCTAATTAATAAAATGGTAGATATAGGGTCAGAACTCAGAAGCTATAATCATTACTATTTCAAATAATAATAATAATAATAATAATAATAATAATACTTTATAATTATTACCAACAGAGAGTCAACCAAAGGTAAATCATTTTCCAAGACCAAAATTTACTACTACAATTATATCATAGGCTAATATAGGATGGTCCAATGGACCACACTAAACTATACTAAAAAACATAAAACCTAGAAAAAAATAGCTAGGGTTAAATATAGTAGAGTACTACTATTTATGTACATGGTACAAATAACTCCAGCTGCAAAAAGAAATTTCCAAAAACATAACTGAATCATGTATACTATTGACTGATGCCTTTTGTTTTTTGACATAGATGTTCGTCTAATTTAACTTATGTATACTGATAATATAAAATTCGTGATAGAAGGAAGTGGGAAGATCAAAGAGGTTATTTTAGTAAAATTAATGCATGAGTTGAGATTTTCCGAAAAAGTAAGCTAAGGACTCAGCTAGCAGATTGATCAGCTATGAATAGATCTCTGTAATTATTTTCATGTGACATGATTAATATTTTACGATATTATTAATGTATAAAAGTTAAACACGTCTTCTTTCACAAGGCTACATCATATTACTCAACTTTATCGATATAAAATAAATATTACAAATATTATTATTATAATTTGAGATGAATTAATGTAGAAAAAAACAATACTTCTCAACACATACATATATATATCGACATAAAGATATTATAAGATTCATTTAGATCCACAAAGCAAACCAAACCTGATAAACATTATCCCTACAATATCAAGATATATTTTTGACATCAAATATATATACATATATATTATTTTTAGTTAGATAAATAGGAATATAAGATAATTAAACACATGGTAAAAAAAATAATATGCATTACATAGAAACAGTGTATATTAATATGGACCTACAAAAGAAGAGAGGGGACCTAACACATTAAAGCATACAACAAAAACATTGCGTAGGCAAAAGAGACACCCTTTGATACACTAAC
>NC_028644.1:69043255-69045921 GCF_001406875.1 Solanum pennellii
CACCCCCAAGGCCACACCGGTTAAATAATTTGTTTGATCGAGTTTTTAAAAATCGTAATATAATTGTTGCTTTAAAGGTTAAAATGAGGAGATTGTAAGTTATCTGGGCTACGAATTTTTCGTTGGTTGATTCTCGAAATTGAAATAAAAAATTAGAAAAAATGTGTTTGACTAACTATACTTTTAACTCGTGAATGTATAGTCACTTTCGTTAGAAAATGTTTTTCCTTTTTAAAATGTGAAATTTTTAACTCAAATTCAAATTTTAACGAATTCTCTAATATAAAAAATAACGAGTTAAGTCAGAATCGAAAAATTAATAGTTCTTAAACCACACTAGTGCATATATTCTTCCAATTATCGAAATTGCGCATATATCTATATTCATGATGTCATTTGTGCCATCATTCTCGTAACTATTATATGTATAAAATTATATTCTCAATGGAATATATTATATACACTTAATGGGTACGAAAATTAAAGGCATTGAGAATAGTAGGTAGAGTCGCATTAATCAGAATTTAAATAATATGAATTCGCGTTAAATAAAACGAGTTCTCATTCAACTCTCTCCCTACTCACTATATATAGATCGGATGTAAGTTTACACCTTTAAGCCATTTGAACATTATTTAATGATGTTTTATAAAAGAAAATATTTGAAAATAGATCAAAAATAAAAAAGGTATTTTTATATTTAAACATGAATTTTATTTTTAAAAAATAAAATTTTGTGAGCGAAAATTATGATTTTACTTGAAATACACTTTAATTAAAACCAATTTTCAAACTTCACTTTCTCTATTTCAAGTTGAAAAAAGGACCAGATTGTAAGCCAAACACCTTTTCGAATTCCTTTTTATAATTTTCCAAATATTATATAAGACAAAACAATTATCTCTCACTAATATTACTTTATAAAAATACATTTCGAATTAAACAAAATTCAATAACTATAATCCAAATTCGAATTATGAAATTTTTAAGTAAGACCAATCACAATACAAAAATTTTAAATTTCAAAATCTTAAATCCACTACTATGCAAATTACTTAATATATTTATAAATAAAATTAATTTTTAATATAATTCGAACTTAAAATAATAAATATGAAACGGAAGAAATAGCAAGCGGCGAAAAAATTAAAGTTTTGTAAGAGGACCACTTTGGCTTTAAAAGACAAAAATTAAAGTTAGGAATAAAAAAGTAGTGAGGTCCACGCACGTGATTTAAGCGTGGGCACATACCCACTGGGTATGATTCTTAGCTAGCTAAAATACTAACCCAAATATAACCAAATTCATCATGTGATTTTTTTCAACAAGTATTATTTTTGTCTTTTAAAAAAAAAAAAAAATATTTGGCCCCCACTTTCATAAACCATATTATATAACCAATAAGAATTTTACTTCCTTTTCTCCAAAGTAGTGGAAATTTTTTTAGTTTCATGTTAAACGAGGATAGTCTGATGCTCGAAATATTATATACTTATAATACTGGATTTAAGAAATAATAATAAAAATAAAATATTTTTAGTTAAAAATTTGTGTTTTTTATTTATTTCTTACTGAATAAACTTTCTAATTTTCTTTATGAAATATTTTTTTTTATTGGTTCAATCTAAATATCTATGGAAATAGCTATCAGAAAATATCAGTAGAAAAATAATATTTTTTTAGTGAAAGTTGCATTTGAAGAGAGTCCAATATTTGCAGATAGTTTATTCTGACTCAAACATTCGATTAATCTTAAGTTTAAAAAAGAGTTTGATGTGTAAAGCATTTTATATTCACATAGAATTTTAAAAAAGGGCGTGTACTTCAAGAGAGTGTAATGTAGACGACCTACATTAATATAAGTAATAATATTTAATTTTACAACTCGAACATGTGAACTATAGGCTATAGATATCACACAGAGACATTAATGTTACTGTTTTTTTAGGGCTCCCTTTTATTAGTCTCATGTTGGCCTTTTTAATCTTTTTTGTTTTGATTTCTTTATGTTCTTTGTTTTATAGAAATATCTCTAGTGTCCACACATTGAAAATACTTGAAGAGCTAATTTTACCAATATTTAAGATTCTTTTTGACATGTTTTTGAAAAAATATCTTGCAAGTTTTTTATTTATTTATTTATTTGTGTGTAATAATATTGATGTTCAAGTAGCTCTATCTCACAAGAAGCTTCTTATTTAACTTTTCATCATTGATATCTTACACACTAACATACAAGTTGTGACAAACTTAATCACAAAGTACAATATAAATCGAGCTTTAAGTACTATGCGTTAATATTTATGAAATATTTGTTTGTTTATAACATGTAAAAAAGTAATTATTAAGTTATGTTGTTCATATAAGGACTTATTGAGTCATCAGACAACCCTTATATCTATTTGATGCATCATCACATGACTGTCGTTTGAATTCTCAAGAATCATAAATACTATAGAGTTTAAATTCTGAATATATCCTAACGTAATCAACGTTAAGCTACTTCTCTAGTTAGAGTTACCAAATTGTTCACTCAATTGTCTTTTTTTGTAAAAAAATTAATGGAAAATTGAGAAAATATGAAGGAAAAAAAGAGATGGTCCCAAAAATTATAGAGAAAAAAGATTGGTGGAAGGCTTTAAAAAAAGGGGGGTGGGGGTGGGGGT
>NC_028644.1:69046570-69093874 GCF_001406875.1 Solanum pennellii
AGGGGGTGGGGTGTGTTTAATTAGAATTAGTTGGAAAAAAGGACCACCTCATCTGATGACAATAGGGCCATAGTTTTTGGGAATATTTTTGCACTTGCCACAATGTTAATGGCATCTAATTCCAACCAGTAGTAGGCTGACTCTTCTTACTCTTTTTCTGTCTTTTACATACCCCCTACCCCCCCCCCTCAAAAATCTTGTTCTAAAAAGGTCTAGTTTTGGAATTTTTGATCAGATAGTAAAAGCCCCACAAAAAAATGAAGGAAACAGACTAATGAAAAAAACAAAAAAAAAAACACTATCTGAAAAAGCCTGGTTACAAACTATAGCTTAGCTTCAGTTCTAGGGATTTGTAATTTTTTCTTTTGGGTACTCACACAACCCCCCACCCCCCAAACACAATTAACCAATAATGACATAATGAGTTTTTGATGTTTCAAGATTATTATATTATAGAAGTATAATATATATAGTATATATAGTATAGTAATCAAGAACAAAAAATTAATTTTAAAAATGTGATTTTGGAAAGTTTTTATTAAGGACTATGATCTTTTAAATATTCTATCTCATGATAGTTTTATATTACAACCTTCCAAAATCACATTTTTTATATCTTTGAGAAATAAAAAAGCTAGCTTGGAATTTTATATAGATTATTTTATGTGAAAATGTTTGACTAAATTTTGAAGGTAAATAAAGAAAAAGAAAAATAGATTGTTATAACTGATATGATTTTAAATATGATATGATATTTGTGTATATGAAATATTCTCTTTGATCCTATCTATCTCTTTTTATTTTTCGAGATTTAAATTATGTGAATTTCGATCAATAATTTTAAATATATATTTGCATTGATGCTAGATAAATTGCAATTTATAGTGTTTTTCGTACGGTGCATCTAAATGTTACTTTTATAATATTTATCAGTTGACCAAATTCAATTTTATAAGCTTTAAAAATAGTCAAATTTAATCTTGAAATGAAAAATTGACGCATACTTTGAGACAGAAAATGTATTATTAGAAGTAAACTGAAAAATAAAAGTGTCAATTAAAGAATACTAGTATAACTTACCACAATAATAATATAGCCAGACGAGGGTACAAGTAGAAATGTTGCTTCTGATAGACACTACTAGACTCAAGAAAAAAATATTTCACAAACGGTCGAAATACTAGTATAATGACTTAAATTATATATTGAAGACGGGGTATAAGTTATTTTCATCAGACTACACTCATAGGATTATACTGAATATGTTATTGTCGTTGATTGAATTCAATTTTAATTGATTTAAGAATTAATTATTGAAGAGGGAGAGGGGTATTTTTTTTAATTTGATTTGATTTTCTTTCTAGGAAGTCTATTTTGTACGTATTGATTATCTTGTTTTGCATGAGAGAGAGAAAGTAAGAGCAAAAAAGCATATATCAATGAAAAAACATGGCTTACAAGTCATCATCACACACCCCCTTAGGCCTCTCTGTCTCTCTCTCTCCTTAACCTCTGGAAAATCCATAATGTTTTCTCCTTCATCTGATTTTCATCATCCTCACTAATTTCTAAGGATGTTTTTTTTCATAGTACACCATGTTTCTTGTTTTGTTTGAGAAAAAAAACAACACAGAGAAAAAAAAGGTTCATTTCTTGATCTTCCCTTTTCTTTTCTTGTTTTGATGTTTTATGTGAAAAAACAAGTTGGTAGTGAGTAAAAATTCAATCTTTTTGTTTAAAAAAGGATGGTAACTAAAAACCCCTTCTAGTTTTTAGTTCATTTGATCTTCTTCTTTTTTTACCTTTTGTTATCTTGTTTTTGAAGTTTTAACTAGTCTACAAGCATTTGAGTGTGTAAAAATTCAATCTTTTTGTTGGAAAAAGGGTAACTTTTTAGTTCATTTGATCATTTTTTAAACTTTTGTTTTCTTGTTTTGAAGGTTTTACTAGTCATCTATGTTGGTATATAAGCATTTGATTGAGTAAAAATTCAATCTTTTTGTTGAAAAAAGGTTAACTTTGATAGTAACTAAAAACCCCTTTTAGTTTTTAGTTCATTTGATCTATTTTTTACCTTTTGTTTTCTTGTTTTGATGTTTTTAACTAGTCATCTATGTAGAAAAAATTCAATCTTTTTGTTAAAAAAAGGGAAGTAAAAACCCCTTTTAGTTTTTAGTTCACTTGATGTTTTTTTTTTACCTTATGTTTTCTTGTTTTGAAGTTTTTAACTAGTCATCTATGTTGGTACAAACACTTGAGTAAGTAAAAATTCAATCTTTTTTGTTCAAAAAAGGTAAAAAAATATTTCTAGTTCACTTGATCTTTGCCTTTTGATGTTCTTCACTCTACTTATGATGTTTTTTTACCATTTTTGGGTTGTTTTAATAAAAGATATGCAGATCTTGATGTGATTTTTGTTTGTTGCAGAATCATGAAAGTACTTAAAGAGTTATAAAGCTGAGATCTTTATATGTATATATACCTAGATGGCTAGTCATCATCAAGAAAGTATTATTCGCGAAGAGATTAAACCAAGATCATCATCAATGGTTACTAGTACTGGTTATTGGTTTTCATCAGATACAAATAATCAAAATCCAACACCACATAACAATATTGTGAATCATCAGTTGCAAAACTTTGAAACAAATCCAGATATGTACAATTTGAGTAGTAGTACTACTTCTAGTATGGATCAAATGATGTTAGGGTTTCCACCAAACAACAATAATCCTCATCATGTGTTGTGGAAAGGTAATTTTCTTAACAAGATCAATGGTGTTGATGATGATGATGATGATGATCACGGTCCTTCGTCTTCTAAGAACATTAGTGAACAATTTTACCAACATGAAACTATGTTGGCAACAACAACTAGTCATCAAGATTCATGGCATCATGATAATAACAGAACATTACTTGTTGATGATCCATCTATGAGATGTGTTTTCCCTTGTGAAGGAAATGAAAGGCCAAGTCAAGGACTTTCATTATCTCTTTGTTCATCAAATCCATCAAGTATTGGTTTACAATCTTTTGAGCTTAGGCATCAAGATTTGCAACAAGGACTAATACATGATGGATTTTTGGGTAAATCTACAAGTATACAACAAGGGTATTTTCATCATCATCATCAAGTTAGGGACTCCAAATATCTAGGTCCAGCTCAGGAGTTGCTCAGTGAGTTCTGTAGTCTTGGAATAAAGAAGAATAATGATCATTCTTCTTCAAAACTACTTCTAAAGCAACATGACAGTACTTCAAAAAAGCAACTTTTACAGTCTCTTGACCTTTTGGAACTTCAAAAAAGAAAAACAAAATTGCTTCAAATGCTTGAAGAGGTATATTATATATATATATATTCTTTCAATCCTTTTTTTAAACATGAAATTGTTGAAAAAAAGTTCTTTTTTTAATTGTTCAAATCTTGATGAACTAATTTTGAGGCTGAATAGGTCCTTTTCCATTTATTGCCCACATGGTGACAATTTCACTATTCCATTAATTTTCTACAACCCTTTTCTCCTTTTTTCATTACACTATCGGAAACAGCCTCTCTGCCTCCCAAGGTAAAGGTCTATAGAGTATTCTACTCTATCCTCTCCAGACCCTACTTTTTACGTATGTTGTTGTTATTCATACTTCACTAAACAAAAAAGATTCAATTTTTTTTTGGATTATGTGTAGGTGGATAGAAGGTACAAGCATTATTGTGATCAAATGAAGGGTGTTGTATCATCATTTGAAGCAGTGGCTGGAAATGGAGCAGCAACAGTTTACTCAGCCTTAGCATCAAGAGCTATGTCAAGGCATTTTAGATGTTTAAGAGATGGTATTGTGGCACAAATTAAGGCCACAAAAATGGCTATGGGAGAAAAAGACAGTACTACTACTCTTATTCCTGGCTCAACAAGAGGTGAAACACCAAGACTCAGACTTCTTGATCAAACTTTAAGGCAACAAAAGGCTTTCCAACAAATGAATATGATGGAGACTCATCCTTGGAGACCGCAACGCGGTCTCCCAGAAAGATCAGTCTCCGTCCTCCGCGCGTGGCTCTTTGAACACTTTCTCCACCCGTAAGTCCAATCTCAAGATTTAAATTTGATGAATTCAACTTACTTTTCAACTTATGATATGTCACTATGTTGTTGTGGTTAAATATAAATTATGTATATTTTTTTATATTATACATTTGAACTTGTCTAGTTCTATTGCAAGTATTGTATTTGTTTTATTACTTGAGTCGAGAGTTTATCATAATAGTCTCTTACTTGATCATAAGGTTGTGGTAAGACTGTATGCATACTATCCTCCCTAGATTCTGCTTGTGTATTACACTGAATATCTTATTATAAATATTGTGTATTATGTATTTGAACGTTATTATTTTAAGTGACGATTATTATTAAAGATTTTTTTATTTTTTTGTTTTAAAAAAGAAGAAAATAATACAACCCCACTTGTAGTTGTAGTACCAAGGATCTTTCTATGGGCCATCAATCATTGTTCACAAAAATAGCTAAGTATCTTGGGAGTTACTCTCAATTTGTTGTTACAGTAACTCCTTTTCCTTTTTCCTTTGTCGGTTTTAACTATACTATATATCATAACTACTCTGACTATAGAATTTTTGTTGATTTTATTTTGTTACATCACATAGAAAGTACAATATATGTTATTATAAACTATAGTATAAGTACAATTTATATTTACTTTCTTTATGGAAACTATATTCTTGCAGGTACCCAAGTGATGTTGATAAACACATTTTAGCTCGCCAAACTGGTCTTTCAAGAAGCCAGGCATGTCCTTTTCTCCACCATAACATATTAATGATATAGGTGTAATATCGAGTTTACGTTATATGCACTAAAAAGTGATAATATAAAAAAAAGTTACATTATCGACCAGTTAATTATCATTTTTATCATGTTACACATTTCTAGTTATCATCATTGATATGAATACAGAGTTTAAGTTATATGCACTAACAGAATGACAATATAAAGATTTTTACACTATCGACCAGTTAATTATTATTTTTATCAGGTTGCTCACATTTGCTTATCGTAGAGATGTAATGACGAGTTTAAGTTATCTACAGTGACAGAATCACTACGAGCGTCTTGACATATTATAAAAGATTATGTTCCGTTTGTACTTATAGTTATCTTTTAAGTGATCTGATAATGTAGATTTTTATCGCCACTCATACTCTTTACTAGTACATATAGTATAATTGTTTATACTGTCAGTATATATAACTTTTTGAAATATTTGTGTTTGATGTGATGCATGTAAGATTGAATGGATTTTTGTTGGGCAGGTGTCTAATTGGTTCATTAATGCAAGGGTAAGGCTATGGAAGCCAATGGTGGAAGAAATGTACTTAGAAGAAACAAAAGAAGAAGAAGAAGAAAATGTTGGATCTCAAGATGGATCAAAAGCCCTAATTGATGAGATGACAATTAATAATCATCAATCATCACACACTGATCAAAAGCCAAATCTTGTAAGAATTGAGTCTGAATGCATATCTTCCATCATAAATCATCACCCTCATGATAAAAATGATCAAAACTATGGAGTTATTAGAGGTGGAGATCAATCGTTTGGCGCGATTGAGCTAGATTTTTCAACAAATATTGCTTATGCTACTAATGGTAGTGATCATCATCATGGTGGTGGTGGTGGAAGTGGGGGTGTTTCTTTGACATTGGGATTACAACAACATGGTGGATCATCAATGGGGTTAACTACATTTTCATCACAACCATCTCATCATAATCATAATCATCAAAGTTCAATTTTTTATCCAAGAGATGATCATGATCAAGTTCAATATTCATCACTTTTGGATAGTGAAAATCAGAATTTGCCATATAGGAACTTGATGGGAGCACAACTTCTTCATGATTTGGCTGGTTAAAAAAGAAGTGATCATATTCTTCATTTTGGACCTTATTATATACTCTAATTTTATTATATATTGGTGATGAATCATATCATGATAGGTGGATGGATATTATAAGTAGTAATAGCTAGTAGTTGCAACAATATATGGGGTATATATAGATAATTAAATGAAGTGATTTTGAATCATACAATTATTGAAAATTCTACATTTTGGAATTTCATTTTAGGTATTTTGGGTGATGACATGAATTTTGTTTCTATAGTTGGTAATTCTTGTGATAGTTTTTGGTGATTTTGTTATGCATCCAAATTATTGTCATGTGATTGAAACAAATATTAGTATATTCATATTTTGCAATTTGAAAAAAAAATACAATTATTATTAATCTCTCCCTTATGAGTCGAAATATACTCATCTATCGAAAACAGTTTTCCTATTTATGTGTATGTTTTATCTTTTTTCAGATTCGATTCGTGAAATTATTATATGTTGTTGTTGTTGTTCCCTCTCTTGTGTTTGAGATACTTAAGTGATGGAATCATGTGTGGTTGTAATAATTCAAATGAGAAAAAAAACAATTTTAATTTTGTTTTCTGGGATTGGTACAAGAAGAATTAAATTAAGCTGCAAAATTAGTTAGCCTCTCAATTATCAAGATTAAGACCGTCCAACAGAAACTGGAAAAAAAGAGCATTATTAATTATTTCATAATTGCACGTATAGTCCATGAATAATATCAAAAAAATAAAGAGTTTTATAAAGTATGTCACATGATACATGAAGACGTACGTTATCGCGGTAATGTTTAAAAGACAAATCATAAGCTTTAATTTGATGGACCAAAACGAACAATACGTAACATGAACTTTGATCAATTGAAAGAGATCTTTCTTTTTGTAGCTTAGTTAATGTCTTTTCTCTTTATTGTTAGCTTAAGAATATAGTAAATTTTAGTTAATTTTCAATAATTTATAAGTATATATTGTTTTATGTTATAAGGGAAAAGGGTCTGATATACCCCTCAATTTTGTCATTTGGAGCTGATATACGCCTCATTATAAAAGTGGCTCATATACGCCCTTACCGTTATACAAACGGCTCACATATACCCCTGCCGTTACAAAATGACTCACATATACCCTTCATTTAACGGAAGTTAAAAAATTAGTTTTAAATTTATATTTATTACTTCTAATTTTTTTTAAAAAATTATTTAGGGGTATATATGATTCTTCTATCAAAGTTCAAGGTATATATATTTTAATTTTTTCATACATAAATTATTTTTTGACTTCTTTTATTATAATTATTTGAATTTCTTATTCTTATTTTATTTTTTTCTTTCATTCCTTAGTTTAAAGAATTAAAAATTAAACTATTTTTTTTGTGTGTATTGTAATTTAATTTCGTATTCGAAGAAAAAATTTGGTCATCTACAATAAGTTTTACAAGAATATTAGTGAAACATAAATAAATTTGATTATCAAAATAATAATTATAAATTAGTCATTGAAACAAAAAAAAGTCAAAAAAATATGTTTGACGAGGATTAAATTTACTCATATGAGATTATATTTTTTAGAAAAAAATAATAAAAATTTAGATTAAAATTATTTTTTTTTCATTTCCGTTAGAGAAAAAGGGTATATGTGAGCCATTTGTTTACAAGTAGGGGTATATATCAGCCACTTTCATAACAAGGGGTATATCAGCTCTAAATGACAAAGTTGAGGGGTATATCAGACCCTTTTCCCATGTTATAATATAGCTAGTGCTTATTGCTAAATGAAATATCTATAACTTGCTTATATGTACTACTATAGGACATGCATGTGAGTTTAATCAATCAAAACTATATATCAACAAAATTCTATTCATCATTTCCTTCTTTTTGTTTTTTCGATAATCTTCGAGTCAGCTTCGTGCATACCTCGACTAATTTCTAGATATTAGATTTATAACAAATAGAAAGAAATTACTTACTGTATTTTTGTTCAGGCTAAAAAATTTCCTTTTAATTAATTAGTTACATATATTCTATGGTATCTTATTTACTTCTTTTGTGAAATATTGTGTCCATAGCTGAATTAAATAAGATAGTAAATGGCTGGTAGTTGGAGTTTAGATCTGCACATATAAATATTCTATTTTCAGAAACATTATGTTCATTGCTTTCTTTCTGTTTCTATAGTTTGTTTTAGATACTTCCATTTTTAGTATCTTTTTCTATAAAACAAAAACATACTGGCCCAGAAATGTTTATCATGTTGCGCTTATCAAAAGTCAATTTGATTAATTTTAAAAGTTAAATTAGATCATATTAATTCGATATTTTAAATAAAAAAATTAGATATTCTAAAACTATATGAAAAGTACTATAAATTACGATTTTTTTTATATTAATATGATGAAAAAATACATCTTAAAATGTTAGTCAAAGTTTTTATTGTTTGACTCTAAAAATAGAAACCATGACAAATAATACCGGACGAAGAGAGTATTTTTTTCTGAAATATACATTGACTTGCATGAGGTAATCATACTATAAAAACAAGAATTAGTGACAATTTTTTTTTCTTTTATAACTAGATAATAAATTTTGTCACTAGCTTTATTTATCGATCGATCGATGAAGTGGTTTATTATTATAATAATTAGTTAGCTACGAAAAATTTAATGACGAAGGCAATTGAGATTCTATGCTTAGTTTATTTGGTAGTTTCTCCTTTTATTGTTATCGATATTTTTATGACAGATAAATTAGAAATTACTTCGTTAAAAATATTTCGACGTATAATAATAATCGTAATTAGCATGAAACACAAGTTAATTTGGTCTATTTTCAACAAGTGAATTTTTTCCATTTTCAACAATATGACATAAGACATTTACAAATTTGATGAAACCTTTTAGTTTATTTTACACTTAAAAAAGTGAAAAGAAAAAGTATAGGACAAAAAGAGTATAAAATTTCAATAAAAGATGTATAAACATGAAAGTTTGAATAAGAATCCTAAAGTGAAGTTTTCAAATAAATATTTCCAGCAATGAAATAACAATAATAAACCTATTAACTTATTCAGAAACTAAAAATATATTCTGGTAAGTTAACTTGATTTTTCTAGTTTACTCCTAATAGTAAGATTTTATAGCTACAAGCTCATATATTTAAGACCTAAGTCCAAAATATTTTAAAAATATTTTTTCGTTAAATTTTGTATTTAGTTAAACTATTTCATATATAAACTGTGTACACCTTATGTTAAGGGTGTCAATTGACACTCCTCCAAAATATTACATTATTTAGCTAGCTTAGAAACTTTATTTTGTGTATTTATACAATATGTTGACTTCTTTTTATTGATATTTTGACAATTTTTATAAAATTTATGTCTTGCCACTATATAGTTTATGGGTTGACATGAGGATCGTGATTAACATTTGTATAAACCTCCATTAAATATTTATAATATGTGATCATGAACTCAATTATTATTATATACTAATTTAGGAGCATCATAAGAACTCAAAATTTCTAAAATCTATAAATTTTATTCATGATTAAGTTTAAGAGAAAATTACGCGGTTAAGCAAATTTATAGGACTTGATTAGTCATCATAGCTATAGTTTGTTATAATTACCGCTTACGACTAACATTATTAGTTAATCAATTAAGTGGCCTGGGCCCAAGTTTATATAATGCTGTAATACATATATTAGACCCTAAACTTGACTTCAAATTTTAACTTTGACCTCCAACTTTCATAATGCACAAACAGACACTTTAACTATTCAACTTTTAAATAAATAAACACATGAGTCCTACATGACACAATACACGTAGGACAAAAAATGACATGTAGGATGACATGTAGGACATGCGTGTCTATTTGTTCAACTTTATACAAGTTTAAGTGCCTACTTGTGCACACCCAAAGTTGAAGGGCATAAATGTGATTCGAAATCAATTTAAAGGGCACATTTATGTATTATGCCTTATATAATTAGCCACGTTTGTATAATTCACACATTTTTATAATTCACAACTAACAATTCTTCGTTTGATTTATATTTGTATACGATGATTTGTATTTATATATGACGATGATTTTCTTTGATTTTTTCAGTTTTATCACCATTACATTTAATATTTTTTTGTGTAAATTTTAACATTTGTATAAACATGTATTTTTCATTTTTTGTATAATATAATTTGTATAACTGTTTAAAGTTTATATATTTATATTTGTATCAATTCGTTATTCGAGTTTTACCATACATGTATAGTTTCAGAATTTGTATTACTCAATTATATAAAGACACACAAATTATACAAATTAAACGAGATGTGAATTATACAAATTATTACCCTCTTTCGCTCGCCTCTCTCGGCTATATGCAAAAATTCCCCAAATTTTAATGATGCAACGGCCCAAGTAAATACGGGCCCATTTCAAATCCAGTCCACACCCTTTTAACGTTTTGACCCGACCCTCTCTATTTCCGTCTCTTTCCCTCTTTCTTCACTTCTTCTCTGCGATCTCATCTTTTGTCTCAGGTAAATTCACAACACCATACTCTTTTTAAGCTTTTTCGTTATTCGTTTCTTTTATACAGAGAAAAGGGTGTTTTTTGAGCTTTGAATCGTTCCTTCTCGTTGATTTTTTGGTAAAGTCAATAGTCTTTTGTTATAGTTTTGAATTTCATAGAAAAAATAATCCAAATTAATGTCAATTTCTCATGAAGTTTTGATTTTTTTGCGAATTTGAGATTTGGGTTGACCCTAATGTTAGCTATTGTTAATCGAGGGGATTTTTTTTGTTTTTTTTTTGTTCATGTATTCCAGAACTTGAAGAATTGTTGATCAGCTTATAGAAGGATGGATTTAGTTGCGAAGTATCAGGTATTTTTGGTTTCCTAAAATGGGTGTTTTTTAATTTCATGGAAAATGTATTATGTGTGGTTGATAGCCGAGGGTGTGGCCTAGTGGTCAATGAGAGCATCATCAGGTGTGAGGTTCAAATCCTGGTGCATGATGCCGGTGGAAGGTGAAATGTATCCCGTAGAACTAGTCGAGTTTGTTCAAGCTGGTATAGACACCGTGCTTATAAAAAAAGATAGTGGGGTTGGCTGATGATCAATGTTTTGATAATGTGTAACTAGGTGTGACTGAATGTGTTATGTTTTGTTTTGCAGGGTGTAGTTGGAAGGGTGTTTCGGAATGAAAACTCAGGTTCAAGTGAAGATAGGTAAGTTTTTTTTTTTTTTTAAAATAATCAATTCCCGTATTGATAGCTCTAAGTGAATGTTGCTCGGACTTTTAAAAATGTCAAACGGGTGCGGGTCGGATTCTCCAAAAGTAGTGTATTTTTGGATAATCCGACACGTGTGCAACATCGAATCGAAAGTGAAGAGTCTGTGCAACGTAACAGCCTCTAACGAGATAAATTCCAACGTGTCCGCGCAACTTAGCATGTTTCTAATGAGATAAATTCCAATGTGCATTTATGAATTGCTGTTGTTTATGCGGTGACCAATTGCTTCACCTGAAACCAAAAGTAACTACCAACTCAATTTCAAATTTGTTGACGCCAGCTATGGAATCCGTACTAGTTTGGATGATACTCAATTCAGTTGAAAAATTGGTATATAAGTGAAGAATGGTAAAGGGATGGATCCATCATCCTTCAAGTTCAAGTTGTTGCGCTCATCTTCGAGGAATTCTCTGTTACCAAGAAAAAACCTTTTAAAACTAATAACCTTACACAGAGAAGTATTGACATAGACGATCCACTTCCTGGAAGGAAACTCCAGTCTGTATTTAATTACGGTGAATTCAGAAAAATACTTTTATTTAATCATATTTCCTGGTGGATTAAGTGTTTGTAACATCCATCAAATGTGAGCCCTTGGCACAGTATTTATATTTTTGGTATGGTTAGAAGAAATGTCTTCTTTCTAGAATTGGGAAATGTTTAAGACATTATAATCCTTGAAATTAATTTTTTCCCTTAGATTGTCCAGCTGTTATCTTGTGCTGCTATTTGCTTTTTTCAGTTAGGACAACACAATTTCTATGTGGCAATCTAGTCCAACTTGTCCAGCATGTTAATTAATCTAGTTTGTTGTCTTCACCAATAGCTATGTCGAACGCTTGCTTGACCGGATTAGCAATGGTGTGCTGGCTGAGGATAGGAGAGCTGCTATGCTCGAACTTCAGTCTGTTGTCTCTGAAAGTCGTGCTGGACAAATGGCCTTTGGAGCTATGGGTTAAGTGTTTATATCTTGTTATCTGCACGCGAAGTCTGTTCCTATTTTCCTTCACCGTCATATAATGAAATTTATTTAAATCTTTTATTTCTTGCAGGATTCCCTGTGATATTGAGCGTCTTAAAGGAGGAGCGTGATGATTTTGAGATGGTACAATTGCTTTGTTGCCAATTTTAACATCAGTGGGGCTTATGCATTCTGTGTACTATTGGCATGAAAGTTCAAGCTATATGTTTGTAGAATATCTTGTATTTTCATGATGTTTGGTATATAGTGCTAGCTAATTGGATGCTTTATTGCTTGTGTGGTACCAATGATTGCTGTAAATTTGATTACTTGTGGATACATGTCTCTTTACTGGTTCTAAAAGGCATAAAACATGGCACATATTGATTTATGCACTGGCTGTTATGTAAGATCTTTCCTTTTTCCCGTTTCATTTTTTAAAAAAAAAGAATTACTACTTATATTAGGTTTTGTTCTAAAGAGACTAACCAGAGGAAGGGGGTCTTTTGAGAACTACAGTTTCTCTTTTTTCTTTTTTTGGAAAAGGTAACATAAGTTGTGTGTGTGTGTGTGTGTGTGTGTGTATATATATATATATATATATATATATATATATATAAACAGACTGCAACATGTGCAATCATCGTAATTACACTGTGGAGTACAGGAAGGATTCCAATCCTTTGTCTTCTTGTAAGGATTCTAAAACATCAAAATAGATTCAAGATCTTCTAAGTACTCTTGTTTACACCAAAACTAGAAAAGGACTAGACAATTCAGCTTCTGTATAATACTGCGTTTAAATCTTCAGAGCACCTTTGGTTTCTTTCTTTCCAAATTGTCCACCAAATAACTTAATTGAAAAAAGAATAGTTGCCCACCAAATACAAGCTGGGACAATTCTCCATCTCTTTCCGGTGTAGGAGATTATGTTTCTGTTCCAACATGCTAGAACTTTAGGTATTCTCATTGGCATAGCCACATGATTTCCTTTATATTGTAATATATCTTTCATAGTTGATATGTTCTCTTACAATGCATAAAGAGATGATTGATTATTTTTGCCTCCTCTCCACGTAAGTGACATTTGGAGAATAATTGGTATCCCCTCTTGATAAGATTGTTATGTGTCAAGACTGCCTCTTCTGCCAACAGCCATGTAAAACAAGCAACTGTATGTGGAATTTTGACTCCCCATATCAGTTTCTAAGGCCAACAGCGATTCAGAGAAAGTACAGTTAAAATAATTTTCAAATTCCTAATTCTGTTGAGATCTTTGTCACTATTAGTCTGGAAATTTTTTTGTCATTGATCAAACTTTGTGGTCTTCTGCCAGTAAATAACAATTCTTGGTAGATACTATCTCAAAACTAAAAACTTTGTGCAATTATCTCTCAGCAGTGTCGGCTGAACCCTTCCTTTTGTCTTTTAAAGTTTGGGACTACGAGGTTTTACTGTTGAAAGATCTAATGTATTTTGTTGTTCTGGTTGATCGTTGTATGAGAGAGGCTCTACCTTTTACTTTATCAAAAAATAAATACACAGCAACAACTTTTTACTGAAAAGGTCTTCATTTTCCTTTGGTTGAAAATGATAAAAATCCTTCCCTTTTTTTGTCAATTGATGTACGTTTTATGCAACATTATTACCTAACTCATCTGACTCAGTACTAAAAGTTATTCATATTGGATACTTGAAGGTCAGGGGGGCTCTGGAAACTCTTGTGGGCGCTTTATCTCCAATTGGTCATGCAAAAGGGCCTGCGAATGAGGTTCAGCCAACTTTGATGAATAGTGATTTACTTTCTAGAGAAGTAGATAATATCTCTCTTCTCTTAAGTTTGTTGGTAAGCATGTGATTGCTATTATCCTTGGTTGTTTCTGTTGTATAGTCAGTAATCTCTTTGCAATTGACTGATCTAATACTCTGGCAGTCAGAGGAGGATTTCTATGTACGATACTATACACTTCAACTTTTGACGGCCCTCCTAACTAATTCTCCACAAAGGTATGTAGTACTTCCACTGCATATTGTTTCAAGTACGTTATTAAGCCCATTTTGAGGAGACGAGATGCTTAAATAATATTCAGGTTACAGGAAGCTATTCTTAGCATTCCCCGTGGTATCACACGACTGATGGATATGCTTATGGATCGTGAGGTAGTGAAAATGATAAAATTATTATGCTCTTTGTCATTGTGGGGTTCTAACTTTGGCATGTCTTGAAGGTCATACGAAATGAGGCACTGTTACTTCTGACTTACTTGACCCGTGAGGCTGAAGTGAGTGCTGCTCCTTTCCTTGGTGGCTACCTCCCCTGTTCTAAATCTTCAAAATTAACTTACTTTGTGCCTAGCATTTGGCTTAACTCCTTTTAAAATCTACAGGAAATTCAAAAAATTGTGGTCTTTGAAAGTGCTTTTGAAAAGATATTCAGCATTATTAAAGAAGAGGGAGGTTCAGAAGGAGGAGTTGTTGTGCAGGTTTGGACAAGTAATCTTAAGCTCAAGTCTATTTATTTTTTGTAGAATAGTAGAGATTCAAAGGTTTTGAACTTGTGTAGTCTGTCATTATCTTGCCTTTTTACCTTTTCTGTTCATTATATCTGTGCATAACTTTCGTCTTGTTCTTACCTATATCTGGCATTCATCACCATCATTTTTTATTATAAATATTTGTAATTCATGGTTTCTAGAAATTGCCTATATATGTGTGTTACAAGTGCACATGCTCCTGAGTTCCTAGAAAATGTGGGATAGTAGAACAACATACCCCGTTTAATACCACAAATGGGGTGACCCCTACCTCGGGAGGCATTGGGAGGTAGAGAGATATCCAATAGATCCTCCCTCGGCTCAAGGAAAAGCATCTCAAAGAAGATTATTTCTGATCACTGCATTGTTATTGAACATTTCTCTGAATCCCTTTGTTGCTTTTACTTTGGGAATTCTTCAGGACTGTCTTGAATTGCTGAACAATCTCCTGCGGAATAGTGCATCAAATCAGGTTTCTGCTTGGGTGCCTCCCCAATGTTCATTACTCATATAATTTTATTTTTCCTAGTACTTACTGTGAGTCTATTGCAGGTATTACTTAGAGAGACGATCGGGTTTGATCAGTTGCTATCAGTTCTGAAGCTGAGAGGGACAACCTACAAATTTACACAAGAGAAGGTTAAACCCATAATCCATTTATATAATTTATGTGCTGCTGATATGATTTTCTCATGTGCCTAAGCCTTACTGGTCTTTTCTCATTTCCTTGCCTTAAATGATTGCCAGTAGACAATAAATCTACTCAGTGTGCTAGAAACAATTAATTTGCTAATCATTGGCGGCCCAGAAACTGATCCTGGCAGAGATTCAAATAAGCTGACTAATAAAACAGTCTTGGTTCAGGTTTGTTCTTTCCATCAGTGTGAGAACTGCTTACGTTGGATTATCGCATAATTTTCCTATTCCTAACTTATCTGATTGATATTATAGAAAAAGGTCTTGGACCATCTTTTCATGTTAGGAGTTGAAAGTCAATGGGCTCCAGTTCCAGTGCGTTGTGCGGTGAGTTGAACAGTTCTTGATGCCTTCTAGTATTTGACTTTCTTATCTAATTAATCAACTTTCATGGTTTCTTTCTACGTTCTTAATAGATGATTAGGCAAAATTAAATTAAAAAAAGTATAAGGGAGTGAGGAGATATGCCGGTTACTATGACTATTCTACTTCGAGTTCCATTTACTTTTTAATGCAGTGGACATTGTTCAGTGTAGATGCTGCTATAGCTAGTTGATTCTTGTAACTCTTAAGTCTTTATCTTCAAAACGGCTTTTGTCAATGTCAGGCACTTCATTGCATTGGTGATCTGATTGCGAATCACCCAAAGAATCTTGAAGAACTTGCAAGCAAAAGGCTCGGAGAGGAACCAGATTTAGAGCCTGCTTTGAATTCTGTTCTCCGGATACTTTTGCGCACTTCTAGTAAGCAAGAATTCATGGCAGCTGACTATCTCTTTAAGAACTTCTGTCAGGTTAGTATCTTAACTGAGTTCTTGCTTAAATGGTTAGATATTTCAACCAGTTGTATGTTATGCTTGCAGAATGATGTTAGATATTGTTCGATAGAGCTTCCTTTAGTATCTCCTTTGTTGGGTCTTTAGTTGTGTGTTGTGCTTTCTTGAAATGTGCCATTTTGTAAAGCATGTTCTATGTGATCGGTGCAGCAAAATCCAGATGGGCAGACAATGTTGGCATCTACTCTAATTCTGCAGCCACAGTCAATGATTCATGCCCCTGTTGAGGAGGATATTAACATGTCATTCGGAAGGTAATCTATGCTGTTGAATGTTTTATTTCCTATTTTTTCTTTTAGAGTATTCGAAATGTCTTCTCATTGATTTAAGTGTCCACTAATAACCTCGATCATCCCTTAAATACATGTACACATTCAAAATAAAAAATAAAAAAGCGAAAGATAAAGAAAAGGACACCTTAATTTGCTTCAATATGACCTTCATATCTCAGACCCCCATCTCTTTTTCTCTCTTTTTCTTTTTGGCAGCATGCTTCTACATGGTCTTACCACAGGTGAAAACGAAGGTGATGTTGAGGTAATGTCATATGTTTTATTCACATTTTTGGTGGTTCTCTGAAAGTTAGATAGACAGTTTGTCATTGAAGAAGGTTCAAAATACACTTTAATGCTTGTTACTGAAGAAGTTTCAAAATAGACACCTTAATGCTTGTTACTGAAGAAGTTTCAAAATAGACACTTTAATAACTTAATCAAGGGATTTCACTGGTATGATGTTGATATCTTTATAAGGATATTTATTATCAAATTATGTGACGGGATATTTATTTATTATTTCAATCTTGATGTAATGTTTTCAAAGGCAACAAATTCATTTTCTCACCTCGACTAATTCCATGAGGCACCTACCACCTGTCACTTTCCACCTACAATAGGTATCAAGTAACTCTGTCCACCTAGGCTAGAATGAATGGGAAGAAATCACCTAGTGTCTTTGTCCCTGCTAGGATTTGAACCTAAGACCGCATGGTTCTTAGTCAATTTCATTAACCACTACCACTAGGCCCACACCCTTGGGTAAAACATCCACTTTTTTTCTAGGGATTTGAACCTAAGACCGCATGGTTCTTAGCTAATTTCATTAACCACTACCACTAGGCCCACACCCTTGGGTAAACATCCACTTTTTTTCAATTTCCTGATTTCATCTTCCATGAGAATTAGAAAATTGTGTTAGAAGTGAACATAGACCTTTTTTTTTGAATCCATTATCATTTTACTCCGCTATCATTATTTCTGTGCTTGGTATATCTGATCTTCAGAAGAGTATTGCACATTTTAGATTCTCTCCATGCTTCAGATCACTTTTCCACGTTTATTCTGAAGAAAGAAAGCAAAATCCTTGTTTAAATTAGCTCTAAATATGTGTTGAATAATTGTCTCAAAAGATTTTAAGTCTTGGTGCTTCACCCTCAGTTGGGACATATCTATTGATTCAGGTATTGATTTACATCTTTGAAGTGTTAAGTGTCATGTTGTCATTGACTCAGCATGGTAACTTTTAATATGCAGACTTGTTCTAGAGCTGCCAGTGTTCTTTCGCATGTCATCAAGGGTAATAACCAATGCAAGGAAAAGGTATGCTATGTTCTTCCCACCATCTAAAGATCTTAATCTGAGTGAAATATGTTTTTTATACACATGAACAAACATATAATATTTTCATCTTGGAGTGGATAACCAATATTGGATTTCTTTTTCTTTGGGTGGGTGGGTGGGTGGGGGGCGTGGATCTTGGTATTAGTAAAAAAAACCTCTACCCATCAACAAAAATAAAAACATCTTGGAATGCTGTTGTCAATAGTTTCCTCAGCACCCTATATTGTTATTGTTGCTTTCAGTATTCGTGTGTGGTCTGAACTATTATATTTTGTGGAGCTAGGATTCATTTACGTTTTATAGATACAGCAAGATACACCTTATATTCAGGAGAACTGTCGTGCTGAACTGTGTTGCTGTTTCTGTGATAAGAATTGTAAGATACAAAAGTTTTGTCTACCTTATTCTTTTTTTGAGACAGTCACAACTTGTATTATATTCCAAAACAAAAACCAGAACTTGCCACAATAAGCTACAGATTCCTAATTACAGTTGTCTACCTTATTCTTTTGTCTACCTTATTCTTTGGTTATAACATATAAGTGAATTGCAGGTTCTGCAAATAGAACTTGAAGCACCTACTCCCATTTTAGGAAGGGCGGAGCCTTTGTTACACCGTATGGTGAAGTATCTGGCTCTTGCCTCTTCTATGAAAAGTAAAGATGGAAAATCAAGCACATCTGAGAATGTGTTTGTTCAGCCCATTATCCTGAAACTGCTAACTATTTGGCTTTCTGATTGTCCAAATGCGGTGCAATGCTTCCTGGATTCACGTCCTCATCTAACGTATTTGCTGGAGCTGGTCTCAAATCCTACCACAACTGTTTGCGTAAGGGGATTGGCTGCAGTACTATTAGGGGAATGTGTAATCTACAACAAAAGCAATGCTAGTGGAAGGGATGCCTATAGCATAGTTGATGCCATAAGCCAAAAAGTTGGGCTCACGTCGTACTTTTTAAAGTTTGACGAAATGCAGAAAAGCTCTCTTTTCACATCTGCTAAGCCATTTTTGCCACGTAAATCATTGACAAGATCATCCGCTGCCAGTATGTCTGAGATCGAAGATGGCGCAAATGAATCATCTGATCAGAAGAACGAGCATCCAATGCTTGCATCAGTATTTGATTCTCCATTCGTCTATTTTTTGAAGCGCTTAGAGGCTGATATTAGAGAAAAGATGGTAGAAGCTTACAGCAGCCCAAAGAGCCAGGTGACTGTGGTACCAGCAGAACTGGAACAAAGGAGTGGAGAAAATGATGTTGACTATATCAAGCGGCTGAAGACTTTTGTGGAGAAGCAATGCCATGAGATACAGGTAGTAAGGACTTTTTGGATAAATTATGGTCCTAATGAAATGCACTTTGTCCATTTAGTACGGGCTTAGAATTATTTGCATCTCACCATTTTACACCTGAATATAGTTTTGCATGCACAGTTAGGGTTTCAGCTGCAGGACAAAATTAGTTATAAAACAAAGCTGGTGATACTTAATTCGCTTGAGAATTCTACTTCAATAAAAACTTAATCTACTTGAGAAAAACTATGACAATTTTTTCTATAAATAATCCAGTCATCCTAATTCAATATGCTTGAAAATTGCAGCACGACAACTAAAAGCAGGTAAAGTATCTTCTCTTGATAAGTGTAGAAAGGTAAAGTTACTAGTTGGACCATCATTATAGGTGAAAATGAACCTCTACCACCTCAGTGAGTTGGTCTATTTTTATTCTGCATTTATGTGAGTATATTTTACCTGTCTGATTCCTGAGTGGTATAATTCCTTTTATACCTTCTACTTGAACTATGAGCCTCTTTGGAGTCTGTACTGTTTAAAATTTCTGGCTCCTCCACTCATAAACCATTGTATTAAATTTGCAAAATGAATGCTAGGAGGGTGAGGAGGTCAATGATTCGGGTAGAAGGCTAGTAGTAAGTAGTTCCGTATCTGATCTCTGTGCCTAGTAATACTAGTATTATTTTCGGTATTTTACTATTTCTGTATTTCTCACTATTGAGGGTCTTTTAGGAACAGCCTCTCTACCTGACAAGGCAGAGGTAAGGTTTGCGTACATACTTGGCATGTTACTGAATGCTAGTCATATTGCTTAAAGTTTCTGAATCTTAGCCAAGTAATTTGCTCTCTTATACTTTGAAAAGTTACTATCTACCCATCCTACAGTGCAACCGGGCATCCAAAAACTAGGATTCATACTACAAACAGCTTCCTCTGCGTTTTCTGCATAGCGAGGATGCATGTTTACATCCCTCCTTTACTTTTGCTTCATACCTTTTCTTTTCTGACAATATTCGCCTGCTCTGTTTTATGCCAAATAGGACCTTTTGAGTCGGAATGCCACTTTGGCGGAGGATTTGGCCAGAACTGGTGGGAACAACTCATCCTCGCTTGAGCGCAAAGTCAGTGGGGGTTCAGACAGAGTTCAACTGGAGACTCTGCGTAGAGATCTTCAAGAGGCTTCTCAACGTATAGAAACGCTAAAGGCAGATAAGGCCAAGGCTGAATCGGAAGCTTCAACATACAAAAGCTTAGCTGGAAAGACGGAATCTGATCTTAAAAGCTTGTCTGATGCATACAACAGTCTGGAACAAGCCAACTACCGACTAGAAAAAGAAGTTGAGGCTTTGAAGAGTGGAGACATCGAGGCGTTAAAGGAAGAAGCAAGGGAAGAAGCTCTGAAGGAGAGTGAAGCTGAATTGAGTGATTTGCTCGTGTGCCTCGGACAAGAACAAAGCAAAGTTGAGAAACTTAGCAGTAGACTGAGAGAGCTAGGTGAAGATGTAGATACATTGCTGGAAGGTATAGGTGATGATGCTGGTGCTGATGATGCTGATGAAGATGAAGAAGAAGAAGATTAGTTTTACTGGTGTTTTCTTTCTCTAGTAAATTCATTTCATTGTATTTCTTCTTAGTTTTTCTCTACCCCACCCCCTACCCCCTATCCCCCTTGTGGTGCATACATTGTACATTGTAAAAATTTCACAATACTAACTTTGTTTATGCTTGAACTAAGTATGTAAACCATCTTCTTGCATTATACTCTAGTAGGTTACTTTCAATTGCCTACAACAAAGGATACCCCAGTGAAATTTCACTTTATGGTTCTATGTTGGATAGAGTTTACGTAGATCCTACCACTACCTTCTGGAGATAGAGAGGTTGTTTTACACTCGTCTGTCTAAAATTTCAGTCATCTAAATGAGGCACAACATAGTTGGGTGTTCGGAAGCAAAAACATTAGGCGATATTTTTTCATCTATCCAAATTTTGTTGCATCGAGTTATCTGATACATGTGTTGATAAGAATCGAAAGGTTGTAGGGAATTAGGTGGAATAATCCATTCAAATGTCGGAAATTACATAAAACATAAAGAATTCATTAAGATTGGAACCTCGTGAATTGTTTCTAGGTTTTGAACTTGCAAAAAATATAAAAGTAAATATTTCCAAATATAATAGTTATACATTTCGATCCAACAAGGCTGTTGTAACTAACAAAGTTGACTAAAAAAAATTTCTCTTTCTCCGTTTATTTTACTTGACTCCTATACTAAAAATAGATACTTTTATTTTACTAAATCTATTGTAGTTAATCAAAAGAGTTATATTACAACTTTTTACCATACTACTCTTTGTATAGTAGTCGTCAAATTTAGAGTTTTAAAACATGAGTAATAAACTTAATTTAATCAAATATACTTTTAACAAAAAATTTCTTTAAGAAAATGTCAATTTATACGAGTCGAATAATATAAAATAGAGTATTTAGAAATTGTGGAGAGTAAATCGAGTTCAATGTTGTGTGTTTATAACATAAAGAAAAAAACCAACAAGATTGTGATAAAATAATAAGTATTCTTTCATCTTTAATTAGAGGTCTCGAGTTTGAGTTCCCTGGATACAAAGTCGCCTTTGTTAGAGAGCATTTTACATTCCAATATAAACTTTTAAAGGTGAATCGAATCAAAATTTAATCGAACTCTAATATGAGTTCTGAACATCGAGCGAAAAACGAAAAGAAATAACATGAAAGAAAAAAATGATATGAGTAGTTGAAACCTAAGGCAAACGATCATGTTCCCAAAGTTTGTGTTTTTGCCAGCCCCATTTTCCTATTCCACTAATTTGACCTAACACACATCACTAGCTTTGACTTTTTGCCCTTTACCTAATATATTTTTTATTATTATACCATAATGCCACTATACTATAATTTTGGCCTCAAATTACTTTGAAAAATAACATTAAAATGGTCCCTTGCGCTAAATCAATTATTATCTTGTCAAAAAAGTATTTGCATCCTTTGTCATATTAATCAAATTTTGCCACTCTCAAACTATTTTAGTCAAACAAAATCACGCTTGACAGTCGTATTATCAAAATATTCATGGGTTTAACACACAAAAAAATATTGAAAAATTGTTTAGTTTTTATAAATTGAATTCTAAATGTCCAAAAATCACTCTAAAAATGGTGAGATGTACGCACTTCTCCCAACTTCCATATAAGGGGTTTCATAAAGGTTTTGCAAAAAATTCGTCTTGAAAGTCATATCTCCAACATATTCATGGACTAATATGTATAAAAAAAATCGCTTAATTCTTGTAAATTGGGTTCTTAAATGTCTGAAAATCACTCTAAAAGTGGTGAGATTGTGCATACTTCTCCACCAACTCCTATGAAGGGCGCCATAAAGGTTTCGTAATAAATTTGTCCAAAAGCAATATAATCAAAATATTTATGGGCTAACACACATTAAAGATTGAAAAAATCGCCTAATTCTTGTAAGTTGACTTTTTAATTCCCAAAAATAAAATATGGCGAGATTGTACATACTACTCCCTCAAATACTTATCGAGGGTTCCATAAAGGTTTTGCAAAAAATTATCCATAAGTCTTAACACCAAAATATTTATGGACTAACACACACGAAAAACTACGAAAATCACCTAATTCATGTAATTAGGACCCTAAAATGCTCAAAAATCAATCTAAAAATAGTGAGACTGTATATACTGCTCCCTCACTCCCTTGGGAGGTTTCACAAAAATATATTTCCAAAGCTATAACACAAAAATATTCATTGGCTTACACACACGAAAAACTGAGAAAATCGCCTAACTCTTGTAAATAAAACTCTAAAATGTCCAAAAATTACTCTAAAAAAAGTAAGATTGTACACACTACTCCCACAACTTCTTATCCATAAAGATTCATCCTGAAATCATATTACCAAGATATTCATAGGTTAACACATACGAAAAACTTAAAAGAAAAACTAAATTTCAGTAAAGTGGCCCCTAAACAACCAAAAATAATTATAAAAATGGTGAGATGTATATACAACTCCGCCTACTCCCTAAGGAGGGTTACATAAAGGTTTCACAAAAAAGTCATTCAAAGTCGTATCACCATAATATTTATGGGCAAACACACACGAAAAAAACGCTTACATCTTGTAAATAGCCCCTAAATCCCCAAAAAAATCACTCTAAAAATGGTGAGTCTGCATGTACTGTTCCCCTAACTCCCTACAAGGGTACCATAAAAATTTCACAAAGAAGTTGTTCGGAAGCTATATACTCATATATTCATGAGCTAATACATACACTAAAAATTTGAGAAAATCAACTAATTCCTTTAAATTGGCTACTAAACGCCCAAATATCATTCTAAAAATAGTTAGACTATTCCCAAACTCCCTACGGAGGATTCTGTAAAGGTTTGGAAAAAATTCGCTCAAAAGACATTTCACTAAAATATTGTGAGTTAACACACATGTAAAACTAAGCTCGTAAATGTAAAAATTTGCAATAAAAATGGTGGAACTATATATATGATCCCCCAATTCATTATGGAAGTTCTCATAAAAAGAAATTAAAAAATTTTTTTGGGCGTCTTACGGCTTCAAATTCATAGGCTAACACATGAAAAACCTCAGAGTCGCTTAATTTCTTAGAGTTGGCCTGTAAATGCAAAAATATGCCTTAAAATGGTGGGACTAAACACAATGCTCCCCAACTCATTACGAAGTCTTCTATAACGTTTTTTCAGGAAAAAAAAAGTGCCCCAAAGCTTCAAATCCATGAACTAAAACACATGAAAAATCGTCAAAATTGCGTAATTTCTTAAATTTATCCCGTAAATGCAAAAATATGTCTTAAAATGGTGAGACTATACGTAATGCTCTCCCAACTCATTACAAAGTCCATCATAAAGTTTTTTCAAGAAAAAAAATTCGAACTCCCCAAATGCTTCTACGTACAGACACCATTATTTTTAGAGTAATTTTTTTAACATTTAAGGATTATAAAATATTAAAATTCAATTTTTTGTGTGTGTTGACAATGAATATTTTTGTTATACGACTTCCAAACAATTTTTCACAAAATCTTTACAAAAGAGTTGGGAGAGTAGTACAACAAAGTCTCACCATTTTTAGAATGCTTTTTAGGCATTTAAGGGCCAATTTACAGAAATTATCCAATTTTCTCAATATTTCATGTGTTATACGACTTCGTGACAAATATTTTGAAAGACCTTTATATGTAGACAGATTTTTGGTTATTTAGAGACCAATTTATATGAATTAAGCATTTTTTTAAAAAATTAACCCATAAATATTTTGTTTGATATGAGAATCCAAATGTGAATAGTAGAATGGCAATGATTTTTCTTCCACTGCCTTGAAGAATTGCAATATTTTTCAAAGCAACATCATGCTTTCTATTAATACTAAAATTAACAGCCAATAATCAAAAGACCATTAATTCAAACTAGAGCTAAAAGTAGGTAAGTGTCCCCACAACTTCATTTTATTTATGAAAATAATGAATAAAAGATCCACTTTTCTAGTCTTGATGGAGACACAAATCTTCAATATTTTACTAACCAAATCATTGATGTTGCAGGTGAGGACCAAGAACTATCTTTGACAAATGTAGTCCAACATTGCATAGTCCAATATATTTGACACAAACACAATAATAATATAAAGGTACCACTAAGATATTGAAATGTTTTAATTCATATAATAAAATTGATGCATATAGTATACTAGCTCCTAGTCCACATAGAAAGTCTATATGCAAAATATTAATGAAGACTATGGTACCCGTAAAATCCTACAAGTAGAGTCCGGAGAGAATAGAGTGTACACAAGCTATACCTCTACCTCGTGAAGGTAGATAGACGATTTCCAAAGGGGTTACTTACCAAAGGAAGAAGAACAAGACCTCCAAGTTAAAATGCAGAAAATTGAACTCAGAAGACTTTTGAAACCAAAAAAGATCAAAGTTACTGAAAAAAACTATGCTATACTAATAGTCAGATAAGGTTATATAGTATATACCCAAGATATTTTACATTAGTTCATCTTTTTCCCTGATATAGTGGTTATAAGTGAAAGAAACTTGGAGGAATCCAAGAAAATTTTTCGCGAGTTCAACAAATGAAGAAATACATACGAGAATCAATTGAGGGGCGAATACAAGGAGAGAAGACGGAAGGAGAAGAGAGGCTCGAGTTATACATCATCATACTTCACTGAGCTCACCTTCCTTACATACACCAACATCCACCACCATGTTTTTTCCCTTTGAGCTTAAGACTCTGCAACAATTCCTCCTTGGAGACTGCCAAATATCAAAATACACCGGTCAATTATATGTAGAGAACAATTGGCTACTTAATAGAAGAAAGTAAGTACGATTTTTTTCCCTAAATGTGAGTGCCTTAGCATGCTCCGATTCTGTTGTTTAAGCAGCTATCGAGAGTGTGTAGATCTTTTTTCTTCTTTGTTTTGGGGTAAGGTACAAGTTCAAATCGACCCTTAACAGAACATACTTTTTCCTATCAGATATCATTCTGAGAGCGGATATGCCCAGCTAAGAACACAATTGAAAGACACTGTGGTTGCAAACGTCTTTGATATTTATGAAGCAAAAATAAGCAAACTAACAAAAGGAACTTACCCGATCCCATAGATGTGGGTCAGGCTTCTTATAAACCTGAACGCGATCAACATCAGCAGGGTCTGTCGTCTTCCATTTGCATGCTGGATGAGGAACTCGATGACGAGAATACTGGCTCACTGTTTGGTTGCTGGAAGGATCCATTTTGGCACTTGATAAATAAAACACAAAAGGTTTTTGGCATGGGTTCCTTGCAACAGGCCTCGTGTTAAAAGCGTATGCAGTGTAATCTGCTCTCTTATACCAATTTAGGAAAGTTCTTGATGGCATTTCTATTTCGCGGGGGGACAACACCCCACGGAATATTTGAACTGCAAATCCCCATGACACTGATATGGTCCAACTGTTAGCTTTGTCATAGCAAATGGATTGTTGCATAAGACCAGCCGAGTCAAGCTTCATTGGAACTGTAAGACGCCGTAAAGCTTGCACTCGAGTCACATTGGGAAAGATTGGCTCCACCACATCAAGATGGTGCAACGTTACCAATGGCGCTATTGGATGTGATGCTAGCAGACCAAACAAGTTTCCGTACACATCGTACTGCACATCACCACAAAGTCATAATCAGATATGTCTATATCAAAATGATTAACAATGTATAAGATCCAGTGTGAATTTACTTTTCCACAAGCATTTTCTATTGTGAAGCAAAAACAATAAAACTATAAATTCGCGGTAGCACAAGCCTGAGACTCATAAACAAGAACATACAGATTATAACGTCTTCTTCTAACAAAGACGAATATAGACGAACCATTTAAGACATTCTATGCAGAATCCAGCAATTGATTTAACCTTTAGCAATTCAATTACAAGGAACAACTACTAAACTCCATATACCCTTCCAAATCATCCCAGATATCATCACTAACATTTTCTCATGGGCAACTCAAACCGGATGCTAAAAAGATTTAAACAGAGAAAAACAAATACAAACAACCATATTATGCAAGGTAGCAGATTTGGTTCAATCTGCTTATCAAAGGAGCCTTTTTTCCCTTTTCTTTCACATAAAAAAAAGTCATCTTTAAGTAGTATAGAAAGAAGTCTCCATGCTTCTACTACCATTCTTGTTTTTCTTCTTCTATGAGTTTGGCACACATGTGCCAATTAATTCTTTGACTAGTCACAGAATTTAAAAAGTCACCAGGCTCCTCTTTTGACTTGCAGTAAGCAGATACACATGTGATATGTTTTAAGACTCATTAAGAGAACCCAACTACCAATTGTGAAAATGCTTGCCAAATTTACAAAACCAGCATGTGAGATCCTGAGATGTTGTCAGAAATGAGCATGGAGAACATATCATTGTAAAAATGGTAAAACAAATCATGCAAATACATAATACATAAACAAACACTTGACAAACATGAACACTTCAACTTACAAAATGATTATCTACAACCTACAAAATGATCATCTAGACACCTCCAAAATTTATGCGTCACGTCAGCGTTAGGTGTCTACGAGACACAATGGGGGCCAGTTTGAGTGTTTAGTTGTCTGTTGAGACCAAGTTTAGGTTTCTAGATCTGCACTCTCAAAGTTGAAGCCAAGTTTGAGTCTTTTTTTATGTATTAAGCCTAAAAACTACACATATTCAAGATTCACCCATGAACAAATGCATCAAAAAAACATCATATAGTACTTAAATAAACCCAAAAAAGACTAAACTAACCTGGTGAAAACCAAGTTCTTTGGTGAGTGGAACACCAAGTTCAGCCATACAAGCCTGCATTCTATCATCAGAACCATAAAGCCCAGGGTACCTTTGAATACACTTATCTTGCATTTTCTCAAGTGCCTTAGCTAAAGGATAACTAATAGCAAATCCACCACCCCCATATGCCATATTATACGAAAAATAAATATTTTGCAAATGACTTTCACTTGAACTCCCAATATAATAATACTGATTATGATCATATTTGTTCAAAATCCTTACTAAATTATCAGTAACAAAGACAGTATCATCATCACCCATAACAAACCACCTCACATTCTCCATTCCTAACCTCAATGTCTCCGATACAATCCTCGATATCCGTATTGCAGACCGATGACCCTGCCGGTTTTTGTAAGCAAACCGGGAAGTATCACCGGAAATTCTCAGCTCCGGCAAAGATTCCCCGTCACCTTTCGAAGTTTTCACCGGTTTATCTAACCATACAATCCCTCTCATTTCTTCCTCCGGTTTCCACCATAACTTTATATAATCCTTCCGTTTATCCCACAGCTTCGCAGAAGCTGCAATGCCGAATACAATATGCTCCAACCCTGTTTTCTCTTCAGTTTCCTCCTTAACTATCACCGGCCGGATCGATTTACTGGAATTGATTTCCGATGAGTGAATAAACAAGCTGTTATGACTAAAGACGTCGTTATTGTTACAAGATTTATACGAAACGAGCTTCAATGTATAAACCATATAAGTAGTAGAAGCAAAAAGGAAAAGCCATACCATAAACTTCAAAAAAGCTCGATTATGTGACCCAGAAACACTTCTCATCTGATCCCAGATGATTTTTTCAGAATCTTTTTCTTTCTGGGTCACTTTCATCGTCATTAAAACCCAACCCCTCAACAACAAACCAAACCCAGAAGCTTCACAATCACAATAATGTTTCAAGAACCCATTTGGGTAACAGTTTTTTAGCCTAAAGTTTGGATTTTTCACAGAATTTTGAGGAAATGAATGATGGATCTGATGAAAATGAGAAAAGGGTGTGTGAATCAATGAAGAAAATAAAGAGATAAGGCTGTAAAAAACCGTAAGGGGTTACAGAAAAGTGGACAACATGCATTGGGCAATTGCTGATTTCAAGAAGAAGAAGAAGCAAAACTGCAGCTCTTGTGATTTCTCTCAGCAACAGCTAAGAGGGAGAGAAGGAAAAAAGTGATTTCTTTAGCTAAAGTTGTCATCTTTTTAGTAACAAACCATAATACTACGAGCCCGTATGGTAGTTGGTTAGAATTATATTTATATACCATAATTATTTTGCGATAAAATAATTTTTAAAAAAAGAAGAAGGTAACTCTTAAATTTAAATTAAATCATATGAAAAGTTCTAATAATAACAATTTCACGCTACATTCAAATTCTAAATTGTTTAAGTAAGGATTACTTTACTAAATTAAATAAATTCTCTTGTTATTATGCATGTAATTAGTTTAATCTCAACTTTTTTTGCCATTTGTGTTAATAATTTTGTTTTCATAATTTTTTTTCTTTCTTGTGACTAGATCTTCATTCATTTTTAAGTAAACTTTTGGATCTTCTAAAAAAGAAAAAAAATCGATTTGTTATATCATATTATAAACTCTTTTTTAACACGATTTTTCATTCAAAAAAGTATAAATTCTTGTCCCTTTTCAATACTAACTAATCATGATTTGTGTATTTGGTAGTCCACCTATAACATAACTCAACTATATTAAATGACATTTTTTTTATAAATTAAATCAAACATTTTCGATTAATATTATGTGATATCTTGTTATATATTTAAATTTTTGTTAACGTAATTATTTTATTTTATTTATATTTATATAAATAAAAAAGATAACACATAGTATTTTTCGTACTATATTTTCTTAGTGATTTTTACTCCACAATTCACGATCCCTATATTCCGCAAAAAATATGAAATATAAAATGAAAATTTATAGATTAATTAATATTTTTTCAGTTTTATTTTATGTGATATTTTTCGATTTTTCGAGAGTTAAACAGTTTAATTTTGATCGAATATTTGGTATGAAATTTTCAAATTTTTTAAAACAAAATATATATATATTTGTAAACTACGTAAAGAGTACTATAATTCACAATAATTGATAATTCAAAATGTTAAAAGGATCTATTACAGTAAAAATAGACTTGTTTGAATCTTAAAATGCAAAAAGTATCACATAAAAATGAAACGAAGGAAGTAATTATACTACTGTTTTGTCTTGTCGGGTTGGTATCCATTAACATACAGTGTATTTTTAATGAGTAGAAAGAAAAATTTTCAACACTCCTTATGTTATTTTTCATCTTCGATATTCAAATTAAAATCTGATATAATTTGAATTCAGAGCATTGTAAAGTTCAATAGAGTTTTTTTTTTCATTTTCAAAAATTTGAACTCAAAATTTTTTAATTAAAGATAAATAAATCTCAATTATTCCGCGATATTGCGTCGGTGAGACCCAAAAACCTTTGCTTTAGGGGACACGTGTTGAGTGCAATTAATAAATTGAGAGAAAAACACGTGGCAGTGTTGTGTACTAGCTGCTTGGGTCGGTGGGATTTGATCCCATGTGAACTCACTTAAATCTATGTACCTGCGACCTGCCAAATGTCGGAGAATTTTATTTATTTTATTTATTTTATTAAATAGATTTTTTGTGGAAAATATGGTAATTTACAACTTAAATATTCCTATTAAGAAAAAAAAGATATGGCAATAAAATTTTTACCAAGAAGTATTTATATTTGTAGAAAAAAATCAAATAAGTCTTTCATTATTTTTTATATATGATTTATTATAATTAATTATAGTACTTAGGATAAATAATTTAATTTTCAATCAAATACATCATTTAATTATATTGTATCATAAATACAAACAGATAAAATTATACAAAATCTTAAAATACATAAATTTTACGAAGAGAATATAAATTCACATAATCGTTTATTTATAGAATTGAAGTTGCCATTATAATTGTATTTTGATTATATTTTTGTGAAAAATATTTGAAGGATTTAGGTGTGAACAATTAATGAACGTTTTGCCTTACATAACAAAAGTGATGACATAATTATAGAGACCTTTGGGTTTGGTAATAAATATAATAAAATAAATACACGTCTTACTCTTTAAGTCTTTAATTAATATGCCAACTATAACGCCCTATAGTTACTACTCCTTCATTAATTTTAATTTTAATTTTGCTTCACTTAATTAACAAGGGATACTTATACGTTTACTCGTTAATTGTAATGATATCATAGGCTACTTCAATGACGTAAACAGCCGGAAACTCGAGAGGGTCGCCTTTGGAAAAGCGTTTGCCGGTAATCAAAGCCTCACTCTGATTATGTCGTGAGGTATATATATATATATATATATTTAGTTACTATAAATTTTTTGATAGTGAAAATTCAACTGATCACTCTTTATATATAGTTATATTGTTAGTCAATATTATTGACCTATTATGCGTTTACATCTATCCAACATTATGTTGGGTTATGAAAAGGTAATTAGGCGTCATGTATAAGCTTATAATTACAAATTAAGAGTGATAAAAGAAATGACAAAAACATATAATAAAAATTAACATATTAATTATATGACAGATTGACTTGCATATTAAAAATTAATAAGAAAATATCCAAATTGTATAAAGAAAAAATCTCCTCATAAATATAACTCTCTGGACCTCAACATTGTAGATCTTGGGTGTGTTTGGTATGGAGGAAAATGTTTTCCATGGAAAATGTTTTCCTAGAAAACAAGTAGATTTTGGACTTGTTTTCTCATGTTTGGTTGGTGAGTAGAAAATATTTTTCGGAAATAATTTTTACTGTTTGATTTATGAATGAAAAATATTTTTTAAAGACATCTTTTATTTTTACTAGAGTAAAAAATAATTTATGACATTGAAAATATTTTTTAAAATCAAAATTATTATTTGTTTGGGGTAGTGGGTGGGGAGGGGAAGGGGGTAGAGTGAAAAAAATAAAAATTTGAAGTTGAAAATATTTTTAAAAAGCAAAATTAAATTTTTGGGGAGGGAATGGGGTTGGGGGGGTGGGCTGGCCGGTGGGGGGAAGGTCAAGGATCAGGTTAAAAAATAAAAAATTTGAAATTGAAAATATTTTTTTAAAATTGAGTTTTTCCCAAAAAAAAATGTAATTTGAATTTGGAGGAGAGTTATGGAAAATGTTTTCCTTAATTTTTGAAGGGAAATCATTTTCCTTAATTTTGAGGAAAATGAGTTAATTTGGAAAACATTTTCCAAAACTTTTGTCCCAACCAAACATGGAAAAATTGGAAAACATTTTCCAGAAAATGTTTTCCTTCATACCAAACACACTCCTTATCTCTAAACTTTTTCTCCAAAGAAAAATAAATTAATCATGAAAAAAATATGTATTTTCCTTTGAGAAAAAGTTCAAGTATCGGTGATAATATTTTAACTTTTTTTTAAAGAGAAAAATAAACCTCCTCATATAAGGTAGTGCAAAACCCTAACATATTATATACCACTTTGTAATATATTTTTTTTTACTAATTTAGTATTTGTAATATAAGGAAAAATAAATTAAAAATGGAATATGGATATATTATTTGAAAATATTAGCTCAGCAGATGAGTCGGTTCAGTGTGGCTTATATAATATAATATCTAAAAACTAATAACAACACACATTTATGTTGATAGTAAATTCAAAAAATAATACTGCAATAAGTACAATTTGGTCACCATATATAAAAAGAAAAAAGAAAGGAAATTTTCACATTTTTTCCTCTTTTAAGTAGAAAATTATAAAAAAAATGGAAATAAACAAGATAGAGATATTGGGAAGTGTATTTCTTTTAATACTATTCTCAATATTTTTTTGTTTTATGTTGGTTTCTTTTTTAGTGAATAGGTTAAAGAAATTTTAAATTGTCATTTATTTTTACAAATTTCATATTTAAATTATTTAGAATATAGAGTATTCGTTGAATTATCATGACTCATATTAGGATTATCTTTTTGGAAAAATATGATATTTCGTGTAAAGATTACGCTTCAAAATATCTTTTAATTTTTTTAATACGATAGTATATGGTAATTTATTAGTTTAAATAGTTTCAAAATTCAACACATATAAGATGACTTGATAATTTAAAATTAATGTAGAAACAATAAAAGAATGTGATACACTTGATGATAATTATTTAAAATTAAATTCTTTGAATCTTTTGCTAATAAGATAAAAGAATCGACTATATCTTTTAATTACAATTTGAGCAAAAGATATGTGCAATAGCAAACCATTATTACCCTTTTGATTATCAAAGATAATCATCATAATTATCATATTTATGTCAAATATTTCTTTAAGGAGGACATAGCTAATTACACTCAACAATGTAATTTAGAACAAGATTGACCAACTAAAGTATCATATTCTTTTTAAAATTACAAAAACCCTCAAAATTGGTGGTAACACACACATTTCAAAACATTTGGTTAACGCGTCCCAGTTAAGAATACATCCGTCCATATCCTGATACTTTTATATCTCACTTTTGGATACATCACTCAATGTTTTGATATACTGCATAAAGTGATGTATCTGATCGAGATATCGTATAACTGATATATCGTGTTAAGTAATATTGATACATCGTGTAAAGTGATAGCATATGAAAACAAGAAAGTTTAACATTTCTAATTCTTTTCAAATGGTAATTTTTTTTTTAAAAAAAAAAACATGATAAAATAAATGGTATATTTGGGTAATTTTTCATATTATATATATTGATCATGAAAGACTTGTTCAAATTGACTTCAGATTGTTCAGAATTGGGCCTTTGGGCCATGCAAAAATGAGCTCTTAATTTGAGCCCAAACTCTTTTGGATCAAGCAATACACCTCTGCCCATTTTCTTCAAATTGTGTCACATATTTGATTTTTAGGTGTTTTTGTTAGACACTTTTAATATTCAAATTTTAAAAGTTATTTTGTTGCACAATCTCAAATATTCATTATACGGCTAGTTAATTATATAAAATATATCATCTTCTTTAATCATATACATTACCCTCAATTGAATTATGTCTAAGGTTGTACAACTTATTTAGACGAATTTGTATCTGTATAGTGAAAAAAGATGACGTATTTTAGATGGTTAATTTATATACGTTATAACTCATGTGCAATCGAAAATTAGCGCACACAAAATTCAGAATAATTACACATTATCATGTGTTCAATAGAAACAATCAATATTTCTCTGAGTGTCTAAATGAAACTTTTACTCGGACCAAATAGGTTAATTGCCTTTGAAATTTTAATTTGACCCGTTTGGCACTCAAAACCCCAGTCCGGGTTTTTTCTTTTGGGGTTTTAGGGTCACTACAAAAATCTCTATTGAATTTTCTTCTTCAAATTGCTTCTCTGTGTCCAAATTTTCCTCCATTTTTTGATCGTCTATGTCCGTTTAGTGCCCTAATCTTGTTCTAACAACTCCATCAAAACCTCACTTTCCAAGATGCAGCATGTCCGGAGAACTGGGATTTCATTGAAGACGAGGTGGTTGTTGTCAAATGCTGCAAAATCATGCAACAAGTTGGATTCTTTCTTGGAATATGTGCCTTCGAGAAGCTTATCTGATGTGGGTATCGGTCATTTCTCGTCAATGGCTGCTGAAAGTGCTGCTTTCAATGTTTCTGCTAAAAGGGTATGTGAACTTCTGTTAAAAAATTCACATTGCTCTGATTGATTTTTCATGTTCTTGTTGCTTCTAAAATGGGTATGTATTAATTAGTGGGGCTTTGTATACAGTTTAGTGCTTGTTAGATGTTGCATTTTGAACTTTCTCTATGTTGTGTTTGATGATTTTGATCAAATGTTAAGGGTTACTTTATCTCAACTGTTGCATTTATTGTGATGAGAATGATTTATTAAAAAAAGAAAAAGAGGAAGCTGGTAACTTTTTCTTTTATGCGTAGGGGTTGTTTGGTAGAGTGTATAAGAACAGTATTGGATAGGGTGCATTAAAAATGTTGGTAGATTCTCTAATACATCGCACCAGTGATCCCTTAGTGGTAATGTAGCACCTTTATGTTAGACTGGTGGAGGTAATCTTAGTAGTTGTAGAAGATAAGCTGCAGTGTATGCAAAAGTGATCCAAGAAGCTTATCTGCTACAACACCATAGTTTTTTTTTCTTTTTTGATGAAGGTAGAAATTTTACTGATGAGTGGTGAGTACTAGAAGGTAGTGAAAGCTACTGCTCCATAGTTTCTTTTTGACTAGCGTAATGATTGTAGATATTTGTAAGCT
Source organism: Solanum pennellii (assembly GCF_001406875.1). Lineage (NCBI taxonomy): Eukaryota > Viridiplantae > Streptophyta > Magnoliopsida > Solanales > Solanaceae > Solanum > Solanum pennellii. The sequence goes on from NC_028644.1 coordinate 69,081,497, forward strand.
CATTTTTCTTACATTTAGCTGTTGTATCAACCTAAACTTATGACTGCTGAGCTAAGTGTTGAATTATGTGTGACTATTGAAGTACAGCTCCTCCAATTATGTCTAAGTTGGAACTTTAGATCAAGCATCGAAGTTTGAGTATTCCAATAATTCAGCAAGAAAATCCATAGACGTACCAATTCTAGTCCCTATTGTTTTAATATCCGAGAAGTTCCCTATGGGTTAGCTGCCTGAACTCCATTGGCACACAGATGAGGAACTTGGGGGAGTATGGGGCCCTCCCCTTCTCCCAGTTAAATACTAGGCTTTTTAGCAGATCTTGAACGCGTGATGTGTGCCTATCCTCATGTCCTATGTTGTTCTTTTTCCGTTCTTTCTCTGATTATGATGTACTTGCAGGAACTGGTAAAATCAGGTTGTGCAAGGAGATCAGCATGTGCTTCTTATCCTGCTACGAAGGTGAGTTGAAATGTCTTACTACTTCGATGATCCTAAAGTTTGTTGGCTGCCTATTGATAACTTTTGCCCCCCAAAATTCTTATGTTTTGCAGGTTATCGATGAACCTGCTGGTTAGTAGATGCTACATTCATGATTGAAGAATTGCAAACTGTAAAAGAACAATTTGGATGTGTGCAAGTGTTAGATCTCCAAAGAATATTTATTTAGGATTACTTCACTTCTCTTCATAAAGCGGATCTTGAGTCTGCTTTAACATTCGTCCATTCAGTGGTTTTAGTTCTTCACGTGTGCCATTCAAAAGGATCCATCGAGCAATTTTTCTGTACCCAGAAAATATATAATTTTTAATTTCTTGAGAACTTTAAGATGACGATTTCAAACATGTAGCTATAGAGAACGGTTTTTGTTTTCCTTAAGAAAAAGGAGGTGCCTTGCTTGATTCTACATATTGTGGGCTTGGTATCTACTTATGTGGGTAGTAAAAGGACAAAGGTTTAATTGAATGTTCTGCATCTAAGTTGCATGGGTCATAATGTTACATGGCTATGTCTTGCAGTTGTGGGGTTCTTGCGGGAAATGGTCAATACTTTAGCGTACAGATGTTAATTTCATGTTGAGACTTCTGTTATATTATCATGGCTGTGCCTGACGGTTGTGGCACTCATGTACGAAAGGATAAATACTTTAAATTATGTCTTTATGCTTTCAGCGGGATCATTTCCGGTTGAGATCTTTAGAAAACTACATGTGCATTCATGTAATTCCTGTGTCCAATCCATTTCACAATCTTGTGTCCATGTGACATCAATTTTAATATTTCTGTAGGAACGTATTGTATGTTAAGAAAAGTACTCAGACGTAGATCTTGCAGGAATTCTTGTTCTATACAGAAATAGAAGGAGCACACAATGCTTAATGACCTTCAGATCACCGTTTCAGCTTGTCAATACCGCTGGCGTAAATCCTCAATCGTCTTGCTTTGCTAGATCATTTGCATCAAAGGCTTCTGGATCGAGGCAAAAGCAATCAGAGGTTATCTCTGTCTCTAAATCATGCATATATGTCTTTACTTTTTCTTTTAGATTGTGAAAGGAGAACTTAGTTGAAAGGCAAACAAGAGTAAAATGTTCCAAGGACCACACTTAACTAATTCCCTAGCAAATCATGTATTAAGTATCGCCACTATGTTAATAATACAGTAGGTATTCGAGTGACCAAAATTCAGGTCCGAATTACTTATAAAAAGGCACTGTTGAGTTAGTAACATTTTGTTTTACTTTCCAATAGCAATATTTGTCATTTAATGCATCTCAACTTAAGAAACATGTGATTCCAATATCAAGGTATTTTACTATTTTAAGCTTGTCAATTCCAACTTGTGAAACAATTATTAATTTAGGTAAGTAGATTGACATATGAATTGAAGAAGCCCACCCTTAATGAAATGTTTATGAGTTACTGGTGAACTCAAACTCATTCCCGTTCCACAAATCAATGCTATCTAAGGTAACATGTCTTTAAAAGGCAAAAATGGACTAACAAGAGGATATACGGTTCCACTACAGTTACTTTGTTTCAGGTTTCCCAGTTCTACACTCCCTAAAAACCGTTACTCTCTGTGCACAAAAGAGTAAGAAAGAATATTTCCCTCCAAACCAAGTCAACTTATGTATATTTGTCCTGAAATGTTGTTATATTTCTTTACCATAAGCACTATTTAGTCTCAAAGGAGCTGCATAATGTACGAGTTTACCTTCCCATCTCCTGTACCTGGTTGCTAGCAGCTCATTCAATGAGAAAGAGTCACTATAATTTCCCCCCAAAACATAAAAAAAATCTTGTGTGATGCTCATTTAATGAGGAGAAAGTTACTATAGCTTTCCTCCTAAATTCTGATCTTCTCCACAGTTATGCAAATTGCAGTAGGAGATACTTATGAGTTCCACCATATGCTCCAAATCCACGTTAAGCTTTAGGACATGGAGCTTATTGGGGTGTGTACCTGCAACAAGTCATTCCTGTCATGTTTTTAAATTTTATATACCGAAGAGTCAGAGGTGTACTCTAGGGCAATACAACTTTCCAAATAAGTGAAGTTAAAGGGAAAGGACTAAGGAGTGAAGTTTTTAGCGAAGAACCTTCTTGAACAGACACCTCCTAAGTTTTGGATTACATAGTGCTACTAGAGCTAATGAACCATATGATGATACATAACAAAGCTCTGTTAGATTCAGTGCCAAGTCTGTAAGTTGCTATCAGGTCATTTGTCCTTCATGATCTCTAAATTGTATGATGTTTGCAGAAAGTAACACTGACAAATCATTGATTTTGTTGCTGTCAAAACCAAGTTTTTTCCACAGCCATGCTTGTTGGTCTTTCCTATTTTTTATTGTCTAAGATTTATGCCCTATTGAATACAATTTCCTGTCTGAAACCTATTTATTGTTGGTATCCTAGGATTACCTCATCAGATTTCTCTCTTTTTAGGGCTGATCCCATGACCGTTTGGTTGGATGGATTAGAGAAATAATCTCAACATAAAATTTATCCTATGTTTGATTTAAAGAGATTAAAAAATATTTTCTGCATAACTTATGCATCATTTGGTTGGTCGCATATGAAAATAATGCATGTATAATTTTGTGCAGCGTTGGTTGATTGTGTTAAATGAAACCTGCATTAAATTATGTGGGAATTTATACATCGTTTTATGCGTGACAGCATGTGAAATACGAATACGTGTAACGTTTATCGGGGGGCTTAAAGTATTTAAAGATTCTACATTAGGTAGATTTTTCAATTATGGTATTAGTAACCCCGGGATTGTTCATACCACAATTGTAATATTAATTTTATGCCATACTCCATGTGGGATAATCCCGGGGTTGAACTACAAAGTGACTTTCTTCCAGAGATTTTTAAGCAAGCCAAGGTTAAAGTTGGAAATGAAAGTTTATCCAAATTATCTAGTTTAAACCGAACACATGTTTAATATTGTACTATGTATATCCCATTTTTGTTCCAATTACCTAAACATCTACCAATAAAAGTATATCTACTAAATAGTCCCTTCATTATTTAGTTCCCAGATTATACTCCTCGCATTATAATCTAGGTATAATTTGTTTGCAGAACAAAAGGGGATAACAATCTCGGGATAAAATACTCGATCATTTTATTCCCCTTTTAGTCAAACTTTTGAATCTGGGATTAACAATCTCAGGATAAAACACCACAATGACAAAGATGCCCTTTCCAAAGCTCTTCTCTGAAAGTCCTTTACAAAAAAGACAAGGTTAAAGTTGGAAACTAAAATTTTCCCACTTTATCACATGTAAATCAAATTCATGTTTTATATTATACTCATACCCTGTTTTAAGTCCAGTCAATCAACCATCTACCATTAGTAGTATATCCTCTAAATAATCCCATCATTATTTAATCCCCATATTATACTACTGGACTAACTTGTTTACCAATACAACATTGTAAACTTGGAGATTACCCTTCTCGCACCAAAATTTATATCTCCCGATGTAAAAACGAATGCATTTCTCAAATCATTGACAAAAAATGTGTTTGTTTCTTGTCCGACTTGTACAGGCTCGAAAGGATGTTTCTACTGTTGAGGATCCTTTTGATGCTCCTACCTACAATATCCCAGAGAAGCCTGTAACGTTTACTGAGGGAGCTTCCTATAGTCTTATCATTCTTGCTGGACTTGCAGTTGCCGGTGCTGCCGCATATGGAGTTTTTAAGGAACTCATTTTTCAGCCAAAAGAGTAAGGGTTGCATTTATGCTCTACGCAGTTTGACAGAGAACTTGAGTTCTTGTTTTCAATTTAGTTTAAAGTAATTTTGTGTTGTAGGTACAAAATTTTCAACAAAGGTCTCGAGAGGGTTCAAAATGATGGTCAAGTATGTTTGTTGCCCCTATTGTTCTTACCTTCAATTTACTGCGTATAATTTTGAGAATGATTTGTATGCTGAATACTGTGAGCCTGCACTTAAAGATCCTAGTTTCTTATGTATTTTGATTCTGGTTGTACTTGAACTGATCAGTTACATGTGTTTGCTACTTCACTCCAGGTCAAGGCAAGAATTGGATCCCCTGTAACGGGCTATGGATCAGAAAGTAGAAATCGTGCTGCGCGCCAACGCATCCCTAATAGGATATGGACTGATGAAGATGGAGTTGAGCATGTTGAGGTGACTATTTTTTCTTGTGATCCCTATCTTTTGATACCCTCTCCTCCAATATATTTAGGTTCCCACTCATATATTATTAAAAACTGAATGTAGGTCAATTTTTATATTCGCGGACCACATGGAGCTGGCAAGGTTTATACAGAGATGTTTCAAGACAAGGTGGATAAGCAGTGGAAGTTCACATACTTGATCGTTGAGATCAAATCACCTTCCTCAGCTCAACTGATGCTCGAGTCGTATGTACCTGCCTGAATATCAACACAAGTACATTATATGTTCTGTCCTGCTGCTATAATCGTGTGGATGCAGTCGATATCCTCTAAACTTTTTTTCCAACTCCCCTGAGAGCTCTCAAGATGACAGTTCTGATGATTTCAAGTTCTTTTGGTTGAGCCATTTGCTCTGCTAACAGTTAGCATTGCTGAGAAAGTATTAGAAAGTTTACCTTTTGTCGGTCATAAAAAAAAGTTGCAAGAAAAACTGTTAAATTCTTTTAGATGTAAGACTTCTTTGCAGTTCAAATCCAAATAAGTTTTGGAATGATCAAGTTTTTATCTTCATGTTTTCTGCAATTTTCTCCATGTTTTTTTTGCTATTTTTTGCTATCCAAGTGCTTGTGTCTAAAGATGTTTATTGATTTTTTTTCCAATACACAAAACTCAAACTCGAAATCTTTACAGTTGTGACGAAGTGATCATATTCATCCCATCACAACACTCGGTGATTCAGAATCACTTGTCAATTAGTTGTTGCTTTAACACTTTAAGATTCAAAGTGCAAGTTTTTTTTTTCTTCTATATAATACTATTAACAGTCCTAATAGAAAACTTAATTCATTTCTCTGATGAATTACAGGACATAGAAAAGAAAAGAAACTATGAAATTAAATTAATACTACTATCAGGCATTTTCAAGATTTTTACGACTTTGAATTAAATGTCACTAAATAAATGTCGTTGTATCTCTACTTTCTTGTCGTATCTCGACTTTCTTGTAGTGTAGAATGGTGATTTTGAAGAAGCTTTTGACAACACTGAAATGATGGAATGCAAAGCATTTGCTGCGATTCTTGATTTTATTTGACCCCTTCTTGGCAAAGGCTTTGTGCCTCTAAAACCTTCAATTGCTTTTGTAGAAACTCTAGCAATTTTATGATTCATCATTTGAATCTTCAATTGATTCATGCAATTTCTCAATAAGAACAAAATTGTTAATGTACTTGGTTTTGGTTGAGTGAGTTGAATTGAGTTAAGTCAAGTTGAGTTATTTATAAAGTAGTTTTACATTGGAACTCAATCCACACTAGGAAAGATAAAGTTTTGTCTGGGAGAGGTTTATTGTCAAATGATTTTCGAATCAGAGGCGAATTTATTTAAATTTCTCGACGTTTAATATATTATACTTTACTTTCAAAACTATGGGTTTTACACTTTGAAATATTAATGGTTATATTTTGGATAAAAAATATTTTTTAAAATTCATAAATTTTAAATCTTGAATTTGCTTCCGACTATAGGGTATATGGGAGTTGGGTGGCATGCCAGCAAGATTGTCTTAGCTAAACAAGATTCTTTTCTCCCTAACTGGTGGCATCTAGAAAAATAGTCAAATTATTTATTTATTCATTCGTTTTGACGTAATAGCTTACTCCACTTTAATATCGTATAAATGGTATAAACCTGTCTGACTGAGAATAAACTCGCGTACACAAAGCAGTTTATAATATACATTATGAGTTGCCTGGTTTTCATTTTGCTACGTTTTCTAACATAAAGTATGCGGCAGACAAATTTCAATACAAATCTATCGGTAAGATTTTGCTGGTTTTTATTTCCATAATATGAGTTTAATTTGACAGCTAGCTTATTCAATTTATATAAAATATAACAAAAATTCTTTATATATTCTCTGTTATATTTTAACTGTCGCTTTAGTTAATTCACTATTGTTTCAAAAAAATATCTGATAAATAAGAGTAAGTAAACTATACTTTCTATTTATTATTTTTATAATAAATTTTAAAAGAGTTTAACCGACAGTTAAAATGAGATGGACATAATAAATTTTAAAAAAGTTAAACCGATAGTTAAAATGAGATGGACGGAATGAATATTATATAGTGTATGAATTGAAATTGAAACAACATATTCATAACTTTATGTTGCTGTGCACATGGTCAATAAGGTTGTCTCCTATTACCAACAAAAAATGGTAAAATATTCATTCACAGAAAAAGAAAAAAAAACAGTTTTCTATGCCAATGGAAACTTATTATAGAATATTTTTATTTCACTTTTTTTTACAATTTTTTTTCTAAAAAAAGAAAATCGACAAAAGAGAAGTGTTATGAACTTTGAATGAGCCTCAACGATAATATTAGTTCTCGATATAGTGTGAAGGTTTAGATCACTAAGTTAATGTTCTTTCGAGTAAACTAATCATCGATAGAGTAATCAATGAATCACTTATCAAAGAATGACATAAGAAATATAGTTATATTTATTAGACACATCCAATTTTCAACCAAATGCAATAACAAGTTGTAGTAATTATTTGCATTTTAATAAATGTATACAACTAGTTTCCCAATGCACGTCACCAATAATTCAATTTTCATTCCCAAAAATACAGTAACATGTGGTAAGCAATTCTCTATTAATTTTTTTTTAAAAAAAACATATTTTATGGTTGTGAATATCTTTATTGTGATTGAACTATATAGTATTATATCCTTATCCACTTTAGGTTATTTATAGTTACTCACTAATTTTAACTACTACTTGCTGAATATTTGAATTGTTTAGTTGATCACACAGACCTACAACTTCAAAAAACTACTATAATTACGCTTTAGTAGACAAAATTATCTAATACTTATCAAGTGACGATTCTTTCTCAAGATAAAAATAGCACACTTCGAAAAAAGCTTATTTTAATGAACGTAAAACCAAACGAAGAGTATACATTACAACTTTTGAACTATTGTTTTCTTAATAGGATAGAATCATCATGCCTATGTGGTTTGTAGTAAAAGAAAACACACAAAACCTAAAAAACAAGCCATGATGTATCAATCCTAATCTTGACCTAACAATCTACTAATGATTAGTTGCAATATTTTGTATACTTAAATTAACTAATTAGTTGACAAATGTAAATTACAAGGATTTATTTAACTTCATACATAGTCAACTAATTAGCCTTCGATTTTATTATTAATTATTATTTCCTTTGCTTCAATTATCATAGTATTAGACTCTATCGCATTGTACTATTCTTTTCTTCACTATTGTATACCCCTTTTTGTACATGCTTTAAAATGCTTTACTTTAGTTGCGAGTCTTTATCAAAAACGATCGATACGTACACGTCTCACTTGTGAAATTACACAAAATATGTTGTTGGTGCGTATATAGTCAACTAATGATAAATAAACACTAAAATCCACATAGGGAATAATTTTTTGGTCAAGAAAAAATTAGCTGTCATTGCCTCCCTAGTGATGAACCTACTACAAGAGGCTACTAATAACTTGTCTTTTTGTCATCAAAACAACCTTATTATAGTAGCTACAAAGAAAGGGGCTGTGTTTCTTGAATCAACAAGCAATAGTTAAGCTTTATATATAGTCATAAATCATGCAATTGAATTGTCAAAACACTAATAATCATCTTGTATTGTTGTTAAACAAAGGTTTAAGCAAGATGAAGCACATGTTATTTGACAAGAAGATAAAAGAGCACAAACCACTTCCAAAGAGAGGGCAAGTTAAGACAAGGATAGTTGCCATCGCGTTGCAGTCGTTGGTAGCCATGATCACCATGGCTGCCACTCGACGTTCAAATTCAACCCCAAAATCCTAAGAAATACGAAGCATGTAACGACAGGAGAGATTGACCAGTCAGAGTCGAGTGACCTCAAAGGTTTATAGGAGAGTTTTGTATAGTGTCGTTTTCGTTGTTTTGCTGTATTTAGACATCTTCTGTTCCCTGTCTTGTAACAAATTTCCAGTGTCTAAAACACAAAAACAAAAACAAGTAGAAAAATCACATGTTACACATTGTCATAAAACCATCTTGAAGATTTGCTAAATTTGGCTTTATACCAATTGGATACCTTACGTACAAGAAACATCAAACCAAAAAAAATAAAAAAAAAAGGCAAGGAACAGGTCCTTTCCTTAATGTCAAGGCATTAAACCAAAGTTTTTATGCTTTTTTTTTATCAATTATAGGTCCATAAATAGATAATGTATAGTTACAATAGTGTTGATATTATCAACTAAAATGGCAATATCAAGCCAAATTTTCCAGCATAATGTATGGTCCAACTCAGAGTTTACGCGTACCTTGAGTGTCCCTCCGTTATTGAAAGCTAACCATGAACTTGTTAAGAAGCTATCACAACGAAAACTTAAAATACGAGGCATCAAGAACAAATCCAACAATTTGGTCACATTTTCGATGTCAAATCCTGAGAATGGCACGAGTATGAGTGAAGTTTCTCCATCCGACACAATCAAGAAGTTCTACTCAAGTATCAACAAGAAGGACATGAATCAACTAGCACTGCTCCTAGCTGAAAAATGTTACTATGATGATTTCTCCTACAGTCAACCATTCCTAGGGAGAGAGGTTACCGCTCTTTTTCTCTCCGAAACATGAATTGTCTTTTCTTTGTACAACTTTTTGAGCTCAATAACAACCACTACGCCTCAATCCCAAGCTCGTTGAGATCAATTTAAGGATTATCTTATACTAAGGATTCTCTAATATAATTCTAGTGTTTATTTCTATTTGTAAATTGATGCAGGAGGTCCTTAAATTTCTGAAGCAACTAGCCACATGCATGGGGAAGAACACAGAGTACTGCATTGAACACATTTATGAGGGAGTTGATCTCACAACTGTGGTAAACTGGCATTTAGGTAACGACGAGTAACTTATTTCTAACGATGAAGATGTAAACATTGGAACATGACATAAGTATATTTTCATGTAGAGTGGAACAAGAAACAGGTTCCTTTCTCTAGAGGCTGCAGTTGCTACGAGTTATCAAGAGACGGAGAAGAACTAGTCATAAGGTAAATTCAAAGTTTTCTAAGCCCGTGCACGTTACATTTAGGCCTATTACAATGTCAGCACAAACATTAAGTGCTCTGGAAATGAAAATTGATGCAGGAAAGCTCAAGTAATTGTTGAATCACCAATCAAACCAGGAAGCATAGCTTTGGTATGAATATCATCAATCTTCTATTTCAGAAAAGCGCAAACTAGACAAGCTAATTATCAACAATATGTTATCTAGCTTTGGTATGAATACCACCAAACTTCTATCTCAGAAAAACACAAACTAGACAAGCTAATTCACCAACATGATATTCACTCTTTTTTCCTGATATTGGCAATTAGCAACAGCAATTCTTCATTCTTGTTCAGTTTCTATTTCATAAATGCTTACAATGTTCCGGTCGTCACATAATGCAGGAAGCATTCCAGAAGGTCATTTCAGTGTGTGATGCTTCTCCTCAGTCTGCTGAATGTATGTTGATTTCTTTATGTTCTTTATATTTTCGCCAACAAGAGAACAAAACTATTCTCAACAGGGCAAACAATTTTCTATGCAGGGTTGTTCCTGTTGGGTCCTCAACTGATAAATTCCTATTCTCGCTACACATCATGGCTCAATTACATGTCAACCTTAAGTCCTTGGAGAGATTCAAAAGATCAGGATCAAACTCCAAAGAATGACTAGCTTTGTAATTAAGCCTAAGGCCTGTTTGGCCATATTTGTAATAAGACTAGTGCTACTAAAAATAGTGACACTTGGAGATACCTGTTGAAATCTACTCGAAAACAACTGTATGATTGAGTGTTGGGTTCGAGAGAAATTGGAATCAATACCAATATCTCTATTGTTGACTGTTGAATGAACTGTGTTGAATTTCGATCTAAAAATTCAAGTGGTAAGCAATTCTTTAGGGAAAGACTTGTCTTTTATGGTTGTGTTAGTGATTCTCAGTACCAAACCTATGAACAGGTGCATCTGTAGATCGATGCATGACATGTCCAAACCTACAAGTAAAAAAAATTGTTCGCACATCCCGTCTATGTGAGCTTTAAAGAACATGATCTGTCCAAATAAGCATGAATAGGAGGATTACAGTACATTAACAATCATTAAAAATAAAATAGACAAACCATAGATAAGAATTCAAGACTTAAAATGAATCCAAGTGGCAGTTCTTTCTCAGGAAAGGCAACTTGGGATAATGGAAAACCAGACAAAGTGTATAATTAAAACTTCTGCATTGTTTTCTTTATAGGATAGAGTCATCATGCCTACGTGGGTCGTAGAAAAAGAAAACACATAAAGCCAAACAAGCACATATTGTGAATGATTAGTTGCCAAATCTCGTATGCTCAACTAATTGGTCATTGGTTGACATATGAATTGCATGGATTTATTCAACTTCATAGTCAACTAATGATTTGAAAATAAACATTAAAATGAAATACACGGAAAATTTCTGGTCAAGAGAAAATTAACTGTCATACCCTCCTCACTGACTTACCTAGTGATGAACCTAATACAAGAGGTTGCTAATAACTTGCCCTTTTGTCATTGAAAGCTGTCGTAGCTACAACAGAAGGGGGGACTGTTTCTTGAGTGAGCAAGCAACGTTAGTGGTTGATATAAATAGTCACAATTCATGCAATTGCATTGTCAAAACACTAATAATCATCATGTTTAGTTGTTAAACAAAGCCTCCAGCAAAATGGCCCTAGAATACATGATGCAGCAGCCACTCCTATGTTACTTGACACGAAGATTAAAAGGCATAGATCACTTGCTAAGAGAGGGAAAGTTATGACAAGGATAGCTGCCATGGCGTAGCAGTCGTTGGCAGCCATGATCACACTCGACGTTCAAATTCCTCCCCACATCCTAGCTTGAGGAGCTAAGAGTGGGTTATCATCTAAAAAATATGTTGATGGATGGAAAGCGTGAAAAATCCTTTATGCACGAGATAACAATGATGGGAGATTGATTAGTTAGTGTCAGTTTTGCTAATCTCTTGTAACATCTTTCCCTAATCCCTCCCCATCTTGCAAGAGATTTACAAGTCAGAGTCAAGTAACCTCAGGGTTCTTGGAGAGTTTTGTAGTGTCATCTTCCTTGATTTCTTGTATCTAGACATCGTTTTCTCCCAATATAATGATAAATTTTTGAGTGTCCAGAACACCTAGAAAGCAAGGTCTGTATCAATCTACTGTGATCATATTTCCACTTCTATTATAAATATCAGTATTAGCATGGGTATCTACAGCCTTCTCTAATTCCACTAGAGGAGCATAACCCATACTCTTCCAACGTCACTTTTATTAATATTTGAGCTGCTTGCACACACCTCGACTAATACCACCAGTACCTACTACTGAGAAACATCATAGGTTTTGGGTAACTCTTCCCATAAAGGATTGGACATATGGTTGCCTAATGCCTTTTTTGTCTCCATAGGAATTTGAACCTGAGAGCTCGTCGTCCCCCCTGACTTCATTGACCACGAAGCCCCACCCATGCATTCAATTTTTTTAGTTACTTTCTCATCTAAAGTTTGACAAAAAAACATGAACTACAAAAAAAAACTTTAAATGGAATTCACAAATGGCAAGAATGCTAAGCCCCACCACCCACCCCCACACCCA
>NC_028644.1:69094634-69106685 GCF_001406875.1 Solanum pennellii
CCCACCCAACCAAAAAGGAAAGAAAGAATAGGATAAGAAAATAATCAGAAAATGAAAACCAAGAAAGTAGAGAATCTCATGCCATCTGAAGATGACTAAATTTGGCTTTATACTTAGTTGGTACCTTAATTACAGAGGAAGGCAGAGACATAAAAGCAACAATTTCAGGAAAAGAATAGGTCCTTTTCTCAATGCCAAAGCTTAGAACCAAAGTTTTTATGCTTTTTCCTATCATGGGTCCATAAATAGATAAAACATAGCTTCTATAGTGCTGCTATATACACTAAAATGGCATTTTCTGGCCAACTTCTCCAGCATAGTGTATGGTCTAAAGCGGAGTTTACGCATACCCTGAGCATCCCTCCATTGAAAGCTAACCATGAATCAGTTACGAAAGTATCACAACGAAGACTTAAAATACGGAACATCAAGAGCAAATATAACTGTTTGGTCACATTTTCAATGTTAAATCCTGAGAATGGCACGAGTATGAATGCATGTTCTCCATCCGACACAATCAATATGTTCTACTCTAGCATCAACAGCAAGGACATGAACCAACTAGCAATGCTCATAGATAAAGATTGTTTTTTTGATGATTTCTCCTACACTAAACCATTCCAAGGGAGAAAGGTTACCTCTCTTTTTCTCACAGAGATATGAATTGTACTTTTCTTTTGTCCAACTTTCTGAGCTCAATCCCAAGCTAGTTTCAATCAACTCTATATTCATAAATACTCTGGTTTTGATCCATAATATGTCGACACTAAGTACTGAAGGATTATCTAACACTAAGGATTCCTTAATATACTCTAGTGGTTATATCTCCTATTTGTAAATTGATGCAGGAGGCTCTAAAATTTCTGGGGCAACTAACCACATGCATGGGGAAGAACACAAAGTTCTACATAGAGAACATTTATGAGGGAGTTGATCTCACAACTGTGGTAAACTGGCATTTAGGTGACGACGAATAAATTGTTTCTAGAATCTAATGACAATGTAAATATTGAACATGACAAAAGTATATTTTGGTTAATGCAGAGTGGAACAATAAACAGGTTCCTTTCACTAGAGGTTGCAGCTGCTACGAGTTATCAAGAGACGGAGATCAAGAACTAGTCATAAAGTAAACTCCAAAGTTTTCTAAAGACATGTTAGCTTTAATCCTATTACTATGTTATCACTAGCATTAAATTCCCTGGAAATGGAAATTCATGCAGGAAAGCTCAAGTAATCCTTGAATCGCCAATCAAACCAGGAAGCTTCGCTTTGGTACGAATATCAGTACCAAGACGTTCATTGTTTTTTTATGATATTGGCAAGTCAACAACTGCAATTCTTGATTCTTGTTCAGTTTCTATCCAATTGATGCATGCGGTGTTCTTGCCTTGAAAAATGCAGGAAGTGTTCCAGAAGGTCATTTCAGTATGTGATGCTTTCCCTGAGGCTGCTGAATGTATGTTGATTTCTTATGTTCTTTATATTTTCATCAAACAAGAGAATGGAAATAATCTCAACACGGAAAAAACAAATTCATACGCAGGGTTGTTTCTGATGAGTCCCCTTCTGTTACCAAGTATCTACAATATAGCTCTCCACACGAGCATACGTCCAATTCTTGCCTGCTACCACAAGTTATGGAGCTTCATAGTCGCATTTCTTACACTTGTCTACACGATATTACTGTTCATTATAAAGAAATTCCAAGAATAGAACATGTTCACAGCTTGACACTCATGACATTGGACAACATTCAAGACTTCACTTTTCGCACATACATATAGACGGTAGAAGACAAGACAAGACAAGACTCCACATTCATTACAAGCACAGTAAAACCTTTAAACTTTTCTTACATCTATAGGCAGAAGGCATAAGCCATTAACCATATCAGCTATCAATCATCGTTGCTATCTCGTGATGACCATGATTCAAGCAATGAAAGAGCAACTAGAGGTCCAAGGAAAGGAGGGACCGGAGGTGGCCTGCTAAAAGCGACGAGGGGTTCAATCTTCTCCGCCTTGATTTGAGCTTCGCCAGAATCATCATTTGCTTGCTTCTTAGGGGTCATTATTCCAACTGTATCAAAGTTTGTCATTATTCAGTTATTCATAGTCAAACAACTTCTTCATCAACTACGATCTTCTTGTACATTTGTAATAACAATTCTATCCCATACGAAATTTATACAACACTCTTCCTGTTTCAAAACGAAATAATCTCCTATACTATTCCATTAATAATGTTATTTTACACAACATCAATAAAACTTCCAACAATTCATATTCATTTCAATGTTCACATGTTAAACTTTTTTTGTTTCATTTTTTCTGACAAACTACAATTTTCTCCACTACCACCATCTACACACAAAAAATGAAGATATCATTTGTTATGTAGTTCAAAAGCATACATTTTTATCTTATTACCAACCTTTTGAGATAAAACAATATACATAATTAATCGAGTTGCACGAAAACTGGCACACATACCAAGATTATTCAAAAAAAAACATATACGAAGTTTTGAAATTACCAATTCTACTTCCAGATGGAAATATGTTTATGAATTTGCTTATCTCAGGAACTAAAGTTTTAGTTCGAATCATTTCACCAAAGTCCTGCAAAACATGAAAAAAAAATTGTGAAAATAAACATAAAATATTGAATTAAGGAACAAACTAACATAACCCATGATAAAAAAGATTGATGAAATTGAAGAAATATACCAGAAAATTTTAACTTATTTTGCTTTAAAAAACGGATTTTTTTTTCTTAGAAAATTGTCAGCAGTTCCAAGGTGGTCGGAACAAAAAAAAGGAATTGCAGAATGTTCTTGAAAGTTCAAATGGGCCTAATGGGTTTTTGGGTACGGGCTGGGCTGGGCCATTATATGGGCCCCCATGTAAGAAGGATAATTTGGGCCTTGTACATTTGCAAATAAAGCCCATTTGAAGATTGTTGGGCTAGTCCGTTTCTTTACCTGGACCATTAGTGTTTTCGAGGGTCATTTTGCGCTTTTATCTCTATCTTGTGTAGGTCTTTAACTTTTAGCGAATAAAACGAATGTAGCCAAACTCAAAGTTCATACGGTATAAGCAGGGGCGGAGCCACCTTGGTACAGGGGTTCATCCGAACACCCTTCGACGAAAAATTGTACTATTTATACGTTGTTAAAATATTATGTATATATAGTTGATGTTGAACCCCCTTCGACTACTCCTTATGTCTAATTCTACGAACTTTTAACCCCCTTATTGAAAATCCTGACTCCGTCACTGGATATAAGTTAGTAATCTGAACAAGCATGTATTCAGTTTTTAAAGAACTTGTGTCCTATTAGGTATAAAGTCATTTTTTAAATGACAAATATTAAAGATCAAACTACTTGAAAGATAAAAAATGCATTTTATGTGGTTTTACTTGTATTTTCATGACTATAACGATACAGTAACCCTATCGCATTGTAGTCATTGTCATATCCATTGTTCGGCTGTTGAATTTATCCATATCCTATATTTTGACGTGAAATATTGTTTTATGTTTTATTAAAAGATCTATAAGATTTCAACAAATATTATCTTTGGCATCATAATTTGAACTTTTTAATGAATTCAAGTCAATGATAAATACGAGAAAAATTTATTAAGGTGACAAGTTTTTTTTATAAAAAATATATATATATCAACCTAAAAAGACATGAAACCTAACATCTTAATTAGTAGATTACAACTCATAAAAACACAAAACTCAACAATTGGAACCCACTAAGCCTATAACCCCATTGCAATTAGTCATTAAACCACACTGCCATCTGATTGTGAAATTGTACCTATTTATAACTATTTATCCATTGCAATTTTGGGTACCATATATTTTACTTTATTTTAAAGTCGATAAACTTATAAATTTTTATGCATCGTGAGATGTATAACTTAAATGATGATCGTAAATAGTATATATATTTGATTATTAAATAAGAGGAATTTAGAGTGTCGTCTATGAATTTATATGAATTCAGTAATTTTTATTCAACTTTATTTATGAATAAATAAATTTATTGTAAATTTTAATTATTATTACATACTAACATGAGATCGTTATAAAAACTCATAAACTCTGATAAAATGCTAGACAATATTTAACAAATTAATGAGATTAAATTTTTTTGGTCTAAACCATAGGGTACAACCAGCTAATTAATTAGGTTAAGTTATCCTTAATTAATGTAAGATGTTTTTCGAGGGCCATATAGAACTAAACATCATTATATTTCTTGGAATGTTTATTTGCTTATTATTTAAATAAATTAAATAATAATAATTACACGTAACAGATAGTTAATTAAGTTGTATATATAAATAAATCAATTAATTGAATCGCGTCGTCTAAAACTTAAATACTATTTAACTATATAGGTTGAAACTATAAATTTTATAAAGGTATATATTTGAAGGGATGCGATTTAAAGTCTTTGTCAAATGATATCTCGAAATTGCATTTATGCAATTAAAAGTGAAGTACAATAGGAACCATGAGCAAGTAATTTGTATATTTTACCCCTCATACTTGTAATAAATTCATATGATACATTTACTTTTAAAATATGTCAAATACACACCCTTTTTTTACTAGCGCATACAAAATCAATTTTAACTAATTTAGAATCAAAATATACTTAATATATTATTAGAATATATAGCAACAAAAAATCACCAATTTTTGATTAAATCTATTAAAATTTGACTCATTAATAATATTTTTGATGTCACTTTCTTTGATAATATCGTATCGATGAGCTAAATTTTGATAGGAAGTTGTGATTTTTTGATAGTGATATTACATCACAAATCAGTGGGTAAGCTAAAATAGAGGATGATGACTCAAATCAATATAATAGCTTTACCCTACAAGTACCCTTCCTACCGAACTCTCCCTTTTATTTACTAAATATAAATAAATATTTGTTTTTTTTTTCAATTCGGTATTTAAATATTTGGTATTTATATCGAAATTTATTTTTAAAAGGATAAGCATTAACTAATAATATTTTTTTTATGTCAAGACTCATATTTGAGATTTAATATTCAGTATCTATATTAAAATTTGATTAATTCGAATTCGTACTATTAACTAGTAAGACTCTATTCAAGAATACTTACTAATAGTAATTTTTGTATTTTTAAGATTCCAATTCGAGATCTTTATACTCCTAATCTAAAGAACACTTGTTAATTCTTTTGGTTTAACCTTTTTCTTTTGCATTTAAATTTTGTATAATTCACTCTTTGGGTCCATTTGATATTTTTTGACAATCAAGTCTATAACTACTCACCTTTTTTATTTATTCAAAATAATCTAATTATCTTGATTTAACACCATTAATGAACTTTTTTATTAAGCTATAACACGTGTTAACTCATATTACCCATTAAAGTTGATTGACAATATATATTTGAATCATAGTTTACACTTTACATTAACATATTCCCAATATAGAATGATGTTAATCCAATAGTATTAACCCTTTCTTGTAGTAGTTTTTTCCCCATCAATTATTGGTATCATATGTGATTTAATTATTATATTATTTTATTATTGTGTATTATTTTTCATAACGATATTTTGTTATAGTTACTATTATTATTTTTGTTTTCTATTCCTTAAGCTATTTTGAAATATTTTATCTGAATAAATATTTTTCAGAAACAATCTCTATCTTTATTAGATAAAGGTAATATATGTCTCAAATATTTTTATTCTTCGCATACCCTAGTTATGAAGTTGCATAAATTAAAGTTGTAGTTTTCTATTCATGATCATTATTTTATTCATTGATTCATTTGGCTTAGCTAATTCAAGAATCTTTATTTTATAATTTTATATTTTTCCTGTCTCTAGTCAATGAAAAAACAAAATTATTATGTTGTATGTAAATTGAATAGATCTAATCTTATCTAAGCCTATGTCCCAGAGTGTACTACTCCTAGGATATCTGTCAAGCAAAATTGATTGGTAACATTGACCAAAAAAAGTGGGAAAAAAATATGATTTAACATTTTATACCTTTTATGTACAAAAATGTACAAATTTATATTTAAAATGAAAGTATCTGATTTCGTAACACCAAATTTAGGCAAATCGTCTTAATTCTAAGGTCACTAAAATCATCACTTAAAGTTTTATATTTATGGAGGACTCCAATTTTTTTTTTAAAAAAAAGAAGAGTAATTATATAGATATTTTAAAAAATAAAATTGTATGTGGAAAAAGAAGGTTGTACTTTCTTATTTATTTCTTAATATATAATTTGACTATTTACCATATATTTAGCTTTTTTTTATTTTCTATTTTATTATTTTTATTGTTAATATTGAACTTTCTCCTATAAAATTTATTGAGCTATGGTTGCTTACAAGTTATAGCATAACAAAATTATTTTTTGGTGGTTTTTTCAAAATTTCAAGAAGTGCCACAATCATTATGTTGAAGAATGCAACATTATTTCGATATTTTTATATCAACTTATCATATTTTAGAGTTACGTTTTATTATTATAGCTTTATTTTATAGTTTTTCCTGAAAATTTGTAATTGTTGTTATTCTTAGTTCGTAAATATATATATTGTTGTTTTAGTCATTATCAAAATTTATTCAATTTAAATATATCTATTTATTTCGATCTTACAAGAAAAAAAAAGAGTAAAAGAAAAAATTTTAGGATTAAATAAATCCCAAAAAAGAGCGCTTGGTAGATTTTAACAAATATTTGAACCAAAAAATATGGGGATGCTCTTCAAATGAACAAGGCATTAATATAGTTGAGTTAGATGATAATAATATCCCAAAAAAAAAAGAAAATGTAGAAGAATTTGGTGAAAACTGTGGCATAATTTTCGATGATAAAGAACTCCTAAATAATTTAAGTTGTTGCATTCCTAAAAATAAATTCGATAATTTCTTTTATAAAAAAAATCAAATAAATAAATAAATATCAGAATTCCTTCCTAAAATTTGACTTTAAGCCCCTAATCTTATCGAGTCTGCTTTTACGTTAGTCAATCCTATGTTTGCTAATATTTATGGATTTAATTTATATATACACTATGACAACTACTTACAAGTAAAAAATAATTGATTAATCTAAATTATAATATGGTATACCATGGTCCATGTAGTTGTCTTATGTACTCTTATGTATTACATTTTTCCTAAATCTTTTCATCCACTTCTTTTATAGCCATTTGGTATCGAGTATACACTAATTCGATTATTATTAATTTATAAGAAGGGGTTGAAAATATTCTTGATATGAAGTATAGAATTATGTATAAAATTTAACAAAAATTGAAATTCATAAAATTTATTTTTGTAATTTTTAATTAAAAATGAAGAAATATTTATCTATCCCAGTATCACACTCCTACTACACTCTTGGTGGTTAAGTAAGACACTTTATGACTTTGCTTTTTCTATAGCCCCATGGCCAATTTGCCATTACGAATTGTTGTTTATCAATATTATATAATTTCATAAATTTGAAATAAAATTTGGAGATTATTGTTGTTTATCCATATTAAAATAAATTTGAAATAAAATTTGGAGATTTTTAAACATATGTGTTTATTTATCAAATTAATCAATTATTTCAATTTCAAATTTGAAAATTAAAAACATATTTTTAAAGTTTTTTAAAAAAATTTCACTCATAAAACGTCGTATTTATAAAAACTTTAGCTCAACTTAAAATTCAAATACTTTCCTTTTAATTTCAAATATCAATCAGTTCATATCCAAACGCAATCAGAATTTCACTTTTAACTATTCTTGCCTTTCTTTTTTTAGTGAGAATGCCCTAATTACATTTGTACTAATTACCAATATAAAAGGGGAAACCACACTTAACTTTCAAGGACAAAAGGGCTAAATCCTTCTTTCTACTAAACACAAGTTAATTAATCAAAATCCTTTTTATTTCTTCCTTAATCCCTCAAAATACATTTTTTTTAATGGAGAAATCTCCAAATTCATCTAGAGGTGTTAGCTATGGTGGAGGACAAAGTTCATTAGGTTATTTATTTGGTGATGATAAGAAACAACAAAAAATTGATGAACCTCAACCTTCTCCAACTATTCTAGCACCTCCTTATGGAATTGATGATGATACAAATTATTCACAAAATAATTCTAATACTACTTCAATTACTTATCAAAGATCTCAAGGCCAAAATTCAGGAATATTCATTACTGTGAGTATATATTATTTTATGTTTATATAAATTAATTTAATTGTCCTTGGTTAATTAATAATCAAGAAAGTATGTTCAATAGATCTAGTGATTGTAATTTTTGTATTGCCTTTGGTTTTAAAAAAATAAAATTGTCAAGAAAGAGTTTGTTCATTTGATTATTTTTTTTTAATCTTTCATTTATTCATAGTTATCAAATTTATTGATTAGTAGCTTAAATATGTGGAGAATTTTCATTTTTTTTATTGCCCTTGAGTATTTATTTATTATCAAGAAAGTAATGTTTATGTTCATTTGATTTATTTTTTTCCTTTTTTCTTTCATAGGTCTCACTTTTCAGATCTATTTATTAGTAGCTTGAAAATATTGAGAATTCTACTAGAAAATATGAAATCAGCTCTGAAATTTATCGATAATTTCTAGATGACTATAGCAAAATAGATCCTAGCTAATTGAATTTTCTTATAAGGCATCGCTAATCTATATCTAACTGAAATTAGCAAAGATTTGTCCAATTCCTTCTTTTCAACAACCTCTAATGATTTTTATTTTAATTGTCCTTGGTTAATAATCAATAAGTTTTTTCATTTGATTTACTTCCGTTTCTACTCTTTTTATTCATTTATAATTCTCAGATTTATTTACTAGTAGCTTGAAAATATATAGAGAGGGCTTCTAATGATTTTCATTTTTATTTGTTTATTATCAAGATTTTCTTCATTTGTTTTGTATAATATGACTCATATGAGATAAGCTTAATTAGACCGACATAGTCAGTAAGGATTTATATAGCCGACCCTCTTGGTTTATCAAGAAGGTTAATTATTTCTTCATGTACCATTTCATATTATATAGTTGTAATTATTATTATTTTTTCTTTGTTTATTTAATTTATATTTTTAATTTAGGGTCGTCCATCAACAAAAGTGAACTCAGTTCCAGGAGGAGATTCATCATTGGGCTATTTGTTTGGCGATAAGTCTTGATATTTCTTCATGATCTATCTAATTAACTTCTAAAGCATGGCTGAAGTTTAATTAATTAGGGTTTGAATAATGGAGAAATTTTCAATTTCTCTATAGTTTCAATATTTATGTTTTGCCTATGCAAGGGAACCTCGGAGCAACGATAAAGTTATCTCTGTGATATCGATATGTCACGAGTTCAAGCTCATATGCAAATGGCAAAAAATATCTGCATTATGACAGACTTTCTACATTACATGATAGTAGTTGGTGCGATCAGGCTATCCACCCCTTTAATTTGCATATTTTAAAATTCCAATGTTTGTAATTGTGTGTGCTAGTATTAATTAGTAGTTTATTAATCTAAATTTGTGTGGTTGTGTGAGAAGTTAATATAAGTGTATTATATGATGAAGATCATCATGCAAGTTTCTTTAGGGTTTGTAAGGTTTTCAGTATTATGTATTTTATATAATAGGTTGTAATAAAGGGGTCTTTGCTTTCTTTAATTGTTCTAAATTTGTCATGATCCATATTTGATTTAAAAAGAGCTTTGAAAAAATATTTTCCAAATATTAATTATAAAATATCCTCTTTCTTTTAATAGAAAGAATATTATATATACTTTCCTTATTAGTGGGGATATTGATCTCCTTTGCTTGGACCAAACCCTAATTCCTCTCTCCCCACCCACCCCATTCAATCGATTACTGATGGAGTCAAGATTTTATCAAGATATAAATTAAAAAAGTACGCACACGAAAAAATCAATTGAATTCAATATCTAATGATATAAATATTATTATTTGGCATGGATGGTTCACGCCCATCTCTAACCCTACGTGCACAAAGGTGGATTTAGAATTTGACGAACTTTATGGATTTTCAACAATTTCAAATTAAAAAACTTTATATCATATGTGTACAAGAGGAATTGAACCCTTATCAAGGGAGAGGTAACAAAGCTTAAGAAACTACTTGATTATTGTGTTCCCAACACCTATTTCTTATCGTACATTTTATAGATTTCTCAATATAGATATGTATAGGATTTGTGCAAAAGTTATTGGGTTCTCGAAAAATTTGTTCCCATCACCCTAGATCTACATCGCCTTAGCACAATTATGTAACTTATCAGAAGTCTCGAGTTCAATATGGCCTATCAATATGCAAGATAATACCGTCTAGTCAATGTGGTTCGACCCTTCTCCAAATTAATTAAGCACATAGCGATCATTTTTCTTCTTCTCTTAGCTATATTGTGTTTTCTACTTATTTTGCTTCTTATGGTAATTAAATTTAATGTTCCACCAGCCACTTATAAGGCCATTATCATTGTTTTATACATAATATATATACATTGATGTTTTTTTAATAAGAACATCTTAAAACAACAAATTTCACTTGAAAAAAGAACAATTAATAATGGAACTTGAAATGACTAAAGCCTTGTTTTCAGTGGTTTAGACATATTGTCATTTTTGTCATGTAGAATATGTGGTTAATTTATTATTTTCTGCATTAATAATCACATTTATTATGTGATGCAAATTAAATTTCAAATTAATCACAAGTGGTTCTTGACTATTTATGTATGATGTGGGACTATTGGAGTTGATGATTAGATTAGAGATAACATTTGCATGGTTATAATAAAGGTTCAACATTATAATCATGTCCACTCCTTCCTTCAGACATGGGTGGCTTTAAGATTGACATGTTGTTTCCTGCCCTACTTGTACTCTTAATTCTTAAAAGTTATATTTTCTTCGTTTTAATTTATTTGTCTGACTTAAATTTGACGCGAATTTATGAAAGTAAGTAGATTTTTTAATATTATGGTCTTTGGTTGAGCACCTCCATCATCAACTAGTTGGTTGAGGGATCGAGTCTCGCTGGATGACAATACTATTGATACTCCTTATAGGGTGTGGGGGAAAACAATATGTAGAATGTATAAAAAATATTCTTTAGTCTTATGGTTTTAAACATGTCACGTAGAAAGATAAAATTAAAAAAATCGCTAAAAAAGTTCTATTTTTCTACTAGTTTGTCAGGAGCTTGCTTGAAGATTTACTTATTGTTTTTAGTGAATTTAACTCATTTTGCGTAGCGACTGAATATTAACGAATTAAAGAACCATATTATATACTTTTAGAATGTCAATGTACTTTAAAATTAGTAGCATGTTAGTTATCATTTATGCGATACTTAACAATTAATTCATTTATAGGATGTACTTAAAAACTCCAAAAAAAATAATAATATATATAAACTTAGAATAAAAGTCATCCATATAAGTAAAGGTTAATAAAAATAAATTATTTAGCTTGTCACCATTTCTATTGGGAGTTCAAAAGGCTAGTGGGCTCATACTACCAGTGGCCCATTTGGGATAATTAGCTAGTGGGCTGATGTTGTTATGGCCCATTAGGGATAATTGAATAGTGGGCTGATATTGTTATGGCCCATTTGGGATAATTGGATAGTGGGCTGATGTTGTTATGGCCCCATATGGCCTATAAGGCTATTGGACTCATATTGTAGATGACCCATTGAATTTGGGCTGAAAAGCCACAAATCCCAGGTCATGACAGGCCTAATCCACTGGCAAGTAGCAACGGATGAATTGCTGAGTATATAGATCAGATCCGGACACAGCCAGTGACGGACCCAGGATTTTCACGAGGATTCGAACTTGGGTTGACTTGTAAAATTGAACCTTCTTCACCTATCGGCCAAGGGTCACACTTGTGTTAGTGGAGTCAAAAGTTAATATATACATATAAATTTTAAAAAACTGATTAAATATATATAAATATATATATATATATA
>NC_028644.1:69107926-69110500 GCF_001406875.1 Solanum pennellii
TATATATATATATATACAATGTTATTTTTCAACGATGTGGATTCATATGAACCACTTAATTAACCAACTGTAGTTCCGCCCCTGGACACGGCTGTTACTTCGTGGCGATATGGTCTATCAAGGAAGAAATTCTTCTGATATTGCGGTTATTCTTTCAGAATCTCATCCTGCGACCACTCCGAGGTACTAACTAGCCACTTCTTAGTCTTATGATTGAAAAGTAATTCTATCATGGAGTTCCAATTAGAGTTGTCAATATGAATCAGTTCAATCAAATATATCACGAAAATGCATACAACTTTAGACATAAAATTCAAAAATCGTAGGCTAATATTTCTCCCCAATTACTGGTTGTAGGTGAGATTTGAAAATTTTAAAATCAAAAGAAAAGAGTCAATCAGGATATATCAAAACACAAATAGAATTTCTCGAAAATGACCTTTTCTCATTTGTCACTTTAGTTATGGCTATAACAACTTTATATAAGATAAAATTAGATACCAACTTTGTAAATACGAAATATATATAAGTGACTTCAGTGAGCTGATCAAATCTGTTAAGTTGAATTACCATTTAAGTTATTCACTCTTCATTCACATATTCATAATGTGAAAAGAATAAACTCGCTTATACCAATTCAATAAATAAATTTTATTCTTACTAGTCGATACAACGTGTCAATCAATCAAATAATATCCATAAAACTTTAGATAATTAAACCTCAAAACGAAATTTCTTTGATGCTACGTCCTTGACTAATTACGTAGAGCTTAATAAAGATATTGCTTACAAAAATGTGCAAAGTTGGAAATTTCTCCATAATTTGAAATGTGATTCTGCAGAGTTGCTTTAAGTTCTCAATTTTATTTTTTCAAAAATTAGACGCAAAAATACAGGGCTTAAACAGAATATTTAGTCATTTAATTTGGCCATGTAGTGCTTAATCACCCACCACTAATCACTTCTCCTAGTCACAAATTCACCATCCCAATAAAATCAATAATTCAAAACAATTAATTTGAAGCGAGTGAGTGTATATAATAAATATAATTTATATACGCCGACAATGTATTAAATTTTTTAATTTGATTTATTGTAACAAATAAATTATCTTATTTGTAGTTCGAATCGTTATAAGCAATTCTCTTTTAAATCATGTAAAGTATAAAATACGTATATAATATATTATTATCGTTAACATATAAAAATTAGGATAATTTTTATAATATAATTATCGAGTATTATTTTAGTGAATGACTATATATTATAAAATTTCAAAAAGAAAAATAAAAAATAAATAGCGTGACCCGTGACTAGTCCCCTCCTAATGTGGTAGATCATCCCCACATAACTATAACCCGTGATTTTAATTAATTGAATGCGGAGAGTAGTGCACTATTATTGGTGGCAAAAAGGTATATATATATATATATATTTTTTATTTTTTAGAGTTTATAGTGAAGCTTCGATTAAAATCAATTTACGTACACACAACATGATCCATTCAGCGCTCGATATGATGTTTTCATATTAAAAGCTTAAATTTAAATTTTTAAATTAAGAATAGAATAATTTTATCGATCGATTTTTGAAAATAAATTATTTGATGATACACATTTTGTGGTGGTGAAAATGAGTCACGGGATGAGCAAATGTAGCAAAATCCGACAAAAGGAATCATCAACTCGTCATGCATGTGTAGACCACAAATACCACTAACCAATGGTCAACTAAAGATTTTATTTAATAGAATATTTATTTGTAGTTCAACATTTTTTCTAATATATAATAATAATCAGGGGCGGACCCAGTAAGCCAGACGCGGGTGTTCGAGCATCCATTGATTTCCGAAATCTTTTGTATATATATATATATAGAAAATATGATACATATGTTATTATAATTTAAATGAGCATCTATAGAATAAAAACAGCTGTGGGTGAGCTGGTTTAAACCTCTGCAATAAGAGACGCGCGAAGCCACTAGTGAGGGTTTGAATCCCGCCAATAGCATTTCTTTTTTTAAATTTTTTTTAGTGAATTTTACACCTGAAAGTGAGCACCCACAACCTTTAAATCCTGGATCCGTCACTAATAATAATATAATATAATGTAGTGGTATGGTGCCAAAATCCCCAACCTAAAGCCATGATGGACATGACTTAGTGGTATGGTGCAAGAAAATTGAAAGAGAGGTGGAGTTCCATAGAGTTACTATACTTTTGTCACTTTAAAAAGTGGCAATTCTTTCCATAACTTCCCTTGTAAACATTAGCTTTCTACTTTCAAGCAATGTGAGGGGAAGGGGGGGGGGGGATTAAGGAGAAGACGAAGCAAAATAAATAGGTCTTTATCGATATGTCTGTTTCAGTATTGACATTTTTTAAAATTTTTTTTGTTTTATTTTAATTAATGAGTGTACAATACCTCTGAGCTAGATCTTTTTTTCATTTTTAATGCTTGAACTCGAAACCTTAGTTTAATAGCAGATTGAAATAAAAATCATTTTTAAGGAAAATCAAAATATGAAAAAGTAAATATGTCAATATAAAGGATATATATATATATATATATA
>NC_028644.1:69112715-69127212 GCF_001406875.1 Solanum pennellii
TATATATATATATATATAACATGTGATTATTGTCACTCTCGTGATTATGAGTAAAAAAATCGTATTTATTTCATTACAATCTTACGTACCTGATTAGTACGCTAGTTGATGAGTTCACGTGCTACCTCTTTTAGCGTTTGTAAATTTCTCCCTAGCATGGGCTATAAGTCTGTTACCATATAAAATTAAAGAAAGACATGTGCATATATAGCTAATTAGTTTAAAGAATTAATCTTTTTAAATTTCCAAGAACTTAATTAGGCAATATTTTTAATGTTATCATTTTTTTATTTGGAGAGAACAAAGTACCTTAATCTTCTTTAAAGCTAAGCCTAAATGAGGCATCCCACTCTTGATCTTCAACTAGTATTAAAAAAATATTACTATTAGCTAGTAGATAGATGCCAAAACAAGTAGTAAAAGAAAAAAAAAGTTGAAAAATTACTCATATGGCTTGTTGGAATAATTAATATTGCTTTAAATTTGGAACACCATTGTGTAAATGTGAAACTAGAAGCATACGTCAACTTTAACTAACAAAATGGGCAGGTAATAACGTGTTGTTTTTGGCCTCAAGTCTTTTTTCTTTTATTAGTTTGACATTTAGTATTCGATATATACGTATCAGGATTTGATTAAATTTAAATTCGTATATTACAAAATGCATTTTTAGAGATAGTATTCCCAAAACAATTTTTCTATTTTAAAAAATTCAAATTCAAAATCTCTAATTAATTATCACACAATGTGTTTGATTATTGGTTATCTGGTTATAGTCTTAATGTTGCACCTAAAACTTATGTTTATTATCTTTTTATTTGTTTCTGCTCGTTTGTTGGGTTTGGGTAATAGGTCCAAATGTGTAATTTGTTTTCGTATCGATAAAAGTCTAAATTTTATAAAAAAATAAATAAATACTTACGCTTATCGAGTACTTATACAGTTAAACCAAATCGATATAGATATGTTTTAAATGAATTTCTAGCACTTAATCATAATAAATTAACCTAACTTGCATTTCCATTTCTTATTCAACCCGTTTTAATTAACTGATAATCAATATCATTTCCTCAAAAATTTTAAGTGGTAGAAGAGAATATATTATTTATTTTACGTATTCATATCTTCAATATGTAGTCATCATATGCTACCTTAATTTTTTTTTTAACGAAAGTGAATATTATATTTAATTATGAGTGATGGTAAAATTAGAACTAAAAATTACTCTCTGCTCTCAATATCACGTTGGATACCTGAGATCACCTACTATAAAAAAAATAATTTTTAGTAAACTTAATTATATATATTTTTCATATTAACATAGAGATTGTGATTAAACACATACTAGTATTAATACCTATATTATATTTTCTTCTGACCTTCTATTAAAATTTAATAACCAAAGCTACATTTATTCCAAAGAAGCTTATACTCTATTATTTAAAACTTAAAAGTAATGCAAATGTCTAAGGCAAGTAAAGGAGAATTGCAAAAAAGTCATCAGTCCAAAAATCTCATATTCCGTAAAACATTAGTTCGACTTCTCACCAACCCGAAATCCCCTCTCGATAATGTTGGTATCAGAATTTTCACTACTAAAATTTTAAATATAGAAAAAAAATTATAAATACGATATACATATTTATATAAAATATTCTTTTTTATCTTGCTTACTCTTGCTACACCCTTGCTCATATGGTGTAAAATTATATACCCAATTTGTATATCTTAGTTCAATAAATACTTATCCATATTAACATCTTACTTCAAATTAATAGTAAAATGATACAATGTCTTATGTATATACACTTTTGTATCCCAACCGTTGTTAATTGATGTACATGTTTTTCTCAATTATTACTTTTGATTTTGCTACTTAAGATATTTTCTTATTTATAAAAAAAGGACTTACTTTTGAATTTTTACGCAGTCAAATTAAAATGTTAGAATAAATTTTAAAATATCCAAATGCGAGATAGAATATACATAAATCTTATCTCACTAGAGAGACGTTTTTTAAAAGTTAAAACGGTTTTGTATATATACGTCTGACGAATCCGTGAAGCCTACTTACATAATAATGGAGTTTCCACTTAGCACTCTCTCACACATTCCTGTAAATTCTCTCGTTCTCCTCTTTGCTTATTAGTTTCTACTTTGTTTCGCATTTTAATTGAATTAATTTCTTCTGATAGGCAATTCGCCGAGTTTTACTACTCGCCGTGGTGATTCTAGCGGCGTTCGGTAAAGCTCACGGCCGGCATAAAGTACACAAATGGGAAACCGTAGAGTACCCTGCCATAAGTTGCAGAGCACACACTGCATCGTTGACGGATTTCGGCGGAGTCGGCGACGGAAAGACGTTGAATACTGACGCTTTTCGAACGGCGGTTGATCACCTGAGTCAGTTTCAATCGGACGGCGGTTCAATGCTGTATGTACCTGCCGGAAAATGGCTGACGGGGAGTTTCAATTTGACCAGCCATTTTACTCTGTATCTCGACAAAGACGCCGTTCTTCTCGCCTCTCAGGTAATTTTTTATTTTTTTTTTGCATTTGCTGATTTCTTAATTCTTAATTTTGTTATCAAATTTAGAAATGAATATTATCACGATAATGTATGATCCGTCAATTTGTTTAAGTTTGAACGATTAATTATCAATCTATTAAGCAACTCAATTATTTTGACCCGGCTCATCTAAACGTTCAAATGTTTAAGTTTGAATGGATTAATCATCCACCTACAATTATTTTGACACGGCTTATCTAAATGTTGAGCTTATTTGAACCAAAATATTTTGGCTTAAGTTGATATATAAAACTCATTGAAAAAATATTTGAATTTAAAAGGTTTTTATTTGATATAAATTATATAGAGTTATACGGAAAAGGAGGCATAAATATTTTATTAGTATTATTTGATAAAATAAGATTTTAGCGAATCTTTTGTTTAGCTTATATGATTAGCTCATTTTAATCCAAGTAAACTTTAAGTTGGATCAAATTATTGGTTTTTAACTAAATAAAAATTTAAGTCAAATCGCTCATTTATCACTCCTAATCATAATTTGGAGGAGGAATTTTGTCTAAAATCTGAAGATACGATAACATATTCAATTTAACTTTGCGAGAACATGAGATAGTTTATATAGTTAGGTGTCAACCAAAAAAGTTTCATATGAATTTAATATTTGTACCTTATTTTCCAGTCCGTGATTGAAGGCAGCCCACTGAGAATAGTACAAAAGTTGCACTACTTTAGCGGTGAGAATGTCTCTCAATTAATTAAGTCCAAATCCACCGTAACACTAACTCAATAATTGTTCCCCTAAAATAAAAATAAAAAATCGATCAGTGGATCTTACTAGCTAGGTATAAAAAAATAAGGCGTTCCCATTAGAATAAGGTATACAGAGACTGAAATACAAGAAGAAAAAAAAACTAAACTTCAAAATTTACTCGATATCTCTTTGATGACAAAGTAACTTGCAATTCGCTATTCTTCATGTGTATACATGGTAAACCTCACTCCAGTATAATAACCCGTAAATCCTGGTGTGACAAGCTAGCTCGACCAAGAAAGTATGCAGGGACTTTCGAAACTAAGACCCCCATTTGGAAGATCCCTGCTTAACCAACTCGGCTACCCTTAAGGGATAATGGAAGATAATAGATATACAGAAAAATAATTGAGATGTACATAAGTTGGTCCAAACACCACGTACTAATATGAATCAACTCGGCTCAGCTCTATCACTAATTTTCTGTTGTTCTATAGGATGAAAATGATTATCCTGTGATTGCACCATTGCCATCCTACGGACGAGGAAGGGATACAGACGGAGGCAGATTCATTAGTCTTATTTTTGGATCCAACCTCACTGATGTTGTCATCACAGGTACTCATATGATGTCTCATTAAATATCACTGCTACAGTTTAGTTAAAAAAACGAATGTCTGGATTTGCATCGAAAATTAGAATATTTGTTGCTGATACTCTAAATTCACACAGGTGAAAATGGAACCATTGATGGGCAAGGGCAGCTATGGTGGGACAAATTCCACAATGGAGAACTAAAATTTACAAGGCCTTACCTGATAGAAATCATGTACTCTGATAATATTCAGATCTCCAGTCTTACTTTGGTTGATTCTCCTTCATGGAATGTTCATCCTGTATATTGCAGGTAAGCAAATTAATCTTGATTTCACAAAGTTCAATATTATTTACTTCTAATTCAATAGTTACTGAGGATAAAAGTTAAATTTCTTTGTGAAATGCAGCAACATTATCATCCAAGGCATCACTATCCTTGCACCTGTCAGATCTCCAAATACTGATGGCATTAACCCTGGTAATCTTCCGTAGTGTTTAAGTACGATGATGTTATGAAATGAGCTTAAATGAAGAAGTCAAGATTCATGTAGCCGACCTAATAGCATGAAGTTGTTTTTGATTAAACTGAATCCCACTTGCAGATTCTTGCATAAATACTAGAATAGAAGACTGTTACATTGTCTCCGGAGACGATTGTATTGCTGTTAAGAGTGGTTGGGACGAGTATGGAGTCGCCTTTGGGATGCCAACAAAGCAGCTAGCTATAAGGCGAATCACCTGCATTTCTCCAACCAGTGCAACAATTGCATTAGGCAGTGAGATGTCAGGAGGAATTCAAGATGTAAGAGCAGAGGACATTGTAGCAATCAATACAGAATCAGCGGTTCGAATCAAGACTGCAGTAGGAAGAGGTGGATACGTGAAAGATATATATGTTAGAGGCGTGACAATGAAAACAATGAAATACGTATTCTGGATGACAGGAGATTATGGTTCTCATCCAGACAACAACTATGATCCCAACGCGTTACCTGTGATTGAAAACATCAATTACCGCGATATGGTGGCTGAGAACGTGACCATTGCTGCCAAGCTTGCAGGAATTTCTGGTGATCCGTTTACTGGAATCTGCATATCAAATGTCACGATAGAGATGGCGCCTAAAGCAAAGAAACTTTTCTGGAATTGTACAGATATTTCCGGAATTTCAAGTGGTGTGGTACCTCAGCCTTGTGATTTGTTGCCAGATCAAGGGATGGAGTATGCTTCACCCTGTAATTTCCCAACAGAGAGCTTACCAATTGATGATATGGAAATTCAGACGTGTTCCTGCAGGAAGAAAATATATAACTAATACATCAATGTAATAAGAATTTGTTCAGAAGGAAGACGATATCATACCCACTTTAATTATTCTGTTGCTTCACACTCCGAACAGTCCATGAATATACACTGGTAATCCCTGTTCACTGTGTGAACGAGACATGCTAATATCTGTAACTGTTAATAAATTTACGCAGCCAATATTTCAAGATAAAGTAAAGCAAAAAGATTGTTGGTGAATGCATATTGAACCGTAACAGAAACTACATCAGTGTTTTATAAGCATTCCTAGTCCACAATGTGGTAAAACTGAATAGTCATTAAACAATTTAAAAGATGAAAATAAGCATGTTTTACATCTCATATCACTAGGAGGAATTGCTTAATCTCCTAAACCAAGATATTGGTTTAATTCAGCTCTCTCCTCTGGCGAAACATAACTTACACAATGTATTTAAGGAAAAAAAAATATGTCCTAAATATGATACAGAATTCAGGACAATCCATCATATATTTTGTTCAACAAAGTCCGGATAAAACTTCAAACACTCCCTCCAAATCAGTTCCTTGATCTTTTCTTCAGTGATTGAGGGCTCATCGAAATCAAAACTGAATGGCCTGGGACAAATCGGCTCATCGTTGAGGTCATGAAGAGATGACAAAAATGGGTGACAGAGGGCCTCATCAACTGCACATAGAGCAAGAAAGCTAAAACACACATGAACACATGATGAACTATAAAGGAAAACATATCACGCAGAGGTTAAGGTCAGATTTTTTGGGGCTTTACCTGTAATCCGACGGGTTGGGTCAAAGACAAGCATCTTTTCAAGCAAATCGACAGCCAAAGCAGACATGCTGGGAAACCTTGCAGAAAATTGTTGCTTAGGATATTGAGGAAGCTGTCGGACATATCTTCGGGCATTATCACTTCTCAGAAACTGAAGGCTGGCATCATCAGGTGAACCTAGTAGCTTCAAGACAGAAGAAACACAGTTGAAGCTGGGAACAATAAGCTGATCAAACTGCTTCAGAATCAGAAAATAAAAGTCCCGTCTATACTGAAAGGCCGTTTTTAGTCAGACCTTTTCTTGAACACGTTGTGAAAAATATAAAATGATTTACTTATTCAATGAGCACTATAATGCATTTTCTGCATGGAGTTACAGCATAGCACTGGCTATGACACTGGAAATCACTCTCAACTCCCAACTTCAGAGGGTAGCAATGATTCAATTTTAAAGGGAAGGGATAAGTGAAAGAAAAGAGGAGGTGACATGCAGGTAGAATGTCAGCAGATCAATTTTTTAAAGCTTCCAAATGATTTTTTAAAAACAGGTTCTAGCTAAAGAATGTTGGAAATGTTTGCAAACCAAAGAAAGAATGTGACATGACTTTTACCTCAGTAATGAGTCTCAGCTGCTGCACGTAATCTTTTCCAGGAAACAAAGGTTCTCTTGTCATTATTTCACCAAGAATACAACCAACAGACCAAACATCAATCGCTCCAGTGTATTCTGAACAGTTAAGGAGCAATTCAGGTGCTCGATACCAGCGAGTGACAACGTACTCAGTCATGAAATCTGTCTCAGAAGTTGTCCTTGCCAACCCAAAGTCTCCAATCTTGAGGTCGCAATTTGCATTTAGGAACAAATTGCTTGGCTTAAGATCACGATGTAAGACATTTGCTGAGTGTACATATTTCAGTCCACGTAATAGCTGATACATGAAGTACTGCAAAATTAAGTCAAATGTTATCCAACTATTAGAATCCAGATAAAGTAACAACAGCGTGCCCAAATAAATCTAGGAAAGAAAGCAGTATATTAGAATGTTCCCAATGAAAGCTGGATCAACTTCTAGGATTCCCTCCATGCTATTAACAGAAAATATAAACAATAGTCTAGCTTGGCATGCAAGTCTGGTCCCCCAGCAGGATTGATAACATTGTCAGGAGAACAGAAGAGATTGTTAGACTAACGAACCAAGTGATTAGTGCCTTTTCTTTCTATTGGAGGAACTTATGGACATTTAAATGCTTCCAAAAAATCATTTCCAGTAACTGACATCTTTAAGGATCGGATGACTAATAATCCCATACATATTTTATTTTTACAGGATAGTGCCACAGAATAACAACTATGCTGTAGTCATTGTATAATCAAAATGGGGCAAAACAGTACTAGCTTAGCACCCAAGGGTGTTACCCAGCCATCAATGAAGTGGGTGAGAACCAAAAGGTCTTGGGTTCAAATCCCAGTACAGACAAACAGCACGAGGTGATTTCTTTCTATCTTTCCTAGCATTGATGGATAGAGTTACCTGGTTGTTGATGGGAGGTGGCAGGTATACCGTGGAATTAGTCGAGGTGCGCGCAAGCTAGCCTGGACACCACGGTTATCAAATTTAAAAAAATAGTACATAGCTGCTCACCCTCTACTTTGATAAATTTCCCTAAACAGAACAATAAACACATAATATAACATAAGATTTTCTCTCCATGATTTTGTTGATCTCATCCAAGCTGATTAACTTGGAAATGGTGTTATAACATCAGCTAGACTAGCTCAAGTAATATATGTGAAAGTTTGTTTCTAAATCCTACAACACAGCTTTCTGATAAAATCATACTATAACTTCATGTCAACAATTTGTAGAATCAAAATAGAAAATAAAAGTACACATTTTACACAAATCATAATTATCTAATAACAGAACTGTCGAAAAAGAACAGAAACCTGGCAGTGATCATTTGTCAAAGGCTGTTCAGATCGAATAATCTGATGAAGATCCGTATCCATTAATTCAGAAACTATGTATACATCATTAAAAGCCTCTTTCTTTGGTGGCCTTATGAGGTCTTTGATTGCAACAATCTGAATATTTAACAAAACATTGAAATTACTCACCAATGAAGCAATCATTCAAATTCATTTCAAATACTAATCACCATATAGGTGCACAATACACTTACATTTTCGTGATCCAAGTGCCGAAGTAGCTTAATTTCTCTCAATGTCCTCTTCGCATCAATTCTGTTATCAAATGCATTTCCTATTTTCTTAATTGCAACTTCCTCACGCGTCTCAGAATTTACAGCAGCACTAACAAATAGCAGAACATAACAAACGATTACTCCATCATATACAGCCCCAAAAATTTACTAGTATGAGCAAAATTAATCAGTAGGAAGCGATTTGTTCCTTTTTCACATAATTTACCATTCAATTCACATAAATAGCATATCGAAAACAACAATAATAAGTAAATAAAACTTCACCGGAAACCTACCATACAAGGCCGTAAGCGCCGCGGCCGATTGGACGAATTGGAGGAACGTATTTGCTGAAAACTTCAAATAAGTTGCCGTAAACATTGTAACGAACGTATTGACCACCGTGTATGAGAACTCCTCTGATATCACGACTGCCGGTACTTGAAGCTCCGCCGGTTTGATTAGCCATGACGATGGCGTCGCCGTAGTTAATACTGGTGGTGCAGTAGAGGAAGTCGCCGCGTTCTAGCGGCGTTTAACGAAGACTCGACCGAGATTTATGGTGGTTTAAATATACTTTTTTTCTGAATTTATACCATTGGACACGGCATTGAAATTTTGAAAAAATGCGTGAAGTTAGTAGAGTGGACTATACTTCAGTCTTTCACTATACGGGGAAATGCGAAAATAAAAATTTTACAGAAATTATTATTAGAGGTAAAGCTAAAATTCCGCGAATTTTATATTTTAATTATGTTACGCAGAGTTGGTAGAATCAAGAAGGTATATATATTCAATCGATAATAAATGTATGTAGATAAATTATAGGTTTATAAATTTCAAAACGTCTTTTTTATAAAAAAAAAAATAAATGCTAAAATATACATAAATCATGACAGAAAATTCTCGTTTTTTCATTAAGAGTGATACTTATTAATGAGATAGAAAAATATTTCATAAGATTCATTATAGTATATATAGATAGTAAGATAAATAATCTCCAGATTAACTAATAGTTTAATAACTCTAACTAAACGTAAGAAAAAATAAACTTATATTTTATTTCAAAATTGTTAGTATATTTTATCCCTCTTATGAAACGAGTATTAAATCTTTATATTCCGGTCAATGGTCAAAGATTTTCTGTAAACTCCATAGAAAAAAAATGTATTAAGTCCTCCATTAAATTTGTCCAAAGTCATCTTATTTTATTTTGTTCTTCTTTCTTATTGAAAAAGAAAAACTTTCAACATCTAAAATCTAATACGCGTGGATATATAACATAGAAAAAAAGAAGGGTGTAGATAAATATTTATATTTTTTCTAAAAAAACTTATTAAATTAGATAAAAGTAGTTGAAAATGAAATTGAATGAAGAATTATTAATATTAGGTCAACTTGTTGGAAGTTCTATTCCAAAGACCAACTTGTATATATTTCCACCTACTACTGCTGAGTTTTTCTCTCAGGGGTCAACGGTAGAATTAGAACTATCGTTTTTAATCAGAGGTATTAAATTTAAATTTTAAATATTAAATCACAAATTTTTGAAAATATTTTATCTCAATGAGAGATTTCTTGCCACGAGTTCGAATTCAATTGGATTTATATACATATATCAAATACGTAGTGAGAAATGAGAAAAACTTGCAATGTCTATTTTTTATTTTTTGTTTTCCATTTTCCATTTTGTGTTCGGTTACAATATTGAGGTCCGACTAATCCGAATTTGGCCTCATTGGTGGGGACGCATCACCTATCAAGATATGGCCCAGACTATTATTACTCTAAGGCCCAAAAGAAAGTTAAAATGGCCCAGCCCGAAAAATGGTCCAAATCAAATTGGGCTTATCTTGTTTCTAGTTTTTCTTGTTAATATAGGAGGCGTGTGTTTTTACTTCGTTTTTTATGAGATAATTTCATAAACTTCCTCATACTATACGTTAGGATTATTTTTATAAGCAATGTGAATGTTAAAAGAAGTGAAAAGAGAATAAATCACTATAATAACAAGTGGTGTCATTTTCAATATTCATATATAATACTTTCAATTTGATTTTATATCTCTCTCTATATATACATTTATAAAAGAAAATTTGATAACGTAGTGTCTCGTGAAATTACTTGAGCAACTAATATTTTCTATTTTGCGTAAATTAATAATAATTTCCCACTTTCAAATCATACAAAGAATTTACATGTAACCTACTCCAAATAGGATTGTAAATGTTGAAAATAAATCAAATTATCTATTACAATAGATACATGTAAATTTTTCTTACACTAACGTCTGTAAATATATATAACTTAAACTCTAATACTAATTGGTGAATTAAAGAATATGTGAAACATTTCTCATAGATAAAAACTCAATGTTATTTCCCTCTCACTTAATTTTAAAAATATGTCCAAAGAAACACTTTTAATTAATTAACATGCTTTCATTTCACTCTCTAATCTATTTCACAACTCAATTAATAAAATTAAAAAAAACTCCCGAAATAATTCAAAAAAAAAAAAAATCAATCTTCAATCATCTCATAAAGTAGAAGGAAAAGAAGATAAAATTTGTCCCATATTGTTTGATGTAGTTGGATCTATAATCTCATGATCACCACCAATTGATCCATTTTCTTGATCCCAAAATAGATAACTTGGACAACATTGTTGTGTGTCAACTTGACTATTCCATTCATTCAATTCATTATTATTTTCTTGTCCTTCCAATATTATATTATTGTTATTATTACTACTAGGTATTTCCATTGGTGGTACCATACTCTCTATCAAAGGTGGCAAATAATTTGAATTCATCCCTATCGCGTACGAAGATGTCTGTACTTGTTGTTGATCTACTTGCCAGCAGAACTCTGAATTCAATATCGATGTTTCTTGAAATAACGAGGTGTTATTAGTAGCATTTCGATTTGTGGCATCGTTAATAAGAACATTTGTCATTGAGTCAAGTGAACCACCATCAAAAAAGAACAATTGGTTTGGTGAATTGAATAGGGTAGAATCTTGGAGGAGTACTTGAGATTTTGTTCCAATGTCTTGTGTGAAGAATATATCTTGTTGGCTTGTAATTGTGTTATAATTTGTCAATTGAGATCTTTGATTTTGATGCTGGTGGTGATGATGATCAGTAATTGAAGTTGTGTTTGTTGATGATTTTGAAGTTTTTTTTAGCTTCTTTTTTATCCAAGAGTTCCAGTAATTTTTTATTTCGTTATCTGTTCTTCCAGGTAAATGACTTGCTATATGTGCCCACCTACAATGTTGTTTTACATAGGAAATGTTAGAAAATGAATAGAACAGGACAAAATCTTTATTTTCGAGAGGTTTGGAAAAAATAATTATAAGAAGGTAAAAAATACTTTTTCTTCTCTGTCAAATCATACTATTTTATCATGATTAAGTTAAAATTAAAGTTTAGAATATGTAATGACTAACTATAGTTTAGCAAAAAGAGTGCATGTGTTGCCATGTGTTATGTATTCTATTAAATTAATGTAAATATCAGATCACGAGTAAATTAAGTTTTTATCACTACAAACTATAATCGTCCATAGAAAATGCATTTGGCGGCCTTTACATGCTATACAATAAAATTCTTTACATAATAAAGTATATAAAGTTATAAATCTATTTTCAATATCAAAATAAATTATTATTCTCTTCGTTTTATTTTATATGACTTTAACCCAATAGTTCTTTTTTAATAGCATGTAACTTGTTTGTGAACTCTAGTGATATCATACAATAAATTTAAGAGTAAAATAGAGGATAAAAAAAAAGAGAAACTATTTGATTAAATGAGTATTATTATCAACTGAAAAGTACATTTGATGTTACCTTTTTAATTTAATGTCCTTTTCTAGAAACTGCTTTGACAATGAAATTAATTTTAAGTGCGTTTTTTGTGTGTATCATATGCACATAATTTAATAGTAGACAAATATATTATAAGAGTCTTGCTTTCGAAGTGAAACATAATTTAGAAATTGAAAGGATGAATAAGTGAATTTTAAATACTTACACCACTAGTACTTGCTATAACAACAATAAATTCAGTTAAATTCTATTAAATGAGGTCTTGCAATAACAATAATAAATTCAGTTAGATTCTACTAAATGAGGCCTTGAGAAATAGAGTATAATTCTACTAAATGAGGTCTCGAGAAATAGAGTATACTTTAAATTTTATTACTATCCTTTTGAGGTAGAAACACTATTTCTAAAAAACCCTCGATTCAAGCAAATTAAAACACTAATTAAAAGAAAAACATATGAGCTAATAGCAAAGCAATGTAAAAAAATATTTAAAAAAAGCTATAATAACAAGATATGATCACCAAAATATCGTAATTGATATTAATCATTAAATATAAAAAGTCAAAAACTACGTGAATATATATACTAATACTACAATCGACATAGAGCTCTATACGTTCACCTATCAAAAGACAATGTACATTATATGTGAAACTAAAAGAAAGTTTAAACTAGCTATATAGAATACTTTAAATTTGAAAGAAAAAAAGGACTTAAAATGCAATGAAAATAAGACAATTTTTATTAGTAGTAATTAGTAAGAAATTTAAAATTAATTAACCTGTTGCCTACAGCTCCATGTAGACTTATAATCAACTTTTCTTCTTCTGGGGTAAATCTTCCTCTTCTAATATCAGGCCTCAAATAATTGATCCATCTCAAACGACAACTTTTTCCACATCTTTGAAGCCCTATAGGACCCAAAACAAACCATTAGTTGATTAATTAACTACGTCTCAATCTTAAATTAAAAGGGTCAAGGGTCCCGATACCAATATATAAACTAAACAACAATAACAATGTATGTAAGGATGATTTATTAGAGGTCAATGAAGTGGAAAGAGAATTATGAGGTTTCGAATTACAAGAAAAGAAATATTCACTAGATCATTATTCTTCTCCTTTTGAAATTAGCGTAACTGACCTGAACATTACAATTATTAAAAGAAAAAAAAAAGGAACTAGGGAACTTCATTATATTCAAACAATGTGAGTTTTTGTTTTTTGCCAATGTTAATGAATATCACTAACACAATAATATTGTATGTACATTATATAGTATAGTATGACGAGTTCAGTATTTAGAGTCAATGAATTCTGCTTTTTATATATACGTGCCTTACTAATATCCTTTCATGCAAAAACACACACAAACAAAGATAGAAGGGTGGGATTTATAGTGTTCATCCTAGCTCCATATATCGAAAAATCGTCACACACTACGTATACAAGGTCAAAATTTTCATTTTTATGTATATATAACAAAATGATGAACGTTTTAAGTGAAAATTCTGTCTTCGCTACTGAACTGATATTATTGAATGTGTAAAAGAAGAGTATAGAGTTAAAAGAGTGACCAGCTTTTTCAGGGACTTCACTCCAACAGCCATAGCCATGAGAAGTAATATATCTGATGAGCTTTTCATCTTCTTCTGGTGACCAAAGTCCTCTCTTTACCTTTTGTTGATTACAACATGAATGATGCCCCATGTATGAATATCCTTTCTTTGTATGATTATAATAATTAATTAGTAAAAAAAAAACAAATTAGGCAAAGTGATTAATTTAGTGTGTGTTGAAATTTCATTTGCTATAAATACTCCAGCAAAAATGAATCATCTTTCAAAGAGTGCCGACATTACTTACTATTCACTTTGGCCCCATCTTGTAGAGTACTAGTTTCCATCTAACCCTAAAATGACGTTCCATCAACTTTCTATTCCTTTCTCGTTTCGCACTCAGTGTCTGGTATCCATATTAGCGCTCCAAACAAGATTTTTTTCATATACAAAATTCGAACGAAGACATCTGATTAAGAATGAAGCAGTCGTCGTCTCATACCAATGCACCAAAACCCAAATTAATATATCAAACGATATTCGCAGTAAAGCCTCGATTAAATACATATTATGGGATGACATACCTCCTTAAAAATTTAAATTTTTTTCATATTCAAAACTCGAAATAATACATGTGATTAAAAATGAATTAGTAGTCTCGTATCACTGTATCAGAACCCGTGTTGATATATATCAAACTTTCTACTCTATGTCTATATCATTGTGTGTACCAAAAAGTCATTGAATTAATTATTATGTCTTGTTAGTTCTACGTAGACAAATTGTGTATTTTGTAACAAACTCCAATAGTAAATATTATTAATATTCAACCATGCCGTTTTGTTCGGTCGAGTACCCTTTACCTATCTTTTTCGTCTTTTTTTTTTTTCTAGCACAAGTCACGTACGTAAGTTGTGAGATCACACTAGGGGTAGGGGTCTGGGGGG
>NC_028644.1:69127723-69132757 GCF_001406875.1 Solanum pennellii
G
The DNA here is from genome assembly GCF_001406875.1 of Solanum pennellii. NCBI lineage: Eukaryota > Viridiplantae > Streptophyta > Magnoliopsida > Solanales > Solanaceae > Solanum > Solanum pennellii. The sequence continues at coordinate 69,127,725 of NC_028644.1, forward strand.
GGGGGGGGGGTAAATAAAAATTTTACACACTTTAGTAGTCTACATCACTTGTACTTTTAAGTTAGAGTGTAAGTAATATTCAAATTGATAATGATGATGTAGAGAATTTTTATACTATCAAGTCGTTCTCATTTATTGTACAATATAACATGTTTTATTTTTAACATTATGAATTACGTTTTCTATGGAATTTTATATTAATAGATATCATGTGGGAAAGAAAACATGATGAGAGAGAATTTACGTTTAACTCGAAAAAAATTATCTTAAAAATTCCATCTTTAGAAATAAATTCTATAATATAATGCACTTCTTTGAATATCGCGTTATGCTATGATATCAAATAAAAGGTGAGAAATTTAAAAAAAAATAATTTAGTAATTCTTAATAGAAAGTTCAAAATCATTATAATTCTAGTTTGGGGATTGCCATAATTGTACATTTTCTTGTACTTGCGTAATAACTGGTAGTAAAATATTCCCTTCTTTACATTTTCTTTTTTGTCACGTGGTTTAATTCAGAGAATAAAAAAGGAAATAAAAATTTCGTTTTGGTGTAATCTTTGTATGATTATTTACAAAAATCACTAATAATTAGGTGAAAGTTGAATTTTTTTTTATTACTATGTGTAACATGGTGTTATTTTTTTAAAAATAGACTTTAAAACCTTTTTGAGATATAAATAAAATCTGTGTACACTCTACATCTCGATCGATTACCTTTTGCTTCAACCAAAAAAAGTGATCATAGAAAGTGAGTTTCTTTTTTCTTTTCTTTCTTTTAAAGTATTACTACAGAGAATGAATTGAAAATTTTCAAAGTATATATTGTCACAAAGCTAGTTTTGAGTGTATAAAGGGACGTAATATTAATACAAACATGATTATATTAAGAATTTTGTAAATCAAATTAGAGAAAACGCCATTAAAATGTTAAATAATCACTTTGCTTGCTTTACAAACTATGATTTTGGAAGAAGAAAAATGATAATTTAGCATGATTGACTTCATTTGATTTTATTTGTTTCAAATTTACTAGTACGTTAATTTCTTGATTAGACTCTTAATACTGTTCTTCTTTTTTTATTACTAATTTGTTTATCATACGTTCATTTTCTGTTAATCAAATTATGTCGGATTATTTTAATTGCTTCCTCTAAAAGGCAATTATATTCCTGCTTTATTTAATTTAGCCGCCATCACACATGTTTTTAAATACCAAAATGGTTTAGCAATAATTGTTTTTTTTTAATAATAATAATCATGAGTTGCGATGAAATGATTGAGATTCGTCTATTCTTAATCAAACGTTTCTAAAAATGGATCTTGTAATACATAAATTTAATTTAATCGAGTTTTGATGACAAATATCATAAACAATGAAATAACTTAAACTTCATAGGTAATTGTACGTTATGTGAAGCCTAAACATCTCTAATAACAAGAACATTCATACGAGTCAATAGTGAAAAAAAACTTTTACGATATATCTAGATATTTTAATTATTTTTCATTTTCAATATTCGAACCAGAAATTTATGTAATGATTAATCTAGTGTTCAATTGTAAGGTGAGTTAACTTGGCAACTTTCATTATTATAAAAATAGAACTAAAGTTTTAGTGTTTTTCTTTGAAAAAATAAAATAAAAAATGTGATGTGAATTTGCCAACTTTTAATTAATAATTAAAACTGTATAACTTTAGTTATATCCTTGGGTTTTAATCAAGAAAAAGGAAGCAACTTTAATTTGTCTATTTTTTCGGCTTTCCAATTTTTACATTTTATAGCCTATTTTGTACCTACTTCTCTTTGGGAATTGAAAATAATTATTTTTACATGAAATTTATCGTTCGACTAATTTAAATTTTTGTATAATATAACTTTTATTAAGATAGAACCTAGTTTGTTTCAATCGTAAAAATAGTCAGATTTAAGACCTTTAATTATTAAGATTTGAGAAATCATATTCATCCCATCATATTATATAGCAGTAGATTTATTTTGAAATTATTACAGACGTAATTTACAAGAACAAGTTCATCGTATCGACCGACTCAGACCCCCTATCTGTCCCCGATGAAAGTCGGGATGAAACCTACAACTTCTATTTTGAATTTTTGACCCTGGCCATATAACAATCTTGTGTTTTTAAAATGACTCTTGTTGGCCAGATAACTTTCCTATTGATGCTACAACACTGCTCTTGCCGCAAAAAAAGCTTCTTACCTTGCTTTTCTTTCGGAACAAATAGCTTATTTTCAGGACAAATGAATGAAGAGATTGTAGATAGTCATTACTTAACTTACTTTACGGGGAATTACATACCTATCACTCGCTTTGCCTCACTGTGCTTTGAATAGCCCTACTTTCAAACCTCTCTCGAGGGCAATGATAAATCACCTAAGACCTGCTAATGTTTCATCTAATTCAAGAATAGGCCCTTCTCGATGTCTTGCCTTTTGCATATATTTTATTTGAAAATGAAATTACAACCAAGTTCCCTTCTAAAAGCAGGAACAAATTGGTGCTATCCATTAAAAAAGAAGAATAACTCGTGATAATATAAGTTTTGGATATAAATTGATTTTGGTTATAAGTAGAATTTCATTACCATTTACTATAGAAAATCTGCTCAATTAACTACAAATTTTGCCTCATAAACAAAAAATGCTTGTGTTAGCAACATATTAATTTATGTCCTTTAACTTATTTCGTATGTTACGTAACTTCTTGAAATATTCACAACTTCTGTATTATAAATAAAATTACTTATTTTTAGATTATCGATAAAACTTATGTCTGAAGAATAATAAAAATTATTTTAAAAAAAAGTTATTAAGCGAGGCTAAAAATTCAAAATCACGTTTATTGTGTCCTTTTGCTGCCATTTCTTGAATGTTACATTGTACTAAATTTAGACAAGATTCTTTCAAATCAATTTCTAGCTTGTTCTAGTGTAACCAAAAGAATAGACACAATAAGATTCTTAGTAAACCATCACAAACTATATAATTAATCAAAAGTTCCCTTCATTAATTAATCACTTTACAGCTTCACGAAAGTCATTAAACAATAATTTTTAATTAGTATTGTAATTATCAAGAATCTTAAGCTTTCTTAATCTTTGATAATTAAACTGTCGGCAATCAAGGATTCAATTAGAATGTATTTTAATAATTTAATATTTCATATACATAGATTGACATGTTTTGCATGTTGAAATACATAGAGAATTAAATTATTTAATTAATTTTAATTAAATAATACTAAGGCAAACATAATGATGATTATGAAAAGGAGAGGATCTGTTGGTGTGATGCAAATCATTCACCATATTTGATGTGAATTATATTTGCTTAATAGGAAGCTGAATTTGAAAGTAATATGCAAATCATTTGAAAAAAGACACTTATTAGAAGAAATTAAATAAATGGGAGAATGATTATTCTTAGCTTTAAGGGGGGGCAAGGAGTTTAGGGGGTGGGGTGAGGGGTCTACAAGTGATTAAGAAAGTAATTAGTGAGAAAAGACATATTTGGCTTTAAGACTTATGGTTGGTTTAAGTTAAGGTTTAATAGTGTAAAAATAGTTTACACTAGCTATTAATATATTTTAACCTATTGTAACATAAAATATGTTTTATTTTTCGAAAGAATAAAGAGCGGTGAGAGAGAATAAAGTGTTGCGGTAAAAATAAGACTAGGGACCATATTTCTCAATATCTTTCTGTAGTTATTATTAGAGCACAAGTCAAGAAACTCACTTATGTTTTTTCTCTCCTAGTTGGGGCAAATGAAAGAAAGTATCGTACAAATCGTGAAAACATTTTAATATGTTGTTATCGCACTCTCAATGGAAATTCTTTTCAATAAATTTTTTATTGCCAAATCTTAAAAAATGTGAATTGATCAAACCCACTCTCTTTAATGTAAAATTATATAATATAGAATTTATGCATGTCCTTAATTTCTCCCTAGAAGTGAATTTACCATCTGAATAATATGTCACTCAAGGGCAAAACCAAGAGGAGAGTCCAAAAAAAAAATAGTTTTCTCGAAGTTCTAAAAAGTAATAAACAAAAAAAGTTATGTGTTTACGTACAAATTAATCGATATATGGAATGAGAATCATTGTTTCGAGTGATCAGTTAATCCTAAAAGCAACAGGACCACTTCATTTACTGATAAGTCTAAATTGAATCAAATCTAGAGTTTTCATCAACATTTTAATTAACTTTTTGTGAGCGATTTGATGATGTGAAAATTCTTTTGCATTATTTATTTATAACATATAGAATTAAGTTAACCTTTTTAAGTTAATAGCTCATGGATGGAATGTCTCTACCACAAGTTCTTTCACTAAAATGTGGTCCTCATGATACTAGCCTTACTGCTTCTAACAGTAATCTTTTATGTACTATTAACATTGATATTTAATGATATAATTAAGTAGGTAATTAGAAAGGGAACATAATTAGTCAATTTCATCATATCTTTGTCAATTTTAAAATCTTTTTCCAAGACCTTTATTTACCATCATTGGAAGTTTAATCTCTCTTTGGGCCTATTCCTCTTTTTCTGGACCCCCTAATATTCCCTTCATCTCAAGATTACTCTTAATTAATTTTTATACTATAGTTTAATTTAAAAATTAATTAACAGAACAATAATATATGGGGTCACATCTACTTCTTCCACTTCTACAAGGTACAATGGTCTATGTACGATCATTAAAAAATATTTTTTTTTTACAACAAGCTAGCTCCTTAATTTGACCTTGTTTGAATACATATATAAGTATCGTAGTATACACTTATAAATGTCATAATATACATTTATTGATTGTATGTTCACACACCCATACTCTTTTTTGTATCCATGAGATTCTCATATTTCAACAACTCAAGTAAATACGAGATATAAAAATTCTCTTTATGGAGTCTGTTTGGATATCATGAGTGAGTCGAAAGTTAATCTATATTGAATTTTATTCGAATTGCCCTGTTTGTTCTCGGGGGGGGGGGGGGGGGGGG
>NC_028644.1:69133337-69163180 GCF_001406875.1 Solanum pennellii
GGGGGGGGGGTGGGAGAGGTTGGTTGGTTTCAAACCCCGGTTTGAACAAGAGGGATATGTCATATTAATGTGTCTTGAGTAATCCAAATATCAAAATGAGGAGTCAATGAGCACATTAAATTATCCATCTGGTTAACAGGTTAAGAGACCTTATAGTCTCGGCATAACAATATAATTATTAGAGGCGCACTCTATTTCTCACTTTCCTTTCCTTTCTACCTCGCTCCGTTGCCACGTAAAGAAAGTAATTCGATCAACTTATTCCGATTTAAGATAATAAGCTCATGAACAACATAGCTGGTTACCATTATGTCATATTTTACAAGGAAAAAAGGGGAAATTTAGGTGAACATGGTGGTGATTAATTGTTACTATCAAGACTTTTGACAAACAAAATTTCCTAATTTAAGTCTTTTTCTTTCACCAAAAGAAAATAATTATTATGTGGAGCAAAGAAAAATTGAAGCAAAACTATGGGTTTTGTCTTCAAGGAAAAATACAACTCATTTTTGGAGAAAAAAAGAGGAAATGATAACAATGGTTGTTGAACTTTGAATTGATGGTTTTATTTTATTAAAATAAATACTGAATGGACAATTCATTGATTCTCATGCTAAACATTATTCTTCTTCAACAATCATTATATTGCCCACCAAAATAGAAACAAATCAATAATATGGTAGTGTTACTTTATTGATAACAATAACATCGAACATATTCAGTATAATCTTCGATTCAGTATAATCTTACAAGTTAAGTTTGAATTCACATTAACATTGGCTTTGCATGAGCCTCATATATTAAGAGTGTATTTGGTATAAAGAAAACCATTTTGGATGAGATGTTTTTTAATTTTTTTCGTTTATGATTAGTCGAGAAAATATGAAGTACCTTCTGTAATTTGCCTAGAAATTGCACCAAATATTTCTAAGATAATTTTATGTCATTTCAAATTTGAAAGACATTTTTCTACTTTAAAAATATTTCCAACAATCTATTATCTGTAAGAGGGCTTAAACTTCACAAGTCGCTACTAATAGTTACGTGATCACTCAACTAATTGTTATCAATCTCATAAAGTCACTTTTCTTCTCGACTCCAATTTTCCTCAACAACGAAAAGCGACTTTCTGAAATAATGATTAGTAGTAGCTGAGTGACCATCTGAGAGATTAACTATGAAAAGAGGTATTCAAACACAACTTTTATAAAAAAAAATAAATCTGACTAACAAAAAAAGTCAGCACTTTCTATCAGCTATTGTCCTAAATGATATGTTGTGTCTGTGAAATGTACTTTGTTGACACTACATTGGAAGAGAAGGTTCCAATTCCATGGATACTGAAGTCTCTTCAAGTTCTACTGTTATCAAGCCATTGAGAAGTAGAGGGTCTTGTTCATCAATATTATTCACCTTCCTGTTTCACACATAACAAAAAGAGTAATTTTCAGTAATAGACAGCGTAAACAAATATAAAACAGATATCGTTGCGAGGGGATTCATATAAATGAACCACAACTCGTTTGGGACTAAGACGTTATCATTCTTTTGACCAAAGAAAAAGTTATTCATGCTTCACAAAAAAACAAACAAAAGGTCTGTTATCAGATGCTGCAGTTCTTCGTCTAACTTTAGAAAAATGCAGTAGAAAATTTGATGTCTCATAGCAACTTACCAGTAAATTGCAACCCTCAAGACTCAAAAGAGTAGCTGTGAAGCGCCATAGCGGAATTATAATTTTCAGTGTAATTACAAATCAAGACAGGGTTGGAGTTGAAGGGGAGTCTTAGCATTACAAGTGAAGTCGTTGACTTGTCACAGTGTCAAGTTGTGGAAATACCCTTTTGCAGAATATGTAGGGTAAGGCTGTGTAAAATAGGTCCTTCCCTGGACCTGTGTAAAGACGGAGCTTAGTGTACCGGGCTGCCTTTTTCTTTTTTTAAGACAGGGTGGTGTTATCAAAGCTACTAAGGTAACAGTTTCACCATATGGAAGTTCCAGGATTTGGTGGTGATTCAGATATTTAACAATCCTCTCATTTCATGAAATATTAATTCATGTAATCGCCAGTTAATACTACAATCATAATTGGGTTGACAGTCAATTTTAAAGAAGCTACTTGGTTCACGTGGACACGTAAGTTGGTCTCTAGATCAACCCTGTATAAAGGAATCCATAACCATTTACACAACTTTGTCCGGCTAATTAAAGCTAATGAATAAATCATTTGCAAGGCTAACAAAGAAAAAGTTCCACCCTACTAAATCCCAAGATAAGACTAACAATCTACTCGCCCACCAAACAAAAGTCTTTCCAACGGAAAAGAAGAACCGTTTTATGTCAGTATGAGAGATGCCTATATGTGAATACGAGAGAGGATATGAACAATCTGAAAGTAAGACAAGTCACACTTTCAAATATATTGAACTAACTGAAAGAAGCATGATTTTCAGTTCATTGGCCAGAGAAGAGTTGAGAGCACCTACCCACACGTCTTCTTATTGTGGCCTAGGCCCTTACACTTGCTGCACTGCATCTGACGTTTGACTATGTCAAAAGTGTCTGCCTTTTTCATCTTTGGTCGACCAGGTGGACGTTTTGTTGGAGGAGGAGTAACAACTATGACCATGTGCTCCATATCTGGTTCACCTTTAATCGGTTTTTCCAAATGAGGTATGGGGTTTATTGATTCAGCATATGTTGCATGGTAACTCTCAGTTGAGAAGTAACGGGAGCAAAGATCATAGGGGCTCCTTCCTAGGTATTCAGAAACAGCAATACTATGGCAACAAGCCAATCCATTAAGCTGCCACTCTTTGCAACTACAATCCCATTGATCAATATCAACTACTTCGACAGATTCACCACGAACTTCAAATGTGCTGCCATGTGAGGGTAATGGGTGAAGTGACCTCGCTTTTGATGCATCAATTTGAAGTTTCTGTTCCATCAAAGGTGTCAATGTAGTAACCCACTGACTGGATTCGACACGCCTAGCATAAATTAATTCCATTACTTTACCTCGTAACCCATCGACCATTTGAGTTATTGGCAACTCATTCAACTCCGCTACCCAATCATAGAAAAGCTTCCCAAAGTTGGACATCAAGTGGCCATACCTTGCGCCACCAAAAAAGGCATTTGCCCAGTGTTCAGGCTCACTTCTAGAGACCCAATTGTAAACTTCAGGTGAGATAGCTTTTATATTCTCAACACAGCGCTCAAACGACTCAAGCTTTGGGGCAAAAGCAGCAGCACATAAATCTTGGATCATAAGGCGTCTGGCTTCATGTGAAAACTGCCCTTTTAAATCATTATTTAGTTTCTCTGCAAGATAATGCAGACAATAGCCGTGGTAGCACTCTTCACCAAAGACATTTTGCAAAGACTCTCTTATCCCTCTTTGGAAATCAGAAACAAAAGTTATTGGACAGGACGTTGCAACAGCAGATTTTAGTTCTGAAAGAAACCACTGCCAGTTGTCACTGGTCTCCTCATCTACAACTGCAAAGGCTACTGGGAAAACGCCATCATTCCCATCTATTCCTATGGCAGCCAAAAGTGTTCCTTGATATTTCGCATAGAGAAGAGTGCTGTCCAGGAAAAGAAGAGGCCGGCAACCTTGTTGGAAACCAGATATTGACGCATGAAATGCAATAAACAGGCGATGGAAACTTGAGTCCTCCTTAGTGGCAATTGTAGCAACACTACCAGGATTAGTTTCTCTAATTTTCTCACAGAATAAGGGTAACTGACTGTACGCCTCTTTGAATGAACCCTGAAGCTGCTCTCTTGCCTTCTCTTTTGCACGTCTAGCCTGAGAATAGTTCAACTGAATGCCATATTCACGCTCAATATCTTTTGCTATATCCTTGGGCTTGTAGTTCGGAGCAACCTTCAACTTTTCCTTTATAATACTACCCATCCATCCCCTTGTTGACCGGTACGCAGCTTTAACAGCAGCCCCATCACATGTATGCTTTGCATTCATTTTCTTGATACATATTAGCTGAGTGGTAGGCAACCTTGATGCATATATGCACCAAGAACATCCTTCAACCTTGCATTTAGCAGTTACCCTGCGACTATCATTTTTCTTATACCTATAAGTGAATCCATGGGCAATTGAGTATTTATGCAGAGCTTCACGGAATTCAGCAAAACTACTGAACCTTTGACCCACGTCCGTTATTGTGTTCTCCCATTGAGTAGCTGCTCTGCGATGCTTCTCATTATTCTCATCATTGCTGCCAGGATACGGACACAGTGGAGTAGTATCAATGGCAGCATCAACACCAAGCAGATCATCACAATGAATCATATCCACAGGGGTAGCAGGAGTAAGAGCTGCCTCTGACGCCGTAGTTGACCTGCATAGCAAGCAAGTAATTAACATTTAAGAATCCAATAAGAGATAGCATATCTTTCAAACTCATTTATATCTAGAAGAATCAGCATGATAAAGCATTTGGAGCAAATTGTGTAGGAAATACTACCAAAAGAGCTAATAGAAACTTGTCAGGCTAAGATACAAACAATCATTAAGGTCCATGCCATCTAAGTGCAAGCTAAGTGTGTTCAAACCCCTCTGTCAGAAAATTACACCATACAGATAGGGTAAAAACAATCTTCTTGGTATATATGTAAATTGTTGTATCCCTTGATAGTCAATTATATATTAACTCAGTGAGCAAGTTGGGCTCTTTTTATATCCCCTTGTTAAAATTTATGGCTCCGCCCCTGCATACAACAACTATTACACCTAAATCCCAATTTGAGCCGGCCAACTATATAAATTCTCAACATACATTGCAATTCACTTAGACCTGTTTGTCCATGTCATGTGAGTGAAGCAATAACATAAACAAACTATCATGTGAGTGAAGCAACAAAATAAAACTGAAGAAATGTAAGTACCTACTAGCAGAGACATTGGGTACATTTTCTACAACAGCTTCATCATAAATTATGAAGATCTCAACTTGGTCAGAATCCTTGACAAAATTCATCATACGCTTGAGGTCCTTATCTTTAGAAATAGTAATGAGAGTTTTCTTATTCCCAGGAAGAAAATATTTTACAGTCATTCCTTCAGTGCCACGCTGAAAGTTCTCTGCTACTTCTTTCTTAAATTCAGCCAAAATTGTCTGGTCATTGATGTCCAAAGCATAAGCCTCTCCACCTATATATGTCAAAAAACCATCCTCATTGTTTGTCACAAACTCTCCTCCAGATTGACATATTGCAATTATCTTCTTGGAAGCCATCACAAGGACATAAAATCCTCAATCAATTCAAAAACTGCAAAAAGGGAAAGCAAAAAAGAAAAAAGGAAGACTTTTAATTACAACAAAAAAAATTGATGTTGTCTATGTGAATCATTTTTAACAAAAGTTTAAATGGACCGCAAAAATTAACCTACATTCGCAATCAGAGGCGGACCTACATTGATCCGTGAGGGGTGCACGTGCACCCGGCAACTTTTAGAAACAAATTATATATATATATATATATGTATAGATACCTTAAGTAAAAATTATATCAATAATTGTGCACTTCATTAACAAATACTTCACGTAGCCGAGTTGGTTGGAGCTGCTACTATTGCCCACCACTTCGTGGGTTCAAATCCAATTTAGGCACTATGTTTTTTTATATTTTTTCCTTCACTAACCAAAAATTAAAAGATAGTGGTGCACCCCTAATCTACAAATCGTAGGTTCGCCTCTGTTCCCAATTCAATTCAACAACAACATATCCAATGTAATCCCACAAGTGGGGTCTAGGGAGCATGGAGTACACACAGATATTACCCCAACCTTGTAGAGATATAGAGGTTGTTTCCAATAAACCCTTGGCTTAACATAAGCATTTTCAAGCAGTTTGAAAAAGTAAATATAGAACTAAGAGGGTAACCTCACTAAAAAAAAAAGTGAAATATAAGCCGTATAATTCAACCTGCATTCCCAATTCAATTTTAGAAAAGCTTAAATCTTTACTACATGCATAATTAAACAATGAAAACTTTTAAAGCTAGCAACAACAAGAAGAAAAACAAGAGATTTAAAACAACAAAAGAAATAGCATTGACTGTACGAATCATCCGTAAGACTGTAACATTAAGTTCAAACGGACCATAAAAATCAACCTACATTCTCACTTCGATAAAAAAGCTCAAATCTTTACCACAATTACAAAGCTAGCAACAAGAAAAAGACAAATACAGTTAAAACAAATGTATGAATCATCTAAGGCTGTAAAAGTAAGTTCAAATGGGCAATGAAAAATCAACCTTCATCCTCAATTCAATAAAAAAGCTCAAATCTTTACGACAGTTATAAAGCTAGCGACGAGAAGAAGAAAAACACAGTTAAAACTAAAACTTTTAACAATAAGAATCATCTATAACAATAAGTTAAAATACAACAATAAGATAACCAATGTAATCGACAAGTGAGGTGTGGGAGGATACCGCACATGCACACCTTACCCTTACATCATAAAGATAGAGAAGCTATTTCCGAAACACCCTATGCTCAAGTGCATCAAATAAAATTATTACAACAACACCGTAACCAATGTAATCCGACAAGGGAGGTGTGGCGAGAATAGCGTATACCTTAACTCGTAAAGGTAGAGAAGCTAATTCTAAGGACCATCAGCACAAGTGCAATAAATCAAAATAGTTATAAACAAAGCAACAAATAAGCAATCAGTTCAAACAGACCATAAAAATCAACCTGCATTCCCAATTCAACAAAAAAGATCAAATCTTTAACACAGACCATCAGTAAATAATGAAAATTTAAACCAAAACCATAATCAAAAACCAAAAAAATCAATAAATAAAGAACACCCACGAAGGTAAAAACACGTAATAGCCTAAAACAACAGAGTAGAGAGAGACACACACACACTAGTAAAGAAGACAAAAAAACACATGGTTTTTCAAAAAAACCTCGTACCTGTCGAAACAGAATTCAAGAAAATTCATAAGGTGGACAATGTACAATTTAATAAAAACAAAATCTTTGGGGCAATTGAAAGTGAATATTTTAAGTACCTGTGTGATGATGATGAAAAAATTGCTGCAAAGTTTTGAAGAAATTAGGGCAAAGTGAAAGAAGAGAGAAAGAGAGAGGGCTTGTGATGGGAAAGATTCAACTTTGTGGCTCTAAAATCGGATGTACATAAGCAATTGGAGGAGGTGAACGTAATTAACCCTAATTCAAGGAATGACAACTTTACCCCTAAAATTTGTCCTAAAATGTCATAATTCCCCTATATTTTTGGAATTAGGTTTGTCATTATTCTTTTAAGGAAAAAAATATAATTAATTACTCTTTTTTTATTATTATTTATTATATATATTCAATTGTTTAAAAATGGTGTAAAAAATATGTGAGTTGACAATTCGTTTATTCTTAACTAGCGTTTCGCTTCAAGTTTTCAAATATTTTTGGCAAATAAGATTTGGACCAAGTTTTTGGTCAAATTACACTATGTATTTGGCCCAAGTTTTCCATGAATACTTCACTGTTTTAAAAAATATGATTTATACCCTTAAGTTTTAAAACAATTAAAAAATATCCATAATTTTGTATTATCTATTTGTAGTGAACATATTCCGTTAAAAATAACCTTATAACATAATTGGTGATAATCATCAACAACAAAGTAACAATATATGCAAGACAATACATAAATTGCAAATTCAAAATTGTCATTGATTCGGTTATAATTATGACCCATTAAAAATAAATTATTCTTTTTTTTTCTCAATTTTGTCACTCAAATTAGAATTCAAACTTTTCCGTAGGAGATAGTAACAAATATTAGTTGATTAATAAATAATGGATTTTTTTTGTAAAATATAAAAGTTTGAGATAAATTTTGAATTTTTTAAAATTTTCAAATATTAAAACTTGACCAAATACTAGTATAATTTTTTCTAGTATTTGAAAACTTAGGATAGTAGGCAAATATATTTGTCAAGTTATATAATCAAACACCGCTTCTCAAAAACTTTCAATCTTTTTTCAAATATTCTTAGCGTCAAACGGGTCCTTTAATAGAAGTTTGGAGTTTAAATTATTAAAATATGAAAAAATAGCGTATCACATGATTATTTCATGTATATATATATATATATATATAAATTGTATGTATCTAATTCTTTTCTTTTGTTAGTTTTTACATGTGGTAAATTTCAACTGTTTTCTATGATTAAAAAGGTATTGGAAAGTAGGTAGGTAAAATAGAAAAGTTATAGTTGGAATTGACAAAATAGCTCATGAAAATCTGATTCATCAAATTAGTTTAAGTTAATTTATGTTGACTAATCCATTTATTAATATTTCCCATTTTATTCTCCTCAAATTCAATTCATCTCAAGTCATAGATGATATATGGCCCCAAATTGACCAATGATTTCTTCATTTTTTTTCCTTTTCTAAGCCTTCTTTTTATAGAGAACTCTATGTCTATAATTCTATATTTACAATTATTTAATATAGGATTTAAAGAAAAAACGAAGAATGTAAACATCATTGCAATCCAACTATTACATTTTTTTAATTCATAGATAAGATACCAATCCAACTATTATATTTTTTTAATTCATGGATAAGATACCAATAGAGAGAAGGGAGTAAATGAAGAAAAAACAAAAGATTCATCCTGAATTTAGATATGAGAAAAAGGTAAAAGAATATCTCTAACGTTCATAATTTATTTTATACTATATATAGAATGATTATGCATAGCACAGACTCAATATGTACGATTTTGAAAGAAAAATTAAAATTTTTCTCTGATTATCGTGCTATACATGTACAATGTACTTGTCATTTGCGATCTTCAACTTCCATTTAGTAAAGATGAACCAGCAATGTTACTCATCATCATTTCGAACATGACCAATTAACGAAAGTTCCTACTCTCCCTTCTTCTGTTGTGGCCCTCTTCTGGTTTCTCAATTGCTGAATCAATTTAAACTTTCTCCATTATTCCTTTAGTAACTGATGCAACTGAGGATCAATGGTTAATGCAAGATCAAATGATCATATATACAGATCGATTGATTAACGTTTCAAGTTATGAAGGAGTTAATTATACAGAGATTGAAAAGTACAAGCAAAATTAAAAAAAGTGAGCGATTTCGATTGATCCAACACAAATTTGAATAGTTGAAGGGTTAAAGTGTACAACTCGAAAATGTTCAAGTAAACTAACGAACATTTCAGTGGATAGAATAAACTACCAAGTCAGCAAGAAACGGTCTTCACATCCGACAACAAGAAATGGCCACAACCATCCAATTTTTGAACTTCTTTTATATTAATTTCGATTTTTTCAACAATTTATTGTATGATAAAACATAAAATTTCCAATCAATTCCAAAAAAAAATAAAAAATCGTAGCTGAAAATCTACCCAAAAATCATCATGCCAGTAACGGATAATCAAGGATCATTCCTCAATCGGATAAGTATCCGTCGGAATCAAGTTTCAAATATGGAAAACAATCATGAACAAGATCAAGAAGATCTCGAACTTTTTCAGAAACACGTAGCTGAACGTTTCGCTGATTTATTACCAAGTGATTCGTTAACAACTGCTGATTCCCCTGCGAAGGATCAATCACCACTTTTCTCGATTTCATGGTATCGTAAATTACTCGATGTTTTCCTCTGTTGTGAAGCTGAATTTAAGGCGCTTGTTCTAATTGGACGCGATCCGGTTCAGTTTTCAAAACCTCCGTTGGATCGTCTTGTACCTGATATTCTAGATCGTTCTATTAAATCTCTTGATATTTGTAATGCAGTGACGCACGGGTTAGAACTCGTGCATCACTGGCAAAAGTTAGCTCTAACAGCTGTTACGGCGTTAGAGCGAAAGCCAATGGGAGATGGACAAGTAAGACGAGCGAAAAAGGCGTTGAACACGATGCTTACGTCGATGATGCTTGATGATAAAGAGAATAATTATCACGCTAAAGTCGCTGAACGAACGTGGTCCTTTGGACGACGTAGTGGTGCAGCTGGAAATAATAATGCTAATAATAAAGATAGAACAAATGGTACTTTTCGTTCAATGTCCTGGCCTGTGGCGAAGTCGTGGTCGGCTTCGAAACAGGTACAGGCTATGGCGTCCACACTGGTGGCGCCACGTGGAGGTGAGTCTACTGGACTCGCCTTGCCAATTTACATCATGAGCACGATTTTCGTGTTTGTGATGTGGGGATTGGTGTCAGCAATTCCGTGTCAGGAACGTACGGGACTGCTGACACATTTCCCAATGATGAGGAATTTGAATTGGGGACAGTCATTAATTTCACTGCAGGATAAAATTGCTGAGGAATGGAAGAAAAAGGAGAAAAAAGGAACAACTGGTTTGTTGGATGAGCTGCAGAAAATGGAGAAAGTTGCACAGAATTTGGTTGATTTTGCTGAGAATTTTCAGTTTCCGGCGGAGGAGGAGAAGGTGGAGGAAGTGGCGGGGCAGGTGGCGGAGATGGCGGAGATATGCCGGAAAATGGAGGAGGGATTAGCGCCATTGCAACAACAAATTAGAGAAGTGTTTCATAGGATTGTGAGGAGCAGAGGTGAAGTTCTTGAGGTTCTTGATCAAGTTGGTAAAATGTCAACACCAGTACTTTATTAATTTTTAACAGAAGATATAATTATTATTTTTTTACAATTTCCAAAATTAAGGATTAGTTTGTTTTGGTTTTTAAATTTTCTGTCACGAAAAAGCTGACTAGTTTTTGTAATAATTAACTACTATAATTCAAGTTTTTGTTTGTTTCATTATGTAAAAAAGAAATGAATTGTAGAATGATTGGTTTTGCAATGGATGTATCCATTGAGTTTCTATAGTAGAAATATTACTTTGTCTCAAATATCGTGTGTTGATTGATATTTTCCAATTGGTTTAAGTATTATGTGATCAAAATTCAATGATTTGATTAATTTGTATTCATATGAATCGTATTTATTGAGTAGACATTTTAAGGAGGTAAAATTCTGTATGCTCAAAGGTTTGCCATTTTCAGTACTGACGTTTGACCCCTATGACTTATTAAAAAGGGATGGAGAGATTTCAATCATGTTACTTCATTCTTTGGTGATAAAAATCTGGCTAGTATATTAATCTAAAGACATTCACAATCAAGCTAATGAGGTTTTATCTTAACAGATTTTAAATGAACTTAAATAAAAAAAGTGATCACATTTCAAAAAGTGCAAGTGGAGGAAATAAGGGCATTGAGATGTTGTATGGGCATATTATGAGTGGTAAGATAAGGAATGAGATTAATCAGAATTAAGTAGGAGTGACCTTCGCGATGGATAAGATGAAGGAAGGGATACTGAGATAGTTTAAGCATGTGACGATGAAATGTGCAAGAGGTTGATATAATAGTTACGAAGAGCATATATATTTACGCAAAAGAAACATTGAGAAAGAGGTGTTTGGATTGGATACGACACATTTTCAGCTTATCAATGACATAACCATTAATATGAGGATATAATAAAGATCGTGAATAAGGATAAAAGGTTAATGGACAATATATAGTTGTTTATTACTAGCTTATTCATGTATTAGGCTTGGTGGTAATATAGAGGCTAGAACACCATATCTTTCTTAGTATTAGCCTACTCATGAAGTCTTTGACTTTTGGTATTTGATATTTAGGTAATCTTACAAGTTTTTTGCATATATGCTTCACACTACTTGTTATTACTTGTCATTTTTTTTTACTATTATTTTTTCAACTACGACTTAGATTTACATAAGCCAAAGGGTCTTTCGGAAATACTCTCTCTATCTCGAAGAGATAGTGATACATTTTAACCTCCCAAATGTCACTGTATAAGATTTCACCGAATATATTATTATTGCATTTCTATTATAATTTTATGAGAAAGTTGAAATAAATATAGTTTAGACTCATTATGAAAAAATTTAGTATATTTTTTTTTGAACGTTTCGTTTGGGAGATATTAGACTGATTTTAAAATAAGAATTATAAAAATAGCAAAAGTAGTTATTCATATAATTAACGAGATGTTACACACTTTTTTCTATAGTCAATTTAGTGTACAAAATGAAAATTTCATTTTCGAGAAAAAAACATGTACAAAAATATCCAAAAATATAAACATTTTTGTCTTTCTTCATACAAATGCCATTTTTTTGCATCTGTGTTTTCCATCTTCAATACTGACGCAAAATTTGCAGAAAGATAAATAAAAACCCAGTAAACGTCTCTTGTCTTCATCCCGACGCTTCGGCCATCTGTAGAGCCACAACAAACAAACAGCAATTTGAGGCATCCAATTGTGCGCACCAATAATTAATCAACAGTAGTATTACAAGTCAATTTTATATTATTAATTTCAGATCATCTTTTCTATGTCTTCAGGTTTTTAACAACTTTTTCTCTTTCTTCATTTATCTCCTCAATCAATTCAATTTTCTCTCTGAATCCTAGTTTTTGAGCTTTCTCGTTTGATTTATTATAGTTGTTGTTCGGAGATTAATGGCGACTATGCCTAATACGATGTCGATTAAGCAAGGTCTTTCACTCTGGTGTCCTCAATCAGCTGTTTTGAATCGGATTTCAAGGGTTTCGGTTCCTTCTAGAAGCTTCAGGAGAAGTTTCGTTGCTGCTTCATCATTTGATAATGAGAATAGAGAGTGAGTTTTTTTTTTTTTTTTTGATTTTGATGTATTTATGTTTGATGTGTGTGTAAGTTGGCGGATTTGAAATGTGGATGATTTTAGGTATGTGGTAGTTGGAGGAGGAAATGCAGCTGGATATGCTGCTAGAACTTTTGTTGAGCATGGACAAGCTAATGGAAAGTTATGCATTGTGACCAAAGAGGTTAGTAGAATAGTCACTATCGACCTCTGACTAATTGTATAGCAAAATATTGCAGGCGCGAGTTGTTTTTGTGTTTTTAGTACATTTATATGTTGTTGATGAGATTTGTATGTTAGTGTAGAGATAAGTGTGAAGTTTAGAGACTCTCTAGTGTAAGAGAACTCTTTAGTTGTCCTCAAGGAGAAATTATTGAGTATTAGAATGAAACAACCCAAAGGAGGGGAATAGATATAGAGGATTTAAGTAGTTGAACTTAACTTGTTTGGCATGAGAGTGTAGGAAGTTGTTTTTTATATTTTGTTGAGTATTATTTGGAATGATGAGTGGAACACTTCTAGGTAGTTATGCCCTTTTAGCTGGTCTAATTGTGGAAGCTGTATAAGAAACTAATTGAATGGATGCTTAAAACGTTAGGTTTAGGATCTGTTATTTTGCTTGAGTTGATTTCATTTGAAATAAAAGGTTCCATTTTGTGCTAATGCAGCCATATGCACCATATGAACGTCCAGCATTGACCAAAGCATACTTGTTTCCTCTGGACAAAAAGCCAGCACGTTTACCGGTGAGCTTTAATTGATCATTTTAGCATTAAAAATGTCTACATCTTCTTGTGTGATATTTGCAAATTTGATTGCTTCTCAATCATTGTTAATGCCAATTCAGCATGTTTTTGAGGAATACCATTTAACTGTATAATTTTAGGGCTTTCATACTTGTGTTGGCGCTGGTGGTGAGAGGCAAACACCTGATTGGTACAAGGAACAAGGGATAGAGGTAATGCATTTTTGTCTAATCAATTGTACAAGTGTGATATAATTGTGATGTTCTTTGGTTTACTGAGAGGAAAGCAAGGTAAATATATTGAAGATTTGAGAATATAGTTACCAGTTAGGAATTCCAGGACGGTTTGAGAGGAAACACGCTCTCATTTTGTTCTTACTTTCATTTCTTTATTCAGCCCCAGCATTCTGACTATCAAGTAAATCTATTTGAAGATAATTGTTTACCTTTTTTCAGATGTTGTATGAAGATCCAGTAACAGGAATTGATATAGAAAAGCAAACTCTGACAACAAATTCAGGAAAGCTGCTCAAGTATGGCACCCTTATTATTGCAACTGGATGTACGGCATCCAGGTAACCATGCTTGCTATATTAGAGTGCTGCTGATCTAAACCTGTTATTTATTTTGCAATTGGAATTCGTATTGATAGATGAAACGATTAGAATTTGCACTCATCCACTTGTGCCTTGGTCCAATAAAAAAGATGGATCAGAATAAGTTTTTTTCCGCTTTAATAAGTCTCATATATTCCATTTACTGTTTTAGTTTATTGCTCTAATTTGTATATACTGGTATGCTCTTCAATCCTGATTAAAGTACCAAACATAGAATAATTTAGTATTAATTGACATCAGATTTCCTGAGAAGATCGGAGGAAATTTACCTGGGGTTCACTATATTCGGGATGTGGCAGATGCTGATTCATTAATATCCTCACTGGTAAGATCGCCCTCATTCCGATGCTTATAATCGGTTTTCTAAAATTTAAATATACATTACATAACTATTATATATGGTGATCTACTTGGTGATATGCATGATATTATTTCTAATCTATGTTGTTTTATTTTAGGGGAAAGCAAAAAAGCTTGTAGTTGTTGGTGGTGGCTATATAGGAATGGAAGTTGCTGCAGCTGCCGTAGCCTGGAAACTTGATACAACTGTGAGTTTCCTTAAATGCTTTTTCGTCACTATGCTAAATAAGAAATGCTGTTCTTTTTATGAAGAAATAAGAAATGCTGTTTGTGAGAAAAAATAAATAAGAAATGTGAATCCACAAACCATGTTTAACTATTTTGTTTATAAAAACTAAATTGCACATTTGGTGGGAAAGTCTCCATATAAGCAAAACCCGTTGATGATCACATGACGAATAATACTATAATAGTAACATGTAAAGTTCCAAAATATCTGTTTTCTTCTACAAGTCAAAAGAAGTCCATGTTCCTTTCTCGGTCTGATGAGTCCTCTGTTCAAAGAGTACTCTGAAGCATATTATCCAGTTTATTACCTTACAAATGAAGTATTCAATTTTTCTTATTCCTCTGAGATTTAAAACTTGCCTGCATATGAATATCGTACCAGTACACTCCTGATTTTACTAACTGTGTTGAGAACATAGATAATTTTTCCAGAAGAGCATCTCTTATCAAGACTGTTCACTCCTTCTCTTGCCCAAAAGTATGAACAACTCTACCAAGACAGTGGTGTCAAATTCGTCAAGGTTCTCCATCCTCTTTCCTCTCTAGTTCGATTGTCAGTATACCTCCTTTATCAACCTAGTTTATAAGCTTCTAATTGAATTTTATCCTTTCCCAGGGTGCTAAGATAAAACATCTAGAATCTGGTCCAGATGGCCGGGTAACTGCAGTTAAGCTTGAAGATGGATCAAGTATAGAGACAGACACGGTAAAACAACAATTTTTATGTTCTTTGGAATTCTTATTATAACCGAGGATTGGAATATATTATACAATAGTGTGGATAAAGAAGTTGAAAGCTCAAGTCATTTGCATATCCTTTATGAATTTGCAGGTTGTTATTGGTATTGGAGCAAAACCTGCCGTCAGTCCATTTGACATGGTTGGCTTAAACAACACTGTTGGTGGAATAGAGGTTAGCACTCTATTTATCTCTATGCTAGGATTTATCTTGTTACAATTTACGGCTAACCACTCCTAATTGCAAAATTCTTATGATCTTCCACCAATTCATGATACCCTACAAGTTGGAATGGCAAATCAAAAATATCTTTTACCTTAAAGTTAAATATCGATTTAATCAGTTCTGGACAGGATGACACTCTAGATGGTTGATTCTATTAAGATTCAGATTTAAGTCCTTACATGTGTTTTTTTTTTATCTGGTTAGCATATTTCCATGAAGTACATTTATTGTATGGTCTACAAGAAGTCTTAATTACATCAGAAAGAAGGCATAGTCTAATACATTCAAAGGTGGGCAGTGAGTTTTGTTCCCGTTCCACGAGTTGAAACTATTCATGTTCAGAGCAAATTGCTCTAACTCATACTTGAACTACTGTTTTGTTGCGAATACACGCATATAGATCCTTTGAATTTGTTTGTTTCCTCTGCTTATCCACGAAAAGGAACAAAAAGAGGGAAAAGAAATTTCCATTTTCTTTAGTTTTCCAGTCGAATGGTGAGAAGGTTATAAATATGGCTATATTACTCCTGATCAATATAGCTCTTTTGCTGTTTGACAATGAATAGACTGTAGTAATACCAATGAGGAAGTTGGTTCCAGTAATAAAAGAGGATGTTTTAAGTATGCCAAATGATATGAACTCTTCTGTAACTTCAATCCTTTTAGTGTTGTTATCCCTGGGTATAACTGAGAAATCTGATGGTGCTTCTTTCTATCAACATACCTTCAGAATGTAAGAGCTTGATCTTTCCTAGAAATGATTACACTTCAATATTTAAAATTCAGGTTGACGGACAGTTCCGGACAAACATACCTGGAATCTTTGCCATTGGAGATGTTGCCGCATTTCCATTGAAGGTTAGATCTTCTGACTAACTTCATACAATTTTTATTTTATTTGTGTAATGAACTGAACGATAACCGTGCAGATATACAACCGAATTGCACGGGTGGAGCACGTTGACCATGCTCGTAAATCTGCACAGCATTGTATTAAATCATTGCTAACTGCACACACGCACACGTAAGTTAATTTAAGTTCTGTTCATAAGCAACAATAAACATTTTTCATTCAATCTTCCTAATTCTTTTATTATTTCCTGAATGCAGGTATGATTATTTACCATACTTCTACTCAAGGGTTTTTGAATATGAAGGAAGCTCTAGGAAAGTATGGTGGCAATTCTTTGGTGACAACGGTAAGAATATTTTTGTTTTGCTTTTCTTGATATTGTCCAACTATTTGTATAAACAATTTCATAACTGGTATTGATTGTACCATCTTATGAACAGTTGGGGAGGCCGTTGAAGTTGGGAATTTTGATCCAAAGGTTGCAACATTTTGGATCGACTCTGGTATGCACTCTATTCCTTCTTTTTGTGTGTATATGGTTGTGTAGGTTATGTTTCTTCCCCATTCCTTTCTTTTTCGGGAGCTATACCTCAAAAAGATAATACTAATAAATACAAGGCAAAAGAAGAGTGATATAAACATACATCTTTTCAGGTAAGCTGAAGGGGGTTCTTCTTGAAAGTGGGAGTCCTGAGGTATGCACTCTTCCAAGGATGTTCTCATGTCAAATTTAGTAGCTATCTGTAATGGTGGTCTATGTACATATATATGCAAGCCCTATAAGTATCTTCTATGAGTAATCAAATGTTTTCCTTGCCCCTCTCTCTTGACCTTTGAAACCATCCCTCCAAAAGCCTAACGAAGAAAAGTTGACTTGTCAAGGAAGAGTCTGTTCGTTCATATCCAGGGAAGTGATTATTATTTATATAATATACTATAAAGTAAGAGATATATGAAAAAAAATTGTAGTCGTCCAAAGTGATGCATGCTTCTGTATGACACTGTGAAATAGCCACGGTTACCTACGTTTGCCATATTTCTTACTTCCATCTACAAGAGTTCGTCTCTGCTTTTAGCTTAGGATGCATTTGGATTCTGTGAGCAATTTTTCCTGTTAATATGATGCTACTGAAACCATGTAACAGGACTTTTCACTTATCTTTTCTTGTATATGGAATTTGGGGGTACACATATAGTCGTACACAATATCAATACTTCATCTCGGGGAAGTAGTAATGCATGTGCTCACATATTGTTAAAGGAAGCTCAGAGAAAATAGGGAAGTTCAATGGTAGAGTTGATAGTTTCACCTGTTAGGAGTTCTGGAAAAACAAAATAGTTTCTGTTCTCCATAGACAAGTATATATGTTTTTTTTGCAGACTACATAGACGTCAAAAGCTCAAAAGACTTAACTTGTATCTATCTATCATGTTGATGGCTTTGAACTAATGTTAAGCTCCAGGAATATATAAAATCATACTATAATAACATAAAGGCCCCCACCATATGGACATTACATCATTGTTTGAAGCACTTGCTTCTCCACCATAACCCATTGCGCCCCTCCCTCCATCCTTTCTGAAACAGCGTTGCAAGCATGAACTTGTCTTTCCTAGAAGTTCTCTGATCTTGTTGAACTTTCGCGCAAAGAACAATATGTTCTAAATATTCTCCCCATTTTGACTGTCTGTATTGTTAGTCTGTACTTTCTTTCTGGAAGAGAAATGAATTTAAGTTTGTCCCTTACCTAGAAAGGCAAGATGTTGCTTAATTTATCACCTATTACTGTCTTTACAATCTCATCATTCAGTGAAAACATGATATGGTATCTCAAGGATTTCTCGAATTGTTTCAGGAATTCCAACTGCTTCCAAAACTTGCACGAAGCCAGCCCTCTGTTGACATAGCCAAACTTCAAAATGCATCGTCCGTTGAAGAGGCTCTAGAAATTGCTCAAGCTTCCTTGTAGATTGAAGCTGCAGTTTGATTACCAGTTCAATCAAGAGCATCCTCTCACACAGTACACCTATTTTTCCAGATTGTGGTATCGAAATACCCATTTGGCGATTTCGGCTTGTAAGATTGAGAGAGGGAGAGAGAGGGGACAGCGTATTGGATTTCTAATAAATCGTAGAAAAATGGATGAGAGCGAGCGGGTGTGGGCACTTGTTTATGTTGGTATATTAGATGGGTAATAAGAATGTCACAGGCAAGTGGATTTCTAACATGAATCCAAATGAATCAAATTTACAATATCTTAAAAGTTAATCTTAATTAAGTCTCACTTATTATACGTGGGCTTCTAAGTTTTATATTACTAAAGTTCAAATACATATATGTGATATGATTGGATTTTTATTATCTTTGTTTGATCCATATATGTATGGATGGACTCCAAATAGAGATAGCTAAAGTTGGACAAATATAGCTGAAAGTCTGAATTTCAGTCATATTTAACTTCAAATGTTCTGTTGTTGAATCTAACTTTAGACACCGTATATCTAAAACATGTTTTTTTGGTTGAAAGTTTTACCAAAATCCATATGGTCCAAAAAGTTCAACTATGGACCAATCGTGTATGCTCCACTTATTTATACGACCCATTCCTAATTCTGAGACCACCTTTTAGAGATTGAAATTTAATATTTATATTTCGTTAATTCCTATTTACCTTTTAGACTAGAACACTAATATCCATATATGTGATTGACTTGGTAAAACAAAAAAAGTGTGTACCCAACTACTAAGTCAACCAAATATCTCTTCATTGAAATTTACTATTTTAATTCAATGCCTCATGTACATTCTTATTTTATTTCTTGTTGACTTAAAAGTTTGTTATACAACTATCAACAATATTCTAAACTATATAATCTGTCTGGAAACTTGTACCAAGTCAAACCAACATTAAAATTATATGGAAGATGAAGAGACCAGTAAAAAAATTAGTTTACTTTTACTTTCTTCGATTCATTTTACTTATCATATTTAGCCTTTATATGCTCATTAAAAACGTGAATTAAAAAGAATAATTGGATTAATTTGATCCATAGATGAATATGGACGTACAAATAGAGGAAATTAAATGTAATACAATGAAAAAGAAAAGCTATCAGTAAGGATTGATAAATTTAGTAAACAAGTTATAGCATATAATTTCTTGATTTTAAATATCTTTCGTCGAAAACTTAGATTATATATATATATAATATATAATAATATGAAATATATTGATCAAAAAATTGTTTTTGTATTTATATATTAAATTTTAAATATCCTTAATTAAATTTCTGATTTTGTCGCCGAATAGATTGGTGGGTCATGGGTGGGTGACATTGGTTTAACGCTCTTTGGAAAGATTAATTGTCTAGTATTTGTACTCAATTAAGAATTTTCTTCTTTGGATTAGACTTAATAGGAGCAATAATAATAGTTCTCAGCACTAAATTTAATTAATGAAGAAAATGTCTAATCATGATTAACAAGCAAGCACTCTTAAGATTTAATTAATCTAATCATTCACTTTCCACGTGAACACACACATTAGGTGGCAATAATCACAAAATTAGTTGATAATTAGTTGTTATTAATTAGCTAGATTGGTTTAACGCCATGCCATATGTAAACCAGACTTTACTCTGTTACTGATCCTTTTAGGTTAACAATTTATTAGATACAAATAAAAAAGGTCATATTATATATACATGATAAATTACTTTTTTTCTGCAAAACATCGATTTCTATCTATTGAAATATGAATAAATTCTTTTTCTTTTAATTAAGAAAATTAGTTGAATAAATCTGTTTAATTTAATATGACAATATTTTTTCCCTCAAATAATTGTATTTATGTTTTTCAAGATGGAAATAAGTAAAAAAAAAAAAACTTTGTTGATATATATTATACCTTTTTAATAATAAAATTAATTTCTTAATTAGTGTCTGAGATTCTGAAATAAAGGCAAAATGCAATCAAAGAGGGGGTCCAATATTAGTTGGATTTTTTTAAAAAATAAAAATGTTAATTAAAGGATGATATCATGCAGTTGAAATGTCCCCAAAAGTGTATAAATAAACAAAATTAAAGATCACTTGACATCATAAGAAAGTAATAAAAATTATTATCCTTTTTATGTCTCACAGTTTAGGTCACCTTATGTTTAAATTTTATTTTATTAATACTATATTTTAGTTAGCAAAAGATTCGTCTCATGTTACTCCTACGTACGTGGGAGCTTCATTTACTTTTCGTAATTCGTGACGATGAGATTTGATCGATCAATTTTATTTAATAAAATATATATTTTTGTTTATTTAATTATTTCGTTAAATATGAAAGTCTTTGGATTAGAGATCAAGAAAAGCAACAAAAATATATTTATCATTACTATCACCAAAGTTAATTCGTCAAATACACTAGATAGAGCTAGAAATTTTGATACAAATTCGATCGAAATTAATAGTTTTTATAACCGTGTATGTAATTTGCGTTTAAATTTAAAAATAATCATTAAATATATATTAATATTAAATTTAGAATATTAATTTAGGAAGAAAAAACGTATATAATCCTTAATAATAATGGAACGTGGATCTGACATACGTGCATGTGAGTATTTTCAGTTAGCAATGATTTAATACAAAGATTTACATGCTTTAATCTCTACCCTATAATATTAATTTGAAGAAAATATTATAATGGAATAAAGTTAGAGATAACAAATCTAACCTTAACTTCAATTCAAATTAATATTGGCAAGTGATAATTACTCTTTCATCGTCCATTCGTCCTTATATTAGAATTATAAAAGTTTTGAATTCAACTTATGAATAATTGAATAGGAAATACTTTTTTGTCAGAAAATAATTTATCTCATGAGTATGAGATTTTTCAACATAAAATCCAATTTTGTTAAACGCAATACGAATATCATCAGACACTGAATCTATATTAAAAAAAACATGTAAGCATGCAATGGCGAAAATACCAGCTATGATTGTCCCTAGTATTGAATACTTTTTAAATATGGAGTATAATTATTTCTAGAACATAAATCTTTGTTAATAAAAAGGAAGCATCCTCACCACCTTCAAATTTCTAATTTTTTTTCCAGGAAAAAAAAATGAAGTTCATTTAAAATACATAAAAAAAGAAACACACGAACGTATGATTTTTCCTATTTTTGTCTTTTAGATCTAAAAAATCACACATCATCCGACATGATTGTGATTAAACATACAACCTAGCTAATTCTTAAATGTTGGAACCAAACAGCTAAGCAATTTTTTAAAAAAATTTTTGTCTGATGTTCGAAGCTCATATTAGAGTTTCGAATAAATTCAAATTGCGTTTTGCTAGGCCCATTTTGGGGATGTCGCTCCCAACATAATTTTTTCGATACGAAGGCTCAAGCTCAAAATCTCTGATTGAGAGTGAAATAGTCTCACCACTGAACCACAGCCTACGTCGACAACTAGCTTATATTATCCATTCATTTAACGTACAATATATATATTATATAATTCTTATATTCGCCGACAAATTCATGCATAATACTATATTTTATTAAGTACTATAAATTGTACTATTTGAAGTTTAGTTAAAGAAAATGGTACTACAAAGATAATGTTTACAATTTGAACCAAAATCATAGGCATTACGAAGATTTTATAGTATTATACATGTATTTTTATCCATTAGAACCCTCATGAGTAATAATGAAATTATCATTTGCTCATGAATAATAATTTACACTTCTAAATTATACGACGATTTTAAAAAAAAATTGCACTAAACAACTTATTATAGCCACTTAAAAAAAAACATTGTTGGTATAATCATGTGGTGTACACATGTTAAATCTTTGAGAGAATATTGCATAACTAGTGCGATCCCTATTAGCATATACTAAGCATATAAAATTATTTGAAGATTATAAATATCTCAACAGAGTAAATAATATATCTAATAAGGAGATAATATAATAATATATTTTTAAAACATAAATGACGATAAAATAATTAAAAATTTATTTTAATTAATATTTCTAAAGAATGTGTAAAAGAAAACATGATAGACAATTTGAGAAAAAGAGAAAGCAAGGGTGGAGTTTGTAAGAGCCTAGGGCCTAGGGGTCATTCGAACTCGGTTGAAAATTATGTTGTTTATAAATAGTTAAAATTATTCATCATATATGTATATATAATAGATGTTGAATTCTCTTCAACTTCTTCGTATGTTTACTTCTCTATATTTTTAAATTCTTTTATAAAAAATTAATTCCGCCACAAAAAAAAATATGATATTAAGTCATCTAAACTTGCATTTAATTTTTTTTTTCATATGAGTTGTATTTGGTGGGAAGATTAGGGAATAGAGGGGGCCTTTGTACAGTTCATAACAAGTGCGTTATTAGCATACACCACGTACTAATAAATCACCTACCATATCTCAAGATTGTATATTCAAAATAAATAAAGTTTTAATTTTTATATATTATTATTATTATAATTATTTTTGTAATTGTGGGGTTGGGATTTGCGCGTGCGTGCTGATGATCTTTAATTTAATGCAATTGTTTAGCACTTAGAATTATTACAACTATAAATAAGCCTTCACTTCCACTTCAATTTTCATTCAACAAATTACTAAATACAAAAATAACATTCAAAGCCTCTTAGTTTTTTACAAGAATTAGCAAATACCCATTTCAATTTTTTTGAGAATCTTTGATTCTTTCTTTTTTTGAAAATTAAGATGGTGTCTATTTCAAAGAATAACCAAAAACAACAACTTCTTTCAAAGATAGCCACAAATGATGGTCATGGAGAAAATTCACCTTATTTTGATGGTTGGAAGGCTTATGCAAACAATCCTTTTCATCTAACTGATAATCCTAATGGTGTTATTCAGATGGGTCTTGCTGAAAATCAGGTAGGAGAAGAAAACAGAACACTCCTCGTTTTAGTTTGTTTGTTTTACTTTCGGTCTTCTAAGAATAATTCTTTTCTTTTTTTAAAAAAAAAACTTTTTAAAAAGATATTTTGATTCATTTTAACATATCTTGAGTTTAGCACCATGATATTTTAAAGTCTTGTTTATTGACCTGACAAACAAATTGAACCAGAGAAAGGAGTATATTTTGTCGATAAAATGGCTAAAGTTGAAATTTTTTAAGAGTTTTTGTTAATGAATTTCTTATTTTTGATTTTTTTTATTGCAGCTTTGTTTTGATTTAATTCAAGAATGGGTGGTAAATAATCCAAAAGCATCAATTTGCACTGTTGAAGGAGCTGAAAATTTCCAAGATATTGCAATTTTTCAAGATTATCATGGCTTGCCAGAGTTTAGACAAGTATGAAACTTTTCTAATCAAGATTATTAGTTGTTAATTCTTGGTTTTATTAAGTGTTCTAATTAGTTTAATAAAAATAATTTTCAGGCAGTTGCAAGGTTTATGGAGAAAGTGAGAGGTGACAGAGTGACATTTGATCCAAACAGAATAGTAATGAGTGGAGGAGCAACTGGTGCTCATGAAATGCTTGCTTTTTGCTTGGCTGATCCTGGTGATGCTTTTTTGGTCCCAACACCATATTATCCAGGGTAAGAATTATATTCGTAATCGAGATTCATTGACTCAGATTAATTATGATTCATGTCACATAAAGTTTGTTAAAGTTCCTTTTCAATTAAAATCATCAAGCAACTTGGATATACAAATCACTATCATAAGTGTCTTCCTTTGACCTCTATAATTTTGACTAATTTTTTTGTTGTACTTGGACCTAGTAAAATTATTGGTGTGGGACATAAAATCAACTACTCCTCTGCTTAAAACAGAGAAAGTAGGTCCTCTAATTAGTTAACATTCTTAATATAATTTTTCCTATATAAGTCAATGCATAATTAAAGTAAGTTTTTTGCATTTGTAATATTGCAGATTTGATAGAGATTTGAGATGGAGAACTGGTGTTCAACTATTTCCAGTTGTTTGTGAAAGTTGTAATGATTTCAAAGTGACTAAAAAAGCCTTAGAAGAAGCATATGAAAAAGCTCAACAATCCAACATCAAAATAAAAGGCTTACTTATAAACAATCCTTCAAATCCATTAGGTACTCTTCTTGACAAGGACACACTACGAGACATTGTAACGTTCATCAACTCGAGAAATATCCATTTAGTATGCGATGAAATCTATGCTGCTACGGTGTTTGATCAGCCTCGATTTATCAGTGTATCCGAAATGGTTGAGGAGATGATTGAATGCAACAAAGATTTGATCCATATAGTCTATAGCTTGTCTAAAGACTTAGGATTTCCAGGATTCAGAGTTGGGATTGTTTACTCGTACAACGATACAGTTGTAAACATTGCTAGAAAGATGTCAAGTTTCGGGCTAGTTTCAACTCAGACACAACATATGCTAGCATCAATGTTGTCTGATGAGATTTTTGTTGAGAAATTCATTGCTGAGAGTTCCGAAAGGCTCGGGAAAAGGCAAGGGATGTTCACAAAAGGATTAGCACAAGTTGGAATTAGTACATTGAAAAGCAATGCTGGTTTGTTTTTCTGGATGGATTTAAGGAGACTGCTTAAAGAAGCAACATTTGATGGTGAGTTAGAATTATGGAGAATTATTATTAATGAAGTGAAACTTAATGTTTCACCAGGATGTTCATTTCATTGTTCTGAACCTGGTTGGTTTAGAGTTTGTTTTGCAAATATGGACGACGAAACGATGAGAATTGCATTAAGAAGGATAAGGAACTTTGTGCTTCAAACAAAGGGACTTAATAACATTGCTGCTATTAAGAAACAATGCAGTAGGAGTAAACTTCAGATCAGCTTATCGTTTCGAAGATTGGATGATTTTAACTCACCAGCTCACTCTCCGATGAATTCGCCTTTGGTTAGGACATAAAGATGAAGAAAAAAATGGCTTAGATTTGTTATTGTTGTTTGTATAATAAGAGAAGGAAAAAATTTCCTCTGTTATAGTGAAGAGTGATAGTTTTGATGTATACATTTAGTGTTTGATTATACAATTCATTCCATTTTGGATTTTTATCATATGAATTTTTCTATGTAACATTGTATCAAAATGGGATTCAATGTGGAATTTTATTTGTAAGTTGTACCAAGAAGTTCTATAGTTACATTAAGTTAATGGTGTTCTTGATAATTTTGAGAATATTGATTGGAAATAACTCTATGTTTAGAAATAAGCATGGTGTTTGTCTCTTTCTTCTCTTGTAGTGTTCAGGTGAGTACTTTAAGTTTGCGTGTCTTTGCTCTTTCAAGACGTCTGGAATCACTGAGCTACATCATGTTATTGTGTTAAAGGTGTCCAAAATATATTATTTAACCACTTTATTTATTATTTTACCTATATATGTGATATAATTTTTTGATATAGACCCTGACATGATTATAGCTACGCTACTATGTATAGGAGTCAAACTAATATGAAATCGTGCCGATAGGGCTCCGTTCCAAAGTAAGCGCTCTGTGTCAAAGATTTTTCCACATTCAGAATTCAAAACCAAAAACTTATGATTAAGGAAAGAGCAACCTACTGCACCATATACTGGTGTTAGAGTATTATATTTCGAGTCTACTCATATTTTATATGTTGTGCCCTATCTAAGTGTATTTCTTAATGACCCATTATGTGTAGACTTAAGTTTGTGACATACCTACTAACAAATATATTAAATTAGTATTTGACTTAATTATATATACAAAGTCAGAGTTATTGGTTGACTCAACTAGAAGTGATGATCAAAATTTTATTCAAACAAACATACAATGAGTTGGAGTCTTAGGGGTTGAGAAAGTCCTAACATCAATTATTATGTTCTCCATAAGGATAATAAAATATTAACATTTTAGTATCACCATTGAAAAATTAATAAAATATTTCAATTATACCAATAACTTACCAACCACTTTCATATAATAAATATATATATATGCTAGTATGGTTCCTTTTTCTGATCTAATTGTTTGATGGAGTATATTAATTTCTATCATTGAAAATACAGTTAGATTTAGCTATCAATAATATTGTACTTAGCACATAACCTTTTGTTGCTAACAATATAGTATGCATTTTTTGTTTAAAATTGAAAAAAAAAACACGGTGTACTAAACTTTCACTATAGTTGAGGTTGACGAAAAGGAGAAACATTAGTGGTTCAAGTTATTGCAAGAGGTTGTTTCATAGCTTGAAACTGTAACAACTTTAATCGTTGACCCAAAGCTCGCTCTAATCTTGGTTTAACATTGAAAAGAAATATAAAACTTGAATTTCAACACCACTAAGTGTTCTTTGTTGCTAACAATGAAAGATAATTTGATGCAGTAAGCTTCCGCTATATATGAGTGGAATAAGGGGGAGGGGGTCAAGTGTCAACCCATACTAGGTCTCATTTACGCAACCTTATCATATATTGTTCGAATAACCTGTAACCTGATCACATGATAACTTTTAATTTATTGTTTCATTAAGGCTCACTCAACCTTGGATTAAAATTGAAAACCAACATAAAAAAAATGAATTTCAAGAACATGAACTTTTTTTTACTTATAAGCAAGTAAAATTTCAGGTTACAACTTACAACCTCCTTCATTTTCAAGAAGGAATTAAAAAAACCAAGAACAAATACAAATTCCACAGTGAATCCCATTTTGATACAATATTGATGGGATAATAGGAAAAATTTCAGATATTAAAAATCCAAAACACTCTCTATACCTTAATATCTTTTTATTTTCTTTCATCAGTTTGCACAAAAATAGAATTAACTGTGAAATCAAATACTTAGTACTATCACTCATCACTACAACAAAAGGAAATATTTTTTACCTTCTCTTATTAGACAAACAACAAACACAAAACTAAACCATTTCCCCCTTTTTTTAAGTCCTGACCAAAGGCGAATTCATCGGAGAGTGAGCTGGTGAGTTCATGAACTCATGATCCAATCTTCGAAACGATAAGCTGATCTGAAGTTTCCTCCTGCTGCATTGTTTCTTAATAGCAGCAATGTTGTTAAGTCCCTTTGGCTGAAGCACAAAGTAACTTATCCTTTTTAATGCAATTCTCATCGTTTCGTCGTCCATGTTTGCAAAACAAACTCTAAACCAACCAGGTTCAGAACAATGAAATGAACATCCTGGTGAAACATTAAGTTTCACTTCATTAATAATAATTCTCCATAATTCTAACTCACCATCAAATGTTGCTTCTTTAAGAAGCCTCCTTAAATCCATCCAGAAAAACAAACCAGCATTGCTTTTCAATGTACTAATTCCAACTTCTGCTAGTCCTTTTGTAAACATCCCCTGCCTTTCTCCGAGTCTTTCGGAACTCTCAGCAATGAATTTGTCAATGAATATCTCATCAGACAACATTGATGCAAGCAAATGTTGTGTCTGAGTTGAAACTAACCCGAAGCTTGACATCTTTCTAGCAATGCTTACTACTGTATCGTTGTACGAGTAAACAATTCCAACTCTGAATCCTGGAAATCCCAAGTCTTTAGACAAGCTATAGACTATATGGATCAAATCTTTGTTGCATTCGATCATATCCTCAACTATTTCAGATACACTGATGAATCTAGGCTGATCAAACACCGTAGCAGCATAGATTTCATCGCACACTAAATGGATGTTTTTAGAGTTGATGAACGTTACAATGTCACGGAGTGTGTCCTTGTCAAGAAGAGTACCTAATGGATTTGAAGGATTGTTTATAAGTAAGCCTTTTATTTTGATGTTGGATTGTTGAGCTTTTTCATATGCTTCTTCTAAGGCTTTTTTAGTCACTTTGAAATCATTACAACTTTCACAAACAACTGGAAATAGTTGAACACCAGTTCTCCATCTCAAATCTCTATCAAATCTGCAATATTACAAATACAAAAAACTTACTTTAATTATGCATTGACTTTATGGGAACAATTATATTAAGTATGTTAACTAATTAGAGGACCTACTTTCTCTGTTTTTAGCAGAGGAGTAGTTGATTTTATGTCCCACACCAATAATTTTAGTAGTTCCAAGTACAACAAAAATAATTCAAAAATTATAGAGGTCAAAGGAAGACACTTATGATAGTGATTTGTCCATTCAAGTTGATGATTTAATTGAAACGGGACTTTAACAAACTTTATGTGACATGAATCATAATTAATCTGAGTCAATGAATCTCGATTACGAATATAATTCTTACCCTGGATAATATGGTGTTGGGACCAAAAAGGCATCACCAGGATCAGCCAAGCAAAAAGCAAGCATTTCATGAGCACCAGTTGCTCCTCCACTCATTACTATTCTGTTTGGATCAAATGTCACTCTGTCACCTCTCACTTTCTCCATAAACCTTGCAACTGCCTGAAAATTATTTTTATTAAACTAATTAGAACACTTAATAAAAACAAGAATTAACAACTAATAATCTTGATTAGAAAAGTTTCATACTTGTCTAAACTCTGGCAATCCATGATAATCTTGAAAAATTGCAATATCTTGGAAATTTTCAGCTCCTTCAACAGTGCAAATCGATGCTTTTGGATTATTCACCACCCATTCTTGAATTAAATCAAAACAAAGCTGCAAAAAAACATCAAAAATAAGAAATCTATTAACAAAAACTCTAAAGTTTTCAACAACTTTAGCCATTTTATCAAGAAAATATAATCCAATCTGTTTCTCTATTTCAATTTGTTTGTCTGGTTTGTAAACGAGACTTTTAAATATCCTCGTGCTAAACTTAGATATGTTAAAATGAATCAAAATATCTTTTAAATATTGTGATCTTAAATATGTCAGTTATTTTTGAAATTTTTTTTTTTAAAAAAAAGAAACATTTTTTTTAAAGATTGAAAATAAAACAAACAAACTAAAACGAGGAGTGTTCTGTTTTCTTTCTCCTACCTGATTTTCAGCAAGACCCATCTGAATAACACCATTAGGATTATCAGTTAGATGAAAAGGATTATTTGCATAAGCCTTCCAACCATCAAAATAAGGTGAATTTTCTCCATGACCATCATTTGTGGCTATCTTTGAAAGAAGTTGTTGTTTTTGGTTATTCTTTGAAATAGACACCATCTTTATTTTCAAAAAAAAAAAAAGAATCAAAGATTCTCAAAAAAATTGAAATGGGTATTTGCTAATTCTTGAAAAAAGAAGATCTTTAGAGTCTTTGAATGTTATTAGTAGTTATTTGTTGAATGAACATTGAAGTGGAAGTGAAGGCTTATTTATACTTATAAATTTCTATTGTCATGGTGTTTAAAAGAAATTTCCATGAAAGATAGGATGTACACGCACACATACCCCCACCCCCCACCCCCAC
>NC_028644.1:69494565-69559752 GCF_001406875.1 Solanum pennellii
TTTTTTTTCATCGTTCTTTTCTGTACATATTATTGTTGTTGTTGTTTTCTTCTTATGTTATCTCATCTTTTATCATTCTTCTTCATTATTTTTTTTTATTATAACTCTAAATAATATTCATATATTATCTTAATAATAAATTTTAGTAATCCGAATTAGATAAGCATCTTATGTTATTCTAGAGACAATTTTTAATCCAAATAATGTATTAAAAACACTAAAACATATTAAACATAATTTTTTTTAAATCGCTAATCAATTGAATTTTAGTTTATATCCTAATCTAAAAAGTCTACAATAAATTCAACAAAATTAGAGGGAAAGATATGCTAATCTATTCAAATTTAACAATTCAATATCATGAGACGATATAAATTACAAATTGCATCTAAAGAGCATAATAATAACAACAATAATAACGTAACAATAATAAATATAATACATGCGATTCGAAGAATTTCATACTATTGGAATCAGATTTTCATACAAGTATATTATTTAAATCATGCGAGAATATAATTACCTCGCTGCGAAAATTGATACCACAAAAGTGAGCTGTATCCACGAATTCGGAATCACGATCAAATCTCTAACTCTAACCTAATTCTCAAAAGAAATAACTCGTTTTTCTCTTTGTGTTTGCTCTATATATTTCTCTCTGTATCTCTCTTTTCCTCTCTGTATTTCTTTGTATTTTCTTCCTACGTCTATCAATTGAACGTGTTTTTATAATAATTTGGCTGAGAGTTTGATGCTAATTAAAAGGATAGTAATAGAGTTGGATTAGGATTTTGTTTGAAATATTGTTGAGGGAATTGGGGTTGAGATAAGGATTTAAAATAAATAAAAAATAATAATAGAAAATTAACAAAAACAAAACAAAAAAAATGTTTTAAAAAAAATAAAAAAAAATCAAAAAGGAACGTCCAAAAGAAGAAAAAAGAAAGAAAAAAAAAAAATAATTAAAATTAATGGGATGAGACCTTTTTAGTAAAATAAGTTAGAAAGTTGGGAATAATTAGGATAAGATTAACAAATTTGAAATCTTTAGGATTTATCTTTTCTTTTCTTTTTCTTTACATTTTCATAATATTTTCTATAGTATTATTATTTTTAAACTAAATAATTAACAAATAACTTAAATTCCCAACTTCTATTTATCAATTTTTTTTATTAAACTATAATTGATCTTATTAGTTTTATTAATTTACAATTTATTATTATTATTTTATTTTATTTTAAATATAACCTTTTTAATAAAAAAAAATAAAAATTGGTGTTTGACTCTTTATATTTTGGTAAAAAATTAGGTGTTCACACATTTATCTCAAATATCATCTTATATAAAAAAATATAATACTAATATTCTTAAATAAAACAAAACCAACAACAAAAAAAAGTAGTTAAGCGTGAGCTACATTTACGCCAAATTAAATTAAAGGTATGCTTTGGCTGTTTCCACGCTTCAAAATATGACTTTCTTTTTCTTACTTTTTGACAAAGTATTTGATATTTTCGAAACACAACTTTTATTTCATTTCACTAGAAACTTCTCCCTCATTCACACCAATTACTAAAAAGATATTCATATCCCAAACATAACTTGTGATAATTTATATTTGTTTTAAATTTATAACGATAATAATAATATATTCAATATTTCGTTATAATTTCAAAAGCAGAGTTAACGAAAGATAGGGTATACACTGACTTTATCTTTTAAGTATTTTTTAAGATACTCGATTTAAAAAAAATCATGAATATATATGTCTATTTATTTGTGTGAAATACGAAATGATTTGAATTATACGTCACATAAAATACATATGTATACTTATTCAACTGTATACACATTTAAGTTTCATGTTATGTATATTAAAAATTTTAAAAATATAAATATCAAATTAAAATCGAATTAATTAAAAACAAAGTTAGAAAACATAATCTAAGGTTAAATTTCCAAAACATGAGGGTCCAAGAGAAATCAGTTAAGAGTAGTGGTCAAATAAAGATTCTAAAAACTTTACAAAGATTGGAATCAGAGAGAGTGAGCAATAAAAAAGATCTTCTTCGTTTTTGCTTAAAATATACAACTTGTATACCTTCATAGTGAGCCACTACCCCCCACCCCCACCCCACCCCTCCCACCTTAAGTATCGTATTCAAAATTTAATTTTTATGAATTTAAAATCTACTAAAAAAATTATTAAGCGTTGAATCAATTATTTATTTTAGAAGTTATGAAATCATACTTACTATAGAAAAATATTTATACTTATATATGTAACTGTATATTTTAAATAAAAAATATTAAATTCAGATAAATTCGATATTACGAGCTCTAAGTCAGCTGGTCCCGTAAAATGATGAGGCACCCCCACTTGGTATAATTCAGCCACTGTTGCTAAAAACAAATACTGCCAATTGCGGCGGCAGAGCTATTTTGCGCAGGGTGAGTACTCTGTACTATAACTGATTTTTAATTTTTTTATTCTTCTTTTTTAAAAAAAAATTATGTTGTTGGGAATTTAAAGAAAAATAACCTAATAATTTCAGTGATATGGGTGTTTTGGGCAATATTACGTGAGTTTGGTCCTAAGCAATTGATATGTTGAATTGAATTAGCCAATAACTATAATTAAAGTTAATGATTCGATAAAATAAGTACGAATGTTATAATGATGATAAGTCATGAATTTATTTATTTTTTTGTTTATAGTTACTTGCATGCTTGATGATATAATTAAGTATCTGATTTATATTAATTTCATTAATAAAAAAACACACATGTTTAAAAACCAAAGCGAGCGTAAAAAATAAAATTCTACACAATTTTACTATTCACTATCAATATATTTTAACCCTTGTCACTAAATAGCTATAAAATTTAGTTAAATACGCAAATAAATTAAAAAGCATTTAACATATATTATACATTATATATAAATATTTTTAATTACATAGACAATATAATATTATTTAGAAGAATCACTCGATTCTATCTGGCTCCGTCCCGTCGAGTTGAGCAGGTACTTGGGCAAAAGTCATGGTAATGGGAAAAATAGCATATAGTAAGTGCCCATTTGACCTTTCCATCCTTTGTAAGGGCAACCCCTCTGCTCTGTCTGCATGCCCATGGTCCCTCACTGCCCCAAATGTTCTTCTTTTTAAAAAAAAAAATTAAAAAATTAAAAAAATTGAACTTTTTTATTTTTCGAAAAACTATATTTAACAAAACTACATTGAATCTCGAAAGGGGATGGTTGATCTTGATTTCCTTTTTAGAGGCTCTCTGTCGTTATAAGATAGGGATACAACTGATTAAATCGATATCCCACATCAATAAGGAATGAGTTTTGTATAAACTACTTATGTGACTTTGAGTTAAGCCAAATATTCATTTAATAATGTAAACGCTATTTATGAAATTACACTCGATATGTTATTATTGTCGTACGTGTAAAAAGTTATAAATATTCAAATCATTAACATAATGGCCTTTCTATTATTCTCTGTTGAACTATCACATCGAATGTTCCTTTAGAACTATGTAACATCAAACAACTTGAAGTGGTGGTGCTATTATATAAATAGGTGTTTGGACGTGAATTTTATTGAGTTTGAAATAAAATATATTGTCTACATTATAATTGACAAATTCGAATTTATAGAGATATTTATAGTTATTGGAATAATTATCAATGGTACAACCTAGATTTTTTATTATTCACTCGTAAAAACTACACTTAAACAAACGTGTATTATTGTTGTATATTTTGTCCACTTGATGTCCCTTTTGAGGAAGAAATAATTTAATTCATGAACCAAAAAAAAGAGAGCATAAAAGTGGTCCACTATGTAATATGCATGAACTTTAATTAAATTTTAGCAACAAAGGAAGAAGGCATTCATGTGAAATATGTATGGAGGTACTATTATGGAATACTTTATATTGGTATAAATAAAAAAAAATTATTGGTGGAATTTTCTTATTTTAACATTCCTCTATTTCAATTTATATATCTAAAAAAATAATAACATTTCTATAATTAGTAATGACTAACTTTAAATATCCATTAGTGACACCAATATTTACAACTTATCTTAAAATATAAATTTCAAATATTTTCTTTCTCTTTTTTTACTTTGATTTGATACATTTAAGTCGACAGTCTTTCAGAAATAATCACTCTGGCTATCTCTATGAGCTAATGATTAAGTCTGCGTTAACCCTTTGAAGAACCCACTTGTGTTATTATTGTTTCTTTCTTTCTTAAATTCAGTCTCGAGTCAAGTTACATCACATAAATTGAGATCGAGAAAATATATTTTCTTTTGTGAATCAAAAATCCACGTGTCAACACAGGGTGCCACTGTGTATGGGTGAAATATTAAAGGCCATTGTTTTGTGTCTCTTCATGCAATTTGGCTGCTAAATAAAAGGCTGTTTTTTAAATAAAACCCAATTTCTGTACAAGTAGGGCCCAATATGTCATTCTCACCTACCGACAGGAAAGTGATGGGGCAGAAGGTAAGAAAATCTTTGGGCTGATTTCTTAAAATCAGGCCCAGACTCAAAAATCGAGGTAAGTTCTGCGTTTATTCTGTCCTCGAAAATCCTTATACAACTACATAAGTTATGTTATTACTATTATGAGTTTGTTCAAAAGAGTCTCCTAGATCGTAATCTAAAAGATTTATACGTTACAATAAAAACAACATTTTCAATGTTTGTAAAAGGAATTCTATAAATTAGTATTAAAAATTCTATTAATTTTTTAAAGATTGTTTGTAAAAATTGAGGACTGTAGAGACATAAAGAGGCATGATATTTTTCATGATAATAAGTACAAAATGGGCTAAATTTAATATATTCACGCTTCGCATGCCAAAACTTGTGGGCCTCTTTATATACACACACTTTGTATCAAAATTTTCAAATATCATGCTTTTGTATGGGTTCTCAATAAAATGCTTATAGGATATGTTTTTTCTAATAAAAAAGTCAAAGGCTATAGTCAACTCCATAATCAATAGTTTTCATTGGAGCAAACCAATCTTTTTCCGTGATTTTCACTCGATATTTGATACTCGATTTGGGCCTTAATTCAATTCGTAGCGGACATTCCAAGTTTTAGTATGAATCCATTTCGAATTACTCGATTGCTTGGTCATGTATCGCATGAAACAACAATAATGAAGTTGTGGTTAATTATATGAGTTCTCATTGTTCATGTCGCTCCAAACAAACCATCTCAGTCTTATTATTAACATAAAATTAATTTATCTAGTTTACTATAATTTATTTACATTTTTATCAGGATATATCTTCGACATTCCTTGAAAAACTAAAACATAATCTCTATCTGATTGGTAATTAGGAATAATGACAAGTTAAATTGCAAGTGGGAGCAATTTGGGCCTAAAATACAAAAATGCAGGATGAAAGCCCAAGTCCACATTTATGGGCCTTATCTGAAACACATTATAACAGGCCCACAAACAATATACAGAATATTTAACGTCTTTGCTATATCGGAAACAACCTCCCTACTTGTAAGATAGTGATTTGGTTGATCTTTTCTATATTTGAAGATAACGAAAAAAAATTAATTCTCATTAACTGGTACCTATTACTAGAAAATCCTATTTTGTTTATTTGGATTCGTCGGGGACAAGGGAAGACTAAACTAGATTAACATTGTTTGAAAAAGAAAATTCAAATTCGTGACATTGTGATTCGAATTATAATAAGATGAAATATGTAATTTTCTTTATTCTAATATTATATTAGTGAACGCGATCTACTCCGGAGTTTTAAAAAATTAATACTACAATATTTGCTTGGAAAGGTAACTTTTATTAGTTCCCAATTCAAAACATAAATATTACTAGTTCGAATGACACTAAAAAAATTTTGAATTATTTTCTTATAAATTTTCATACTAATTCCTAGAAAAATTCCCATGTAATTCACAGTTTTCTTGTAGTGTATTATAATGATCTAAATACCATTGTCTATATTTGAGTTTCCTTTCTCCTATATTAGTTTTTTTTCTTTCTTTTCTCAGTTTATAACTTCATGTATTAGATAACATTAACAAAAAGGAGAATAAGTCAAAATTTTGTATTAAATAATAAGTATCATTCAGAATTAGTTGCAATGTGTGACCATAATAAAAAATTTAAGATGAAATTGGCCATTGTAAAGATGATCAACATTGGCTAATAACTAAAAAAAAGGGTCCAAAAAATTGTGGAAATTACATGGAATTTGTTGAAAAATCTCAATAAATAAATAAATTAATAGTATGTCAAAAGTTAGAATGAAAATGACAAAATTTACATGTCCTAGCAACACAACATGACAACAACCTTATATATATTTCATGTATATGTCAAAATAATATATAGGCACTGACAAAATTAATTAATCATCTTCACCAAAATACAATTAATAATTAATTAGACACTAAAGGGAATATCAACTTAGTGAATGAAGTATGTTACTGCCAATGCTAACAACATTAATACGTATGCAATCCCTTGGTCAATTGTTGTTCCTGAACACAACAATAAAATTAATTAGCCAAAAAAGACTTTTAAATAATATTAATTAGCTAAAAACATATAAGACTATTACTAATCAATAATTATCTCATGAGTGACATGGTTATGTAAAGTAAACAGCAGAAAAAGTATTATTTTTCCTAGTAGAGTAAAAAAAAATTGGTAATGAGAGCTTCTCCCCCTTATATAAAGATTTAATGGAAATCGAATATCGTGTGAAAAATAAAAATATAAAACCTAACAATAAAATTAACCATAACATTTTAAGCTGTCTAATTTGGCACTGTTGAACATCATGTTCAACAATATCATTTCTACCAAAACATAATTAGATGCAAAGAACATCTAAATCAAGCCTAAAAGATATTTTTTTTTCGCGGGATTTAAGATTTAAAGTTTATGAGTTATTATCATTATGACAAGTTATCATACAGTAATTTCTTATCATGCATTTAAGTTACAGATAAAATTTATTGGATTCTAATAACTCAAAGATGATTCAGAATTCAAACCTGATGAATTTTTATGAGAACCTAAATCAAATGTACCATAATAACGAGTTTAATCATCAAATATTTATATAAAAAAACTAAAACATGTCTAGAAAACTTAGATAAAAATTAATAAATTCACGTGAACTCGTAAAAAAATAATACATACCATCACTTGCCGGAGCAGGGGCCGGAGCATAAGGCTGTTGGGCTTGAGCAGTAGGCAAAACGATGGAGAAAATTAAGGCAAATGCAACAAAGAAGCCAAACATCACCTTACTAGAAGAACCATTAATCGCCATTGTTAGTTAGTTAATTAATTAATTAATTATTAATTATTAGTAATTAATATATTTCTTCAACTCTCTCTGCGAACAGCTCTTTTTATCTTGTAAGATTTAAAAAAAAAAGAGCTTTATTCGCAGAGAGAGTGAAAGAAAAAATGTATCAAACGAAAAAAAAGATTTTTCACTTCAATTTCACAACAATTTTTTTAGAAATTGTTTTGAAAAATTGTGATTGATGAAAAAGTTTGAAATATGTAAATGTTATTTTATTTTATAATAGTAAAAGTAATATATTATTTTTTAAAAAAAAATTAATTTGGATGAATGAACTTAAAAATCGGTAATTGGTAAGAATGTGGGGTTTGGAAAATGTATTGGGAGGGAAAAAGTCATCTAACATTATTATTAGGTTGTTATCTATTCCCCATCCTTAGTTGGCGCCATATTCTTTGCCTTTGCATCTTTCCACAATTGTATTGTTGGGCTTGTTGCATTCAATTTTTGAGTTAATTATATAAATCTCGTAGTTTTGATATAAAATAACATTATTCTTAATAAGTTTTTAGTTACATTAATTTTTTAAAAATTTAAAAAATCGAATATAATGATTGAAGCTCAATATATTAATATGTAGTTCGATTATATTAAATACTGTCTCAGATATTAATATGTGATCGCTCGGATACATTAAAATTTAGTTCGGATAGTAATATTTAGATCAGATACATTGAATACTAATTCAAATACATTAATATGTAGCTCGGATACATTAAATACTGGATAGGATACATTAATATGCAGCTCGAATACATTGAAGAAATAATTTTTTTTGAAGATTTTTAAAAATAATAGAAAATAATGGAAATAAGTGGAAAAAAAAAGTGTGTATTTCTATAATTTGTCCTATTTTTTTTATGTCCAAAAATATATCTACATGTATCTGATATTCGAGATATATATATCTACAGTGATTTACATGTACGTGAAAAACATATACTATTCAAAGAACATGTATTAAAGAAAAACAAAAATACATGTTTTTTTCTAATATCATTGGTGGTTCGAGATATACATACATAGACTTTGATTAATTGGCTATTGATAGTAGCAAATGCCGTGCTTGCTAGGCATATATTGGTATATAATTGGTGCATATGCATGAACCATTTTAAACACATAGGAAAAATATATTATTATACTCACAG
Organism: Solanum pennellii; assembly: GCF_001406875.1. NCBI lineage: Eukaryota > Viridiplantae > Streptophyta > Magnoliopsida > Solanales > Solanaceae > Solanum > Solanum pennellii. The sequence continues at coordinate 69,503,119 of NC_028644.1, forward strand.
CTAAGAGTGTCAATTTAATGGATTGAACTGAATTTGTATAGATTAAAATAAATTGAATTAATAAATAAACAAGTTATTAACTCATTCAAAAATTATGTTAATGAAATAAGTATTAAAAGAGTCGTAATTCAACCCGATCAATTTTTACTAAGTTGAGTTGCCTCAAGTGGATATAAATAGCTATGATGTAATTAATATTGCAAGTACACAGCCACTCATCAGTCGTGTGCACTCTCAGATCATATATGAAAAAAAAGTCAAGCAATTTGCTTCTACAATAAATTGGCCATGGGAAACAATTTTTGCAGTTAATTTACATTGCTAGGTTTAAATATTGAAATATTAAAAAAAAAAGAATATTTTAATTATATCTTAGGAATGGAAGACATCATTCACCTACGTGAACCTCGTGAGTAGAAACATGAGTTGTGATAGAATGATTGAGATTTCTTCACTTTTAATTAGAGACCTGACTTTGAGTCATTGAGAATTAAAAAATGATCTTATTCAAAATATCATCCCAATAAAAAAAGGTCTTTGCAAATGCTTTTGTTACGATATGTTCAACTAGACAAATAATATATACAAGACTTTCATATTAACTGAGGTTATTAGTGATGTTGATATGAATATAGCCTTACTTTATGAGCTAAATTTTAGAATTGAGCTATTTATACGTTTTAAGAAAGTTAATTTATATTATCAAAGATAGATTCATCCTGCCCAAGTTGAATCTACATATTATTTATATGATATTGAACAATTCTCATCCCGCAAACTTGCTTTTCGTTTGGAGTTAGTTTTAAGTTCTAGTTTTTATGAATATTTTACATTGTATCGTATCAGATACAACTAAAAAAGAATTCAGCCATAGTTATCGATTGAATATTGAGCTAAGACGATACTTATTATTTGATTAATTCATATTGCCTCATGGACACGATAAAGGAACATATAGTACTTAGTAATAAATGAAAAATAAATAAAAATTCTATCCAATGGATTTAGATGTAGTCAACATTGTACATTGTACGTGGTTGCAAAACCTTACCACAACTACATGCAATATTATTTTCATAGTTAAAGAAACGGAAACTCGTTACGAAATTTATCGCTAAATAATTCATAGCAAATATGAATTATTCATCTCCATTAGCCATCAAAAACTGAATAAAAAAATAAAAAAGAAAAAGTAAGCAAATTTTAATACTTGAATTTTTTTTTCTATATTTATGGAAAAGATAATATGTTGCTAAGATTGTGAGATTAAAATAATTTTAATACTTGATATATAATTTATTTATTAATTAAATCATGATTAGAGGTTAACTTTGAAAAATTAAATCATAACCATTTATTTTAACCTATGACACGTGTCATTAATCCAAATAGAAACTTGGGGAAAATGGAGAGAAGAGAAATGGAGAGGAGCCGGATCCAAAGTATAGCTACATTAATAATTCTTACAAAATTTATTCAAATTAAATTAAAATAGTTGACTAAGCTCACAATATCATTACACCATATATAGTAAATTAAATTAAATTAAATTAAAGCAACACCTTAATCTAGGGAGAAAAATTAAAATAGAACACTATACTAATGTTCCTATAGGATACATTATGACATATCACATTATTTCAATAATCATATATTATTATAAGCATGAAGCTCAAAACATAAAAGTTGAATTACTATTTTATCCCTACATTTAATGAAAAGGCTATAAAATATTTAATTAAATTCATCTAATATAATTAATTAAACATTTTTATCTTTACATGAAGAAAATACTTCTTTAATAATTTGTGTAAAAAAAAGATGTAAACATATGTTTAAATAAATGCTAAGTATCATATTGACTACCATACAATAAATGTTTTAACAGTTTCAAAATTGGTTTTTCATATTCTTTTATGTGTATTAGTACATATGTTGAATACTTATAGTCATACGTTTAACTTTAAAGAATAACTACAAATTTGGATTTTAATAGTTTTGGAAATCTAACCATTTTTAAAGAATAAAATATAAAGTGTCCTTTCGCTTCTTTAATAAAGAGATTTAATGATATTTTAATGATATTTTTCTAACTTGACTTTTGAGTTTTTATATATCTTGGCTATAAATACCACTGTGTGCTTCACTAATTTTCTGTAAATTTCATGATATATATTGTCTTAGTTTTGATGATAGCTACTTCTCTTCATTTATTGTATCTTAATATTTATTTGATAATTTTATTGTAGATTAACTAAGATTTCTCTATTATGTGTTCAAGTGGAATTTTTATTTTGTGTTATTATATTAGAAATAAAGATATTATACATTTGTTGATGTTCATAATAATATACTTGTTACTTTCACCTTTCATCCATGAAATGGGTTAATGACATATTCATGACAATCCTTTGAGTCCCTCAATTATATCCTATCGAAGAGATTTTGAATAATTGAAAGAGAATAAAGAAAGTTGTCATCTCTTTTTCTTTCACATTGTTAATTTTAGCTTCATTTTATAATATTTTTTTTGATTCTTTAGAGGTGTTCTTTTATTTACCATTAAAAAAATTCTATTTTCTTTCCTATTTGATAAATTAATAACTACAAATAAAATATTATTGTACACAATAAGACTTTGAGTTTTATGATTTAAGTCTTTGCATGGTTGATAATTGTTCTTGCTTTGATAACCTCATAAGTTGTATAGCTTTTAAAGTACTTTTTCTTGATATACTATTTTTATTTTACAAACTTTATAGTAAAAATAGAATAATTATTCTATTAAAAGTGTGAAGCAACAAAGTTAAGGTTAGATTACTAGAATTATCCTATAAATTTGTATAGAGTATAACACTCTTTGAAATTATAAAATTTGAAGAAATTGAAGGGTTACTTGATAATTAAATACACTTAATTTAATATATTGACCATATTCATCTACTAAAAGTCTCTAGCTACAGGTGAAATATGTAAAGATGTTTGAGACTTTGATTCCTATCCTTCATTTTCTTTCATTTAATTCATTTTAATTCTAATATGAAGTTTAAGTTCAAATTGTCCAATTTAATTAATTACTTTTCTCTTAGTTAAGTTAAACCGTCTTTACAAGAAAAACGTACATATATCTTCTATTACAAAAGAAAGACTTTTTTGATTTTCTTGAAATGAAAATTTGAAAGTTTTCTTATAAATGTGAGTTTTCTTATATAGTGGTATGCCTTCTATTTTGCCTAATATTTTCTTATATGTGAAAGTTTTCTATATATTTTTCTTAATTAATTATTTTAATTTGTAATTATTTTTTTGTTAATCTATTTTTATTCTATCAGCAAATTACTAAATCAAAATATACGCATCATTTAACATATAATTATTTTTATTTCACAATATTTGTGGTTTCTTCATCTTTAATATCAAAGAGGTCATACAAACACATCGTTACAACAACTTCATGCAATTTAGCTTGGGGAACACGTGCAACGCTCGTGTGTGGAACTAGTATACTAAAACATGACTATGATCATAGTTCAATATTACAATTTCTAGAATATAATTCATAATTTTTCAGTAACGTTCAGTTAAATCTGCAGAACTCGTCCATTCACGTATTTAATTTTGGCTAGGCCAAAGGAAAGCTCCCATAGCAAACTTCCTCTTGTGATTGACATCTCCGATCACCGGTAGTCCATATTGTCTGAGAAGGCAATCGAGTTTCCACATCGGCATCGTCTCGTAATCGGATTTTTTGTACCTTGGATAGTGCAATGGCATCTGAAAAATACTACCAGTACATGTAGAAGTGAAACATGATTTTGAGTTTTCGATTTTGGTTGTGTTTTGTAGTACTTGTACTTGAGATTGATTATTTTTGTTTTGGTTCAAAGAGAACATGGTTGTTGTATTATATGAAGGGTTTTTATAAACGCAAGCACCACTTCCACTCATGATTATTATTCTTTGTGATTTCTCAACATATACATAATGTAGCATCCTTTTTATAGCCATGGGATGAGGCTAATTATTACTCGAAGACCAAGTCAGAGACTACTAGGCATTTTACTAACGGATATAATTGGAAACCTTATAGTATATTAAATGAATGACTTCTATGAGCTACTATATTAATGACATATAGTTTGGAAAAAAAAAAAGGTGAAATGACTTTGTTTCATGTCTTTCATTAACTTATCGACTTATACATGCTTCTAATGTAATTTTTTGTTTTAAATATATCCCAAAATAATTTAATAGATCAAATATGCTCCTCACAAAGTAATATAGGGGTATGTTTGGACCTTTTAAATAAATTTCTAAGAGATATATTTTGACATTTTTAATTATTAGTGATATATTTAGACCTCCGAAATTAATTTCTCAAGTGCATGCTTCCAAGTTCCAACAAATATATGCATATAATTACAAGTAAAGGAATAAAAATTGCACAACTTTGAATTTATTTATTCAGATATTATACGGATTAAAATAAGAATTTATCAATAACTAAACGAGCAAAAATGAATTAAGCCTATGTTATATCTTTGTTAGGTAAATTAGTAGTAATACGAATCTAGTCGAATTTGAGTCATGTGAATGAAATAGGCTTTTGACAGAAAATTCGTTTGAAAAAAATGAGAAAAACAGCTAAAATTGCGGAAACATATTTAAATAAGCCCCAAAATAAACGGAATTGAATTAACAGCCATTTTCAACTCTGAAATCCAAAAGAAACTACTTTTTCATTTTCTTGATTAGGTTGGCAGAAAAAAATGAACAAAAAGAAACCAAAAATCTTATAAGAATAAAACCTTATAAATACATTGGTTCTTTTGTCATTTTTTAAAACAACCTATAATTTTTCACCCTTAGGTAATTTTTAAATTTTGTGTTACCATAGTCACATATAATTTATATAATTCTTTTCTGAAGATTTTATTACCAGAAAGTTGGTTTCTTGATCAAATAAATAGAGGATTGGTGCTGAATTTGTATTAGATTCATCACAATCTAATAGAATTCAGCACTTTTCCTTGTCCAAATTGCAAAAATCCAGCTCAATTTTGCCTATTTTTGTAGCCGGTACGCGTTTTTTCATTAATTCCCTGATTTTTTTGGCTTCATAATGTTTAGATAAGTATTTCGTTATATGAAATAATGATGATTCATATAGCTAACTGACCCAACCTCAAGTTGTTCAAGACTTAGACGTAGTTGTTTATTTGATTATATATGTGTGAAGCTTCACATGATGCAATTTTCTTGCCTGTTCTACTTGCTATAAATGCTAAATTAGTTTTTATGTCATGATGAATTACAATTAATGGTTCAATATACCTTATTTTTGGATGTATACAATGAAATGTCTACTAATGTTGCTCTAATTCCATATATATTATCAAACCTCTTTATAACAACGTTTTTTTCCCCAAATGCTATAGCGAAATGTTGTTAGTCCAATAGAAAACATGGTTGTTATAGTGAAATATTTGGGATGATTGTTATCGAGAAGTCTGACTATATTGTGTGTTGTACTCTTGAAGCTGAATGGATCAATTCAGGCAGATTGGTGAGGTAGTTGGGAGCTTAAATGCTTTAATGGTATTGAAACATGACATTCAAATAAACCAGAAGCAATGTTGTCTTCTGTTTGACATGTATGTACAAGCTCTCGACACGATTTCCGAGGGGATCAAACATAATTTAAGGTTGAATGAGAGGAACACAAAGTGGAGAGCACTTGAACATCCAATGAAAGAGCTTCATAGGATCTTTAAAGAAGGTGAAATGTACATAAAAAGTTGTTTGGATGTGAAAGATTTGTGGGGCAAAGCTATAAGTTTACATCTCAATAAGGACTGTGTTGAGTTTCATGTTCATAATTTGCTCTGTTGTTTCCCTGTTGTGATTGAGGCTATTGAGACAGTTGCAGAAGTCTCAGGATTCGATGAGGAAGATATGCAGAAGAGGAGGACTGCACTCGCTAAAAAGTACGAGGGAGAGTCAACGTGTGATCCAAGATTCTTTCAATGGATGTTTGGGAAACAATACTTGGTCACTAGAGAGATATGTAGTGAATTGGAGAGTTGTTGGAAAGAAGATAGATGGTATCTTGTTGAAATGATCAGTCAAAAGATGAATGTTGCAGAAAACTTGACGATAAACGAGCATAGGCTAGCTGAGATATTGCTTAAGAAGCTAGAGGGATCAAATCAACTCAAACAGATTAAGCTCTTGCCTAGTTCAATCTTGATTGGAGCAAGTGATTATCATGTTAAGAGACGTTTAGGTTCGCGAGGAGGACATGTTAAGGAGATTCAATGGTTAGGAGAAACGTTTGCGTTGAGGAACTTTTTTGGTGAGCTGATTGAATCAGTAGTTGCTGAGATTTCTTTAGTTTATTCACTTTCACATCCCAACATTCTGCAATATCATTGTGGTTTTTACGACGAAGAAAAGAAAGAAGGATACCTTGTTATGGAGCTAATGAATAAAAGTTTAGCAACTTACATAAAGGAGCATTCCTGTCAGAGGAAGAAAGGACCTTTTTCTGTCCAAGTTGCTGTTGATATTATGCTTCAGATTGCTCGAGGGATGGAGTATCTGCACTCGAGAAACATCTATCACGGAGAGCTGAATCCATCTAACGTGCTCCTTAAACCAAGAAATCCTTCAGCGGAGAGTTATTTTCATGCGAAAGTTAAAGGATTTGGTTTAACATCTGTTAAGAGTAGTTATAAGGCTGCTGATGAAAATTCTGCTGAGTCTTTCATATGGTATGCACCAGAAATTCTCACTGAAAAGGAAAAACCAGAAAGCAAATGCACTTACAAGTATACAGAGAAGGCTGATGTTTATAGTTATGGAATGATATGCTTTCAACTTTTAACGGGGAAAGCTCCGTTTGATGAACATCTCCAAGGGGAGAAAATGGCGCAGAATATTAGAACAGGGGAGAGACCTCTCTTCCCGCATCCTTCACCTAAATATCTCGTTAACTTGACAAGAAAATGCTGGCAAATGAATCCAGACCTTCGCCCAAGTTTCTCTTCTCTGTGTAGGATTTTGCATTATATCAAGAAAGTACTTGTCATAAATCCAGGACATGGCCAACCTGAATGTCCTCCTCCACTCGTAGACTACTGTGAAATCGAGGCTGGCTACTCAAAGAAGTTCGCGGGAGAGGATAGCACTGGTTTGGCCCCGGTATCACAAATTCCATTCCAGATGTTTGCTTATAGACTTGTTGAGAAAGAGAGAATATCTGGAAACTCTAAAGACAAGCACTGGGATTCATCACATTATGGTCATTCGAGCCACAGGACAGCATCAATGCAGAGCGACAATGAGCATATGGATGCAATGGATGATCTCTTTTTCGGTCCAAGTGATCGAAGGTCAGTTTGCTCGGAGATAATAGAGAGTAAAGGTCCAAGATTCTGGGATCAGAGGACAGTCATCTCTGAGACACCACTTCGAAAAGTTTTCTCATTCGAGCAATTGTCAGTTAGTTCTGAGAGTCCAAAAGAGAAAATCCCAGCAGCAGCAACAAATGAAAAGCCAATCTATGATGATATTCTGGAAAGGAAAGAAATACTAACACCATCAGGTGATCAGTCCTCACCGCATGTTGATTCAACACCACGGAAGGCCATTTCATCAATGAGAAAGAACAAAAAGCTGAATGTTTTGGAAATCAAGGAGAATGCAATGTCTTTGAAAACAGATGACAGAAAACCTTCATCGAGTGAGCAGAAAATAGTGACTCCTGTGATTTCAGCGAAGAAAAATTCATCAGGTGATCAGATAATAACTCATTCCGAGATTCAAAAAAAGAAACATGCACCAGATGATCAGAAACTAATAAGTTCTGCAACTCCAGAGGAGAAAAACTCATCTGACAACCAACAACCAAAAGATTCTCAAAGTCAAGAAAAGAAGCAGTCATCAACAGCTGCCAATGTCAAGAATATTCGTGGTGATCCTACGCAAAGGAAAGCTGTGTCAAGAAGAACAAAATCCAAGAATCCAGAGAAGAAAGTTCTATCAAGTCCGGAAGCCAATCAAAACTCAATGTCATCTGAGATAACAGCATCGAAACCAAGCAATTCAAAAGTAACTGCAAAGAAAGCACCATTTCACAAAAAACTCCGGGACAAAGAGAGTAGCACTACACCAGGTTAGCTCTTCCAACTTTGTCAACTTGCATGTTTTGTTATGAGAATATTTAACGTAAATGGCTTTTGTAGAAAAACTGACAGACCCATCACCAAGATCTTCACCAGCTAGAGCTAAGAGAATACAGTCATCAACTATGTCTTCTCCAACACGAAGCCTAAAAGGTTCATCTCCAAGATCACCTGCAATCACTACATATGGAAATGGATATCAATCCCCATGTGCATCACCATTAAATCCGTGTTCTCGTTATGCCAGAGTAAGCCGAGAGCCTCACTTGTCCTCAGCTATGAGCCCAAGTAGACCAAGGAAACTTCAGAGCATTAGCAATAACCAATCTGTGCACAACAGTTAACAAAGTAAACGCGGCTTTCAATTTTCAAATTTGACTAGAACAACTTTGCAGCTAAAAAATTTTGAAGCAAAGGATAGTTAATATTTGTATATTATGCTTATACGTTAAGCTTTTTGATCTGTTGGAGGTCTACACTCCCTGGATTTCACAGGTTTTGAATGCTATTCAGCCATTCACAACTGCTAAACTTCATTTAAAAATATCTGCAATTCACATTTATGAATCATATTTTGCAGACTTTGATTCACGTCACATTGGTTTCACTTGAAAGAACGTAACAAACTTTTTGTCATCTATACCCCAAATTGGCACAAAAGAAATGGCAAAGCACTAAGAATTCAATTGACAAGTCAATGTACAACTTTTTTATATATTGCTATGTAAGGGTAAGGGAATTATGACATGTACAATAACTCATCGTCAACTATATTGCTTCCCAAGACATGATTTTACAATGCCCGTATCTATCTAGATGTACAAATGAACACCACACGCCAACAAAATTTATCTCGACTGCAATTTCATATGGACTTCACTCAGCTACACCGTGAGCCTTCCAAAATATGGAGGACATCACTATTGTGTTTTAATCTGTTTTGAGGGATATCTCAAGATTCAGGCAATTATGTCTTCAGGAACGTACTTGCATTGCATCTTCAGGAACGTTGCATATGTGGGCCTTGAGCGAGTAATTTCAGCAACCATTCTCTTTCCAGTTTAAAAAAGAACGACTCCCTCCGTTCAGCTTCCAAAGTTTTTAACCAAACAACCCACAATTGTCAAGACAAGTACCAGACTCGGGTCCCTTCTCAAAGTTTAGCCTTAAAAAAACTTTTTAGTGAAGATATTCCAGAAATTACCAAGGAAATCATACAGCTGCATTTCAACATGATCCATACAAAGCTTCCCAGGAAACCTGACGAGAAAGGAGCAAATGAAGACTGCAATTCTTCAGCTGGTCTATGTCTAAACCAACTCGAGCAGTTTTATGCAGCCACTGGAACTGGCAGCAAGAACAGTGTTTGACTTTTGTCTCCAGCAAACACTTGAAACAAATAGTCCATTGTCCTCATCAGTCTCTTTACCAGAGATTGGATCAATAGAGCCAAACTTGTGAGAAGTAATAGGCATAGGCAGAGATTTGTAATAAGCAAAGACCTGCAGGGAAGAAATAAGCTTATAAATAAGAAGTCCTCTCCTTTTTCTGTATGTTTTTCTATTTCACTTTGTTTGGATGTCAACAAGTTGTCCGAGAGTTACAGCAAAGAAAAAGTAACTGGAAAAAATAATTTTCAGCATGCAATGCTTGACAGGAGGAGGAACCTGTAAAACAAGAACAAACCGTCTGCTCTCATGTTTCAAATTCCGAATATGTTAGCAAGACATGATTCAGAGGAATTTTATTAAGTGTTCCGCTGCCTTTCACTTTCTTGTTAATTTCCAACACTTTCCTATCTTAGCAGCCAAAGGCTTTGGGTCAAAGAAATTTCCAGGAAATTGCCTACCACGACGGCTTGTCATAATAAAAAAAAGTTGGCGCAATAGATGCACAAAACGATAAATACACACTGTATTACTATTTGCAAATTCTGTGTTCTTAGCATGAGGGTTTCATTGCGTAAAAACTACATGTAAGAATATCTTTTACATATGGCTCCTTTAACTCAATGCAGAATGTGAATTAAATAACTCTTCTTTTGCAAAGCATAAAATGGTTGCAAATGAGGAAATTCAACTCAACAACAGTGCAACACTGATTCATTTTTCTGGGGGAGTGAATGACACAAATGACTAGCAAGATGTGTTTCTTCTGCAAGACACAGAAAAAAACTAGGACCTCAGTTTTACTATATTGTTGCAAGAAAACTAAAATGTAGGAGACACCCAATAACTTGATCAAACAAATCAACATTATCAATGTCAATGGTATGTGACTGTATATTGAATAGGTAAGGGTCAAACTTAACACCTCAACCCTCCTTTCCTATTAGTTCCCATCTTCAGTCATAGCAATAGAAGAGATTCATATGGTTGTATTCCTCATTAAAACAGGGAGCAAGGAACCTACCTCATTTGTTTCTGACCCGCAAGTTATGTATCCATTGTTCACAGATAATCCCACAAAATTCTAACAATAAAAGACAAGATGTCAGCTCATACAGAAATAATGGTACTGATAGCGAAGATAGTATGATTAAGTAAGCATTTCAAAATTTTGGATCTCATAGATATACGACCAAAAATGACTGATATTCTATTAATAGCCAACCTTCTCATTGGTGTGCCCTTTAAGGGTTAAGACACAAGCATCGGTCGAATAGCCACTTGGATTGGTTTTATTGAGATCCCATATCTTCAAACTGTTGTCAGTGGATGCAGAAATGAGCGTTTCAGCATCCAAAAATTTTGCATAACTAACAGATTTCTCATGGCCAGCCAATATACACCAAGGAGCTGAGGTATTACGAAGATCGTAGCAATAAGTCTTGTAATCGGCAGAGCTATAAGCCAGAAAATGACTGGAGTCAGGTGAAAACTGAACACTGCAAACATTTGCTTTGTTTCTGATCGTGCACACGCTGTTCTTCTGCACAGACGGAAAATTTGATGCAATGAACACCATGAAAAAAAGAGATAATATCACATATATGAAGAAAAAGTGGATATCTTTTTTTCTATACCTTCATGAATATTTTGTTGAATTAATTTTTTCATTAAATTAGATTAAGTGGACTGTGTACAGGTGACTTTTCTTTTCTCCGTGTTCAACAGAGATTATATATATGCTAATCTTTAGTGCCACTGCACCCAAAAGAAACAAGCAAGCCATATCTAGTTTCCGATTTTATGGACAAGTAGAACATTCACATTCTCTGTCATATTCATTATTCTAATTTGAGGGGAATGCACACGGTATAAATCCAAAATCGTCTTAAACTTCTATTTCCTTGCATTTTACTGTACACTGAACTTCAAACTACGACCTTTTTTTCCTTTTTTTTTTGTCCAACAAGGAGGTTTGTGTTGGAAGGAGGGCAGGGGGGAGGGAACTTCTCAATCAAAACATGGAGGTAAAATATAGAATAGCATGAAAGAGGGAAGCATGCCTCGTTGATGCTCCAAAGTTTCACCAAATGATCGTCACTTCCACTGGCTAACTTTGTGGGATCCACACGAGAAAAATCTACAGACCATGCCCTTTCATTATGCTCAGTCAAATGCAAAAAAGCTTGACCAGTAGACACATCCCATAACTGAAATCATTGACAAAGTCACGAGATATTCAGATAAAAGTAGTGAAGTTAACACCAGCATTTACAGGTCAGAGTTATGAGCAGCAAAACAATATTGCGAAAATTAAGCAGTATGTCAAAAACATTATACAAGGGTGAATAAACATCACAGTTATTAAACAAAACAAAGACCAGGAAAATCAAATTGGATGAAAAAGAGAACAGACCGGATGAGATGCAGAGTCCACAAGTTCACATTTTATTTTTGTTTAAATAACTTATATCAAAAGGGAAATTAGGAGATATGCAAAAAGAAATCAGGTAGTTATGTCATACAAGGATCATAGCCAACCCTCTCTCAGTTGAAAGTGCTCCAAAACCAAAATTAATTCCAGTGGATGAACCAATTTATCCTCTGGAACAAGGCTACAACATTCACACAGTCAACGTATCACATTCACCACAACTTTTCTACATGCTCTGTATTGCTAAAAAAACGAACAAGAAGAAATATGTAAGTTGCCTAGATATAAGCGAAACAGATATATCCAAGCTCTCTCATGCTACAGTGCAACTCACTCCTTAAGTGAAAGATGTGTGATGAACATAAGCCTCCATAAATTGAGTCGACAAAAATTGAGCATGGAGCGCCACATTCGGAAGATAATTTCCTTCTAACTATAAATCACCTCAATAGTCATCATAAGCAATAACTATGAGCAAGGGACAGGTTCAACATACATACAAGGCAATACTCTACCCATGCCACTGACATAAAACTAAAACCAAATACACACCTTAACCGCACCATCATAGTCAGTGGTAGCCAGATAGTTCCTGATATAGTTGTTCCAGCAAATGCAGCTGAGCTTAGATCTGTTTGACATTTCTATAATTGGGTAATGAATGTCAACAGAATCATTAAAGAGGGCATGATACTCAAATACTTTAATTTTCTTCGACACCCCACCAGCAGCTAAATATTCCTCGTCCCTGTCAAAGCTCAGAGAACAAATGACATTTGCAAAATTATTCAGATCTGCATTTCTTAGTATTCCCCTTGCTCTGAACTTGCTATACCGACCATACTTGCATAAGCCATCAAAGAAACCTCCAAGCCGATCTGTGGGTCCATACTTCTCTTTATCATTTTCTGGCGAGACAAAGTTCTCCTGATTGTTAAAAAGTTCTTCAGTTCTACGGACCATGGCAACATTATCAGACGGCTGAATATTGGATCTCATGGAGGAGTAAGCACTCTCAAGCTGCTTGATATTCTTGATCAATCTAGTTTCATTTTCACATACAGGTGGAAGCTTTGGATACACATCTGAACTTGATGCTCCTTCCTGAATAAACCTGGTCTGCCGCTGAACAAGAGACTCTGGGTGTGAATACGGAAAAAGGGCTTTGCTGCTTCGACGCCTCTGAACCTCTTGGACATCTGCTTCTATACATTTGAGTTCTTCCACTAACTTTGTGGCATCCTTCTGCTTTTGATCTTTCAGAGACATGAGGAAGTATAATAATAACTCTGACTCAGATTCCTCTTCGTGAATCGATGACAGTGAGACATCTCCAGGTAATTCTTTAATCTCAGCAATAACTCCAGATTGTAAGATTTCCCTGTTCCATACCAGTAATGAGATAGCTGAATTACTGCGAAAATACTAATGAAAAGGAAAGACCTCATAACGAGTCACATTCAGAAAACCAGAGTCTTATAGCAAGCAAAAGTTAATACTTCCGCCCTGGAACTTGTAAATTCATCTTATTAAAAATAATCCTTGTAGTTCGTTATGCATAGATCAGACCTAAAGTTCCAATACTAATCTCTCCATAAAATGATTCTCTCTATTTTTTCATTAAATAACATCTCCTGACGAATAATTTTAAAATCAAAAAGACTGTTTGAGAAAGATGCCACTTATTCCAAGGTTCAACAGTCAACTAGAAAATGATTTTATGCACAAAATGATATGCTAGCCTCATCTGTTCTGTTTATGAAGAATATGTCTAACCAGCACTCTAGGGAAAGAAAAGAACATTGAATTGAAAAAAAGGCTTGACTACCACTGTTCTCAAAACTAAGTTTAGAGATGCTGGACAAGCTATACTCTATCGGTGAAACTGCAAAGCGGATCTGTAGTCATGTGAGTTGAAACAGCTTGCTAGTTTCAGTACCTCCAGATGTAAAAGACTCAACACCCCTTATACAAAAGCCAAAAAAACTTGAAGCTCTTGTAAATGGCTGCACTTCCCTTGAGTGTCATTTCTAATAAAAGTACATCAATTAGCACAGATAACAAATTGGACTATAATGTCCAAACTTAAGTCATGAACAATATCATACTTTGGAAGCCCTAGCTCGATCATAATCTAATTGTTTTTTTGTCCCTTTCCTTACCGGTCATTTTTGCCATCACAAATTGATAACTTTAGAGGTATCAACTATCTGAAAGCTCTGTAAATCACCAATAGTATCTCAAACACTAAACGAGTTCAGTAACTGAACTTTTTAGGTCAAACTCTTTCCATAAGGCATTCACAGCATTCCCAATCAAGAAGTCAAGATAAAACAAACAGAACCAGAAATTTTGACCACCTTGTTGTTGGACGTGCTGAAGGTTCTGGATGGAGCAACCAAAGACAAAATCCAGCTTCTTTGGGATGCTCTGATAGGAAACAAGAGGGAAGAATCCTATGGCGAAGATCCAGCATTGCAGCAGCATGAGAGCTTTCACAGTCAAATGAGGCAAGCAACTGAAAGACAAAGAAAAACTTATATGAGTAGTGAAAATACAGTATCAACTGAGTGCTCTAAGACGGACACTTAAAATATGGAGAAAAGTAATTTGTTTGCTTACTGAACAAAACCCAAGCACACATATTTTTTTTTGATAAGGTAAGTAATTTTATTAATGTGGGATAACTCAAGGATACACTTTACCAAAATGTAGAGAGTCTACACAGAATTAGGAGCACCTATGTATTGTAGATACATATTCTGCCATGTCTACAAAGACTAAGGATGATTGTGAACGTATCTTAGAGGAAGTAATATAAACAATAGACCTTGTTAGAGAAGTCATGACAAATTTCAGATTCTTACACACCCTAGCTAATGAAACTTATATATGGTCCACCTTATTCACTAATTAAGCTAGAAACAAAACTATCCACCTCACTCAAGACTTCAACATCACATGACCCCCATCGTACTCCTGTCTAACTTCCAAAGTATTCACAGCACTAGTTGGGACCTCTAACAAATCACAACAGAATAGTGAAAAACCCCAACTCTAGAAGAGATGATAAGATCAAGAATGAATTTCATTGTGCTCAGAAAGATAAATCTCATGCCAAAGTGATTGAACTTCCTGCATAAATGAGACAAGAAAAAGAAAAGATTTTGACTAAAAGTTTATGTTGAAACCTCAAAGAGAAGAACCCCCAGGCAGTAGATGTTTGATGAAAATGTGCAGCCACCCTCAGTAAACTGCTCGGGACTGGTGTACCACTTCTCCTCCAACTTAAAGCTCATGGAAGTCCGCGATGGTTTTGACATAATGGATAGCTGAGGCAATCTAAATTTGCTCGGGTTGTTAGGTTCTTTCTTGAGGCAATCCTCTTCATTTGACTCATCTTCATAGCCTTGTGCAGCATTAAATTTTGTGTTTCTGGAAGCGGATTTATGGCCTGACATGAAGGGATATTGAGGCCACTTCATCTTCAGGTGCATGTCTTCACTAAGTTTTTGCTTCTTTACACAAGGATCAAACAGGGATGAAATATTTTTCCCAGCTGAACTTCTCTCTTTCTGGTTATTCTCTGACTGGGAAACACCTCGATCAACCACATATTCATTCAACTGAGAGCATACAGATACTCCACTATATACAACTTGGTTTGAGCGCAATAATTTAAAGCAAGATGGACGCAAGTCTTGTACACTAATTCCTTGAGAGTGAGCAAAATCCACCAAACCCAGAACTTGTTTGAAGATGTACAAGCCTTCATCTTTGTTTAACTTATTCCCCCCAGCTTTCAGCCGTTCTCTTAAACTGATCCCATCATGATAGACATTGGGATTAACAAATGCATCCATGCTTGCAACAGTGGAAGAAGCATTAGTACACTGCGAATGAATCTGGCCTCGAGACTCACTAGCAGATACTCGGGGTAACTGTGTTTTGCAGATGATTCCTTTGCCTTTCAATGTGCTTTTCACAAAGTACTGGGAAAACCCCGACTTGGAGATAATCTTAGTACGGATACCCTCAGGAGAGGATAATACATTGTTCAAAATAGCTTTATCACCATTAATCTGCAAATTTTCTCCGCCTAGATTATGGTTTTCATTTGATGTGTTCTGGTTCTGATTCAGAAGTCCGGTAAATAATGTGTCTCCATCTTCTTCCTCCCAGATACCCGATGATGCCCTACACCTGTCTCTATAGGCAGCTTCCCCATGTGAGCTTGCGCATGCAGATCCCCCTGCTAGCTGATAAAACCACTGGTTTGGTCTAATATGCATTGTTTCTTTATTGCCCAAGGTACCAACTACAGCCAAGTTTTTCCCATTGTAGTTTCTCAGTGTCAATTCTTCAACCATGACCCCAGCATCATTCATACAGCGGGGACTAGAACTTGCATGTTCTGAAGATCCTATCCTGTCCAGATTCTTTCTGT
Organism: Solanum pennellii; assembly: GCF_001406875.1. Taxonomy (NCBI): domain Eukaryota; kingdom Viridiplantae; phylum Streptophyta; class Magnoliopsida; order Solanales; family Solanaceae; genus Solanum; species Solanum pennellii. Next base: position 69,519,574 of record NC_028644.1, read on the forward strand.
CGAGAATATGTGTATACAAATTGGGAGTAGTTTGGTAATGATCACCCTCACCAAGTGTGACTACTTCATGTGATTGCAGCATAATGGAGTTCCCAGACCTCAAAGCATAGTCAATCTCCTTACTTCGAAGTTGTCTACCATCAATGGCATCCAGTCCGTTTACCTCATCGCCAATAGCTTCGTCAACAGCTTCATCCATAATGTCAATATGTTCTAGTTTAATAAAATGTTTCAATAGCACTGCAAATAGAACCTTGTCAAGGAACCGAAAAAACTTAAGATCATATGTTAAACTAGTGAATTAAAGATGACTCAAGCCAAAAGGTAAAACTAGAGCATCGTGATAGAATAATAAACAATATTTTCCATTTTCTTTTGTTTGTCAAAAGGTGTTATAGTTAGTTCAAAATGGCACAGATCTTTCAGTAAAGCAAGCACCTTTAAAGAGAAAAGAAAGGAGGGATGGCAATGGGGCGGGGCGGGGCGGGTTGAAGTGGTTTTTTTTAAAATTAATGTGGGGCAGGTTGCAGGTTGCAGGTCTATGCCGTATACGCGGATTTTCACTTTTTACATGTAATAAGAGTGATAGAACATTATCTATAAAAATAGTTTCTTTGAAGTTACTAAAAATAGTAAATGAAAATGGTTACATGAAAACTAATACAATTTCTTACATGCTTCCCAATTAGGCTCTAGAAAATAAAATTTTAAGTCATTATCTATTAAATTAATACAACTCAAAAAATGACTTAAATTTTACGAATTTTATTTTTGGTATCAAACTTTACAAGAAAAGGAAAATATAAAAAAAATTATGTGGGTTGGGGCGGGTTGAAAATTTTTTTTAAAAAAATTGTTATGCAGGGCGGAGCGGGGCGGATTAAAATTTTTGCGCGTTAAGCTCAACCGGCCCTGTCCTGCCCCGCCCCATTGCCATCCTTACTCCCCACTAAACGGCAGAGCATTAAAACAATCGCTGACAGTGGCACCACACCAGATCAATTTTTTGGTCAAATTGTTGATCATGAGATTATATGTGCATATCACCAGATAGCTTCCACCAAGAAACCTTCATCTAGTCCACCAAATAGACCACCTTGAAATGATACATAATTGTCATTGTATCATAAATTAAAGCATGAGCAGATAGTCAAACAATCAAATGACCACAGACATGACAGATATTCAAAGGGGAGCTACCAAAATGGCAACCCAAGAAAAAAACCTTGTTTTGGCATATTTCTTCGAGAATCTGAAACAAATCTTAGTCTAGTCAAAGGTTGTTAGCCATACGCAATAAGGAGGGATCTCATAGCGTAGCTGAGGCAAAATAGAACTACTAATGAGGATGCACATTGATTATAGGCAGTTTAAGAAAGTGACCATCAGGAATAAGTATTCTTATATTGTGTATTCATGACTTGTTTGATCAGCTTTAGGGTGATTTAGTGAACCCAAGGAAAAACCTTCTCTTGGCATACTTCTACGAGAATCTGAAAAAAATCTTAGCGCTTGACCAGATTGTTAGCCAGAAGCAAAAAGGAGGGATCTCATAGCATAGCTGAGGCAAATAGAACTATTAATGAGATCACGTATTCCATGTCAGAGAAAATGCTTTGCTTCTACAAGTCAGAGCAGATATCCTTATCAAAAAAAAATGATATGTTTATTTTTGCCAAAGGTAACTTGTACCATCAACAGAGGAATACTCCAGGAGTAGTCGAGTAAGAGAAGTTGTATGTTTGTAGGTTATTGCTAGTGGAGCTGGAATCAAATTGGAGGATGTTTTAAATCAGGGAATTTGGTTAATTAGGTTTCCTTATTTTCTGATGGGGCATTTTTCTCACGTTGACTACAAAGCCCTACTACCTATATAAACTTTGTTCCTATCCAATTTTTCTAAAAACTAGTTCAGAATTTCCTATAACTAGTTACATTTCCAAGAGAGAAGGAATTAAAACATCATTACCCTGTACAAGAATATCAAGCAACGAGCACATCTAAGCAGATCTAAACAGTGATAATACCCTGAACCTCCAACTTTTCAGTTTCCCTATTGATCATGTACTCTACAAATGTTGGTAAAAATCGAACACACATTTAAAGCACCAAAATTATTTTCAAATCAGCAAGCTTACCGGAGTAGCTTATTGTTGAAGTAGACAATATAAACCCTCAATATGTGTTCCACTATACATCAAAACTAAATTCATTCCACGACTAAAAAGACTTTCCCTCTAAGGCAAATTAGGCAGCTAACTAACAACCAAGAGCAAAATTCAGTTATTTTCTTCTCTAATTCTTTTCTTCCATTAAACAATATAATAGCCTGAACATCCTAATTTCTAGCTTCTCTATTAACCGCATACATCAAAATCAAACAACCGCATACATCAAAATCAAACACACATTTTAAAGCAGCAAAATTATTACATATTAGCAAACTTATCCAATACCTCAACATCCAGAATAGCTGAGTAACTAATTAACAGTGCATCGATCAACTAAGTCATATCCAAAACCAGTAGGAGTTGACAATACAAACCTCTATATCCATTCCACTACACACAACATCTCATTCATACAGACACTGGGGAAAAAATCCTTTTAGGCAAATTTGAATAGCTAATTAACAACAAAGAGCAAAATTCAGCTATTTTCTTCTCTTCCATTAAGCAAGGAAACATCCTAATTTCTAGTTTCCCTATTAAGCATGTACTCCACATCACCATCCGAGCAAATCAAACACACATTTTAAACTATTTTCATATTAGCAAAGTTATCCAATACCTCAATAGCTTATCAACAGTGCATCAATCAACTAAGCCATATCATAAATCAGTACAAGTATACAATATAAAACCTTCAAAACCCAATTCCAATAAACACAAAATTTCATTCATACCGACACTAAAAACAAAATAACTTTCCTTTTAAAGCAAATTAGGTTAGCCAATCAACAACAAATAACAAAACTCAGTTAATTTCGGTCCTATTTCATCTCTTCCACCGTCACAAAACAATAAAGTACGAACAGTTCAATTCACAACAGAGCGACGAAATAAATTGAAGCGATAAAGCGAAATATGAACCTATTGAAACAATTTTGCAGCAAAACTTACCAATTTTCGCCTGAGAAACGGAGAATCGACGGGAAGAAGAGGGAGCAGAGAGAGGGAAAAGGCGATATGGAAGAGAAATGGTGAATTTTGTGAGCCATGGAAAAAAGGATTAAAAGAGGTTTTTGTGTGAAAGAGAGAGAGGAGAAAGAAGGGAAAGTCTTATCGGACTTACCTGAAATGGAAATAATATCTAAAACGCCTAAATTGAATATTTTATTATTCATTAATTACTAACCACTAATTAAATGTTTAATAATAGTGACTAGTGAGTAAGTATTATTTTTTTAGGATTAAATAACATTTTTAGTCTTTTCATTATTGATAATATGGAGAAAAATATATTTTTTGTTTTTAAAGTGAAAATGTCATTTGGAAATTTGGTTATTTTTTAATATTTCTGAATAATTTGAAATGAAATATATATATTGACGTTTTTAAATTTCTAAGTTGAATTCTAAAAATTCTCAAAGAAAGATATATATTTGTAAATAATTTAAAATGAAATATATATGTTAAATTTTTTTAAAGTTTTATGGTCAAATAAAAATTACATATTCATAATAAAATACCCATTGATAAGCTTAATCGTTTCACCATTTTATTACGTTTTGTATTAGTGTACAATTAAATTTTATCATTACTTATATAAAGATAATATACTTATAAAAGTTCAAATACAATATAATTCCTACGACCACATACATTTAGTTAAATGTATTAAGTCATACACTACAAAGATCAAAACCAAAAAAAAGTCCATAATTGATAGATCAAAAAAGAATATTATCACTTCTTTTAGTTTAAAAAAAAAGGAGTGTGATAATATATATATATATATATATATGTTCGTATACAATGAATATGTATATACACGACATATGCGTAGTAGAAATTTTGATTTTATCTATTCATTTTTTTCTATGGTATATTTTGATCTTATCTATTCGCGAGTGAAGTAATACACTTTCTATTAGGTAAAATTTATCACATGTGAGTGTACATATTAAGCATGTATTTTTATGTATTTTTAACATGTAAAAATAAGGTTATAACGTGTCAAAATCAGTTAGATTAGGCTTAGTGGGTTCATATTTTCTTATTTGTTTATTGGATAATTAGTGGATTTCTACCAACAAACAAAAAAAATCAAAATAACAAAATTTTAAATCGACACATATATTAATGCTTAAAACTTTTATTGATAAGTTATAATATTTTATCTTTTTTTTATCTGTTAGTTAGGAAATTTGATATTGATGTTTTATAAATGTATACATGATAAATTTTGCTATAATATAATAGCACGTAAATCATATAAGATATATACATTGAGATCAATTTCATATAACAAATTTTATTAGAAAGAGAGAGTATTTCAAATCTTGATATCCTCATGTAAAAATTCACCTGATAAACGAATTCAATCAGATTTTGTATCAACTTTTTTTTTAGTCAAGTTGCTAATTAAAGCATATTTCCTTTTAATATGGTGCTTATTATATTTTTAAATTAGTACTTTTGAACATTAAAGTAGTGGTTATTAAATTTTCAGAAGCCACACAATACTTTAGTACTGATTCGACCCTTTTTATATAATTTAGTATTGTTTTGTTGTGCTTACCCACTTGTTTGATCTTTTTTCTAAAGATAAGCTTGTGAATATAAAATGAAAGCACAAGAGAAAAGAAAATCTTTGATGAGATTTTAATGCATGTACAATAGATTTTTAGTTATATATACAATTATACATCAATAATATAAAATAATTTTCTATCACGATAGAATGTGGTCTCTATTTCTGTATAAAAAAAATTAGGCAACTTTCAATTTAAATTATAGCTTGTGAATTACTTGAAACAAATTTAAATCAATCAAATTTTAGTATAAATATAAAATAGAGGTGGGCATCATATGGTATATAAAATATTTGAAGTTTTCGATATCGTACTTTCGCTATTCTATTTTCAAAATTGTTATATTATTACGATATTAATTTAATTTGATATGATTCGATATTTTAAAGTTTTACTTTGGTATTTTTGCGGCATAGTAAATTGATAGTGATAGTTTGTTCAACTTCAACTAATATATACTCGTATAATAGAGTAGTATGACTTCAACAATTAAAAAAAGGTTTCAATTGTATTATACAAACAACTCCTTTTGTTAGTCAATTACATTTCAATCAAAATAGAGTAGTCAAAGGTTCAACTTGTAAACATTTAGTTCATACTAATATTAGGTTGCATATTTGTTAGTATTTTAATAATATATCTATTATTTATGTAAACTATATACTCAGTAGTGGAGTCAAAAATTTCACAAACGGTATTCAGAAATAGCACAATAAATACTCTTCTAAAAAAGTAGAACCGGTAAAATTCAAACACACCAGCACTACCCCATTTCAAAGATGTGAAACCACTAGGCTACAATAACTTATTGTGTTAAGCGTGTTCAAAATATACTATTTAATTATTTTGTGGATCATTTTATTTATATATACGGTATTTTAACACCTGACTACCATGTGGTTAGGCCACTGTATATACTTCGATATGCTATTCGATATTTCGGTATGTTATTTCTACCGAATACCTAAAAAAAATACCAAATATCATAATATCAAAATTAAGACATCAAAAATTTTGATATGATATGATAATTCAATATTATTATTACCATGCCCACCCCTAATATCGAATATCAAAAGGCAACAAAAAAATATTCCCTTCATTTCTCAACTTTTACATCAAAAGTAGAAATACGTGACATAAATTTAAATTAATCAATACTCCTGTCTACGTGAATATTAAATATTAGATGATAATAAAAGTAAAAATGATATTTTCTTTTTTAACAACTTTTTAGTTTCAATGTTGCACGTAAGTATGTATGAAGTGGCAATGAATCATCCACGTCGGTGAGTATGGCGTTGATGAGAAGAAGTCAATAGTGTTGAAGCAACGGTTGTGAAGCCGCCAGCAGTTTGCAACAGTACAATGGGCTAAAATGAAGCACCTAATTTAATTTGTGTTTATTTATTTATCCACATGGGACCAAACTTTTCCTTCACATATAGGTTCCTCATTTCCAGCTCATTGGGTTTCTTTGTTTTCTTGCTTTCGAGGTAGAGGATACTGACTATTGATACAGGAGCTTGCTCATACATTTAACTTTAGTATTTACTCTAGTTTGATTGAGAAATGAAAAATATCATAGTAAATTAAAATTTTGGACTTAAATCACACCTCCAAAAAGAGAAAGATTGTTCCAATGCATATAAGTAAACCGTCAATTTATTTCTCAACCAACATGAGACTTCATCCATTGTAACATGCTTTGTATGTTATACTATTTCAATTACATAAGTTCTGAAACCTTGTTTGCGCCAAGTTACTCTGAGAATATTCCAATTCGAAATCTTTAATTCAGAATGGACAAGATATTTCAATTCAAAATATCTGATTGGACGAATCTCAATCATCCTATTAGACATACTAATCTAATTAACTCATTAGTACCAGATATAGTTTTCAAGTATATATATATATATATATATATATATATAAGCATCCAATGATAAGGTCTTCTAAAGCTAAAATAAAGCAGGAAAGAGAGACAAGTTAAGGAACCAAGAGATGACTAAGCCAAAAGCGCTCAATATAAGAACATTACATAAAAAGGGGAACAAATCTTCAGCATGATTCATGGGAATGCAAAATATATTCCTAAGTTTTTACATAGCTAGTATCATCTATGATCATCAAAACCTATATATATCAGTTGTAACTATCCATAATCAACTATCCACACCAAAGTAACAAAAGGTGAATCAGAAAGGTGTCTTGGTTACTAGCGGCCACAGCAAAAGCTTCCATCTTGTGCAGCAATAACTGGGGAGTAGGAGTGATCAAAATATGGAGGTTCATATTAGTGTAGTTTTCTCCTTGGAAGAGCATATGTATAGCAGAGAGGCAAGATCGCCTTTCTGCTAAACTAGAACTTACAGATTGGGAGGAACAAACGATCTTCCTTGTTAAGGTATATCTGATATAGTTGGTCGCAGTATTTAGTAGCCAATCTTTTACATTCTGCATGATCCTTTGGACGTACTTCTTCCACGGCTTTTCTGAGTTTATTTTCTGGATCCCCATCGATCAGATATTCACCCAAAGCAGCTATGCTGCACAAGAAAAAAAACATAAAAGTTAATGGATATAGTGCCAGTTTAAAGAAACTTACATTCAAAGCCATAAGATAAACAATCACACTCATTATCAAAAAAAAATGGGATATTGCATGTTCCATTTGACACTTGGAATAAACAAATGCAACAAGATCGGATCGAGTGGTTGGACTCAGATCCAATCACAGATCACTTGCCCCACAATAGGAATGACACAAGTATCTGTCTTGGGTCTATATTCAAACACAAAACCTCAGCAGACAATCTCCTTTTAAATTGTTTCTATTACATTTGAATGTTGTCCTTGTGTTTTGGTGTTATAGTGTCTTCTCCCTACGTTTTCACTACCCCCACTTCTAACCTTCAACTCCACAATTTTTCGCACTAACCACCTTGAAAAAGAATGATGTTCTGCTGGAATTTTGGGATACCAACCTCTACAGTACCAATCAAACCATTATAAGTTGATCATTTTCTGAATAACTTGAGCATTGATGCCAAGAAAAGAGGTTCACAGAAGCTAAATGCGAGTTATTCCATCAAATGAAGGCATATTTAAATGTTCCTCCCAAGTTTAGCTTTGTTAGCACCAAAAACAAAAAAACTGAAGCTTACAAGCAGTGTGTGCAAAGAATACAAGGAGAAGTTTTACTAATACCTAAAGTCCAAAGACATGAAATGTGCCCCAAGGATAATAAGTACTAGCTAATCCAATATATATACCATGTTGTAAAAGACTCAAATCAAAAGAAGGTATTACCTCATATGACCCAAAAGACATTCAAGTACAATATCGAGAGAGTTATTAGACATTCTTTTATGTTAGTAACGCAAATAGTGACTTTTAGAGACATTTTGAAATACGGTGCATTTAGCACGAAATACTACAAAGAATTTTTGGACTACTGACAGTCCCAGATTTTACACTACAAATTATTTGGGATTTGAAGAAACATAGCAATGGTGCCTTTTCTAGATAAGTACAAGAATGGAATTCTTGATCTTCTTTGCTATTAAACACTGACAGTAACACTTGCTTAGTGGTTACACTGTTAATGTAAAATAGCAGTTCAATAATCAAACTTACAATATTAACACAGTAAAGATAAACTTGTCAAAGGATCAGGTAGTAAGTAGTAAGTACACACCTGATTTTATCAGATAGACTCAACCACTGACTCTTGGTAGCAAAAAGGCCCTTGGAAGAGATGTTTGGAGAAATTTGGTGCCTATAAAGTGCACATATCGCATTCATACAAAGTTCAGGGTCCTTTTCGAAGGACGACCTCAAATCATCTTCCGACGAGAAAATTTTGCGTTTTGTAACTCTTTGGATTAACATATTCATACTTTTGTCACTCAAGGGATCATTCTCCGAATCTGAAGAACTATCATCACCAGACCCATCAAGCTTGTATAAATCAGATCTTCTGGAAGATAGTTGAGAATAAGACTTCCCTCCATCTTTGTCATCGCATCGTCTTACAAACACCGGTTTATGGGAATTGTCATGAGAAAAGGACAGCTTTCCATCACGATTTAATTCTTGAATAGATCTAGTCTTTAGTTTGCCAAATGAAGAACCACCACCATTGTCACTATCACATAAGCTTCTTTTCCTCTTGGACACTGAAGTTTCCTTTACATCCGCTTCTTTTATCTGGTGTGGATATGTTGAATTCCTGCCTACATCATTACTTTTAGAAACACAAGCCTTTTCATTCTCATCATCGCTGTCGCTAATGTGAACAACAATTGAAGACCCAGCCCTGCCAACTGCTGTATTAAAGTTTTTCTTAACACAGCCTTCTGCTTCGCATGCTGATGGATCTATAGTAGGTGCTCTGTTCTCACAAACCAAGTTGATAAGGAGAGGGTCTGAAAGAAAGCACCAAAAATTTATTCAGTTTGCACAAGCACACAGTATCAGAAACATTTGCCTTTAATAAAATATGAGAGCTACCAAGGCGAATCCACAAGCTGGGAAACATCTATGTGTATGCACTTGCCAATAAGATGAATACAGATTCTTAGAATCAATCATCATGTGCAGAACCTCAATCAGAATTCATGGTTAGACTACACCAAGAGTTGAAAGGACCAAAAGGCAAGGCACCTAATGATCTTTGTGTTACACTGGAAGTGTAACAGTGACTACATGAGCTCAACTTTTAAATTGTATACTCTCTGTTTCTTGAAAAGGATTTTATTTTTTTTAAAAAAAGAAGTGAAATGTGTACTATGTATATAAGAGTTCATATAATATTCTCTTTAAGAGCGGATAGCATCTGAATCAACCCGAGCAAGAAACTTGGCTTTAAAAATGAAATATAGGAAATATTCTCTAAAGAAATGTATGAGAAAATTAACACTTCCATCAAAATGAAGATAAAGAATATTCATTTTTTTTATGACAAGAAAAACCCGCAGCCGCTACCTTTTGGGTGCGCATAGGTTAAAACCCCAGCTCCTATGCAATAGCTCGCAAACCACATAGGAGAGGTAACCGCACTAAGCAAGCCCGATCTGATGAGCTCGACCCAAAAGGGACACCCCTTGCTTTCTCTGGCAAGGGGTTTCGAACTTGAGACCTCCAACATGGAAGTCCCAAGCCCAAACCACTGGGCCACCCCAAAGGGTTGAAGATAAAGAATATTAACCTTAAAAAAGTGGAGCAAAGTGCACTTTTTTAAGTAATCGTTAAAAAGCTCTAGATGTGTCTCTCTGTGAGAGTGCCTAAGAAAGAGAGGTCAGATAGATAGATTCACAAAGTTGACTTAAACTCTCTCAATAGCTGCTTTAACACTAGAGGAGACTAAGTTAGTGATATTGTCATGCATTTTTTATGAATAGAAGTCACTGATATTCCCAGATCTAATGTGATAACAGGGCATTGGCCTGCAACTTCTTCAGAACTGCTGGCAGTAGGCTCCTAGTCAAAAGACTACATACGCTATTTATTTAATGATTGGTGCTATCCAACAGTCACTAAACCACATGGAGCTAAAATGAACCTTCTACTCCACCCTCTAGCTGAGTTCATTTGCTTCCTTTTGACCTATATGAAATTGATAATTTAATCCCCAAATATCTCAAGTTGCTACAATAATTTTAAGAAGCTGAGAGAGCAATTCAAAAGGCTGGTTTGCATTTACTTTTCATTAATGTTATGTGATACAAGGTAAAGACCCTATGTTCTTCGACTAAGCTCAAGCTGCAATGAAGTATGCTTGATAGAGTTTGTTAAATGAACAATAATAACTTCCATAGAGAATGAAGACCTTTTGACTCTGCTCTCGATACACCACGCAACATATAGAAGCAAATATTTTGGTGAATTTACATACAAAAAGGATTGATATTCTCAAAACAGAACCAAAAGGGTTGATATTCTCACTTGTCAAACAAAAACAAGTTGAGATGTGGGTTGAATGCCACAAATAACAACAGAAATGTTAGAATAAGCATGACAAATCATCTATACCTGCTTCCTCTGAACGACATCTTTTCTTTTCTATGTTGGAAACATTGCTATTGACTTGAGCAGAACCACCAGCAGAAGGCATGGGATGCAATGTCTGGACATCAGGACAATTAACCAGATCCATTTTTGTTGAAATGAAGTCTCTGTTACCACTGCCTGCAGTGATACCCAAGTAACCATGTTAATCCTAGACTTTGAAATTATAAAAAAGGGAATATGAACCACATTCACTGCACGCGATTACCAAATCAGTGTCTACCACATTTCCAGTTTCACATAACTACTTAGAAGCTAGGTTTAGGTCCACAGCCAAGCAAAAACTATAACATGCATGCATAGATAAGTAAAGCTTAAGCCTAGCACAGAAACCATCACTCAATAACTGTAAGTCCCTAACCGAAATCGAAGACCATATACAAATTGAGTCCACAACAATAACAAAAAGTTCAACAAGATAGAGAGATAAGCATAATAATACCTTCATCTCTTGATTTACCATTTCCAATTCCATTTCCATTTCCAGTTGAATCAACTGGTGGAGCCCTAGGTGGTGACAACTGCTTCTCCTGAAGATCTCCATCAGCACCAGAAGCTTTACAATTCATTTCTACAACATCAGCATTCCCCGCTCCCAAATCTTCTGCCATTTTATGGATCACTGAGACATCCACCGTGCGAGTTTTAGCAGTTTCTACCTCCTGAAGTGATACTCTACTTTCCAACTCTTTGAACTTCCCCAAATACATCTTCAGCTTTGCCTCAACTTCAGCTTTTCCATTTTTTAGCTCTTCATTTTCCCTCTGCATATCCTTCAATTGATTCTCCATATTTAACTTTTCTGCCCGCAGCTGTTTATCACGGTCCATTAGAATTCCTTCAACCAGAGAGAACTCCTTATCACGAAAAGCCGATTTTAGATACAAAATCAGTTCCGGTATAGAGGAAGCTTGCGAAATAGAGGAGGAAAGCATTGGTTCGAACTCGTATGCCTTTCCTGAGTTCCATGTGCTTCTAGCAAGCGAGGTAATCACCGGTTTCGTCTCACCACTCATCGCAAAACCTATTGAAAATTAAAAACCTAAAATTTTGTGAAGAGAGAAGAGTTGTTACCGTTTCGCGAGATCAACTGTGAGAGTGAAGTTCCGGTGCCGGTGAAGAAGACGGCCCGGCGAGTGGTTAGTGAGGTGACTTTTGCAGTTTCTGTTTCAGGTGGAAAGTCCCGTGGCACAAGGTATATCAGTGTACGGGGCATCACCCAAGGAAGATGAAGCGGGAATTAGCTGTCCTCGGGATAATAAAGAGAAAAAAAATCCACCTATACTTTTAAGTCACATTGAAGTCGTGAGTAAATTTAAATTGCACAATACAATTATATTGTTTTTTTAAAAAAAAAATTATAATGTGAAAAATTGAATTTTTACGCTTAATTCTGTTACTCTACTTTAAGTTTTAAAAAAAAATCTCACTAAATAAAAGATGTTCCTTTTTATCTTCACAAGAAAAAAAATGTTTAGTTAACCAATTATACTTTAGTTACTTGGCCACCAAGGATTAGTAGTGTTTGGAAGGAAGAAAATGGTTGACAAATGGAAGTAATTGAGAGATTGGTTTAGTTTGTGAGATAATTTTTTTAATCTTCACTTTTAACAAGTGGGTAATTTTATTAAATTCTACCCAAGATATAAATACTAGGTATTCCTTTTTATGTGTGTTTAAGTTAGATTAGTTAGAACTAATCAATATTTGAGAGTTGTGATAGAAGAATTTGTATAATAATTCGTTGCTTTTTTTAGTGTTTCAATCGATGTTTGATATTTACATTGGAGTTCGACTAAATCTGAATTCATACTGAAAGGGTAAAACGCTCTTTAATAAAAGTGATTATACAGTCAAGGCTTGAAATTAAGTATCTGACAAAAGACGAAGGAGTACTTACAATCACACCATGACTTGATTGGCCATGATGATTAATCTGTTGAGATGATGAAATAAATATACAAATATGCACGTATCAACTTGTGTCAAATGTAAAAGACATAACACATATATGTGATCCTTAATTTGGCTTCAACGGATAATTATGTCCTCCAATTTTGAGTGTGCACAACTAGACACTTAAACTTGTATAAAATTGAACAAGTAGACACACATGTTCTACATGACATAATTCATGTAGGACGCCAAGTAAGACACAAAATTGTCATATAGGGCAACCATGTAGGATGCATGTGTTCATTTATCCAATTTTATACAATTTAAGTGTCTACTTGTGCACACCTAAAGTTAAGATAACTAACACCAAATTAAGAATCATATTTATGTGTTATGTCAATGGAGAATAATAATAACAACTTTAACCATCGTCATCATCCTCTTGTCATCTCAAAAGTCATTTGGGGTAAATGATTTTACATGATAACATCTCAACCTTAGACTTGACAGTACTACACTCTGCTCAACTTTGATTTGATTATTTGTTATATCTTTAACTGATATTTGCGCTCAATCTACTGATATTGAGTGCGAATTACTCTTTATAAGCTGTGATAAAATATATAACAACTTATCGATAAACAATTTAAACATACATAGATTATAAACAAATCATTAGAAATTTCACCAAAGATTTTCTTATAACTTTGAAATAACTCCATCTTATGATTAATGTTTTACATCTTTGATGACTAGAAGTTATATGACAAGTCATGCTCTAATCCAAGATCATTATACAAATATAATCATAGGTGTTCCACTACTAATTAACAATGTGCTAAGAAAGGACCAAACATATTTAGGAGTCCGGAGCCTAAAGGGTATAAAATGTTAATAAAATTTCCAAAATGGTATATGAATATTTATTTTAACCAAAAGGGCAAAATCGCTGGAAGGGCAGCGACTTTGCTTGCCGGAAAAAGTAAAATCGTTGCCTTGGCAGCGATTTCTAAAATATTTTTTTAAAATAATTTTTTAATAAATCGCTCCCTAAAGAGCGATTTTCTTAATTTTTTATTTGAAATTAAAAAAAAAAATTAAAAAAATAGGAGCAAATCGCTGCAAGTGCAGCGATTTGTCTCCAATTTTCTTTTATATTTTTTAAAATCAATTTTTTAGAAAAATTTTCATTGCTACTTATTTTTAAAAATTATTAAAAAAAATTATTTTGGAATAAGTAGTAGAAAAATTTAAAATTAAAATTTCTTTAAAAAATTTAAAATTTAATTTTAAAAATTGTAAAAAAAAATTAAAAAAATTGATTGGAAAAATAAAAATTAAAATTAAAAAAATTGATTGGAAAAAATTGAAAAAAATTTGGAGACAAACTAAGAGCAAATCGCTGCAAGTACAACGATTTGTCTCCAATTTTTTTTTGTTTTTTCCAATCCATTTTTTTATTTTTCCAATCAATTTTTTTAATTTTTTTTTACAATTTTTAAAATTAAATTTTAAATTTTTTAAAGAAATTTTAATTTTAAATTTTTCTACGACTTATTCCAAAATAATTTTTTTTAATAATTTTTAAAAATAAGTAGCAATGAAAATTTTTCTAAAAAATTGATTTAAAAAAATATAAAAGAAAATTGGAGACAAATCGTTGTACTTGCAGCGATTTGCTCCTTTTTTTTTTATTTTTTTAATTTCAAATAAAAAATTAAGAAAATCGCTCCTTAGGAAGCGATTTATTAAAAAATTATTTTTTTAAAAAATATTTTAGAAATCGCTGCCAAGGCAGCGATTTTACTTTTTTCGGCACGCAAAGTCGCTGCCCTTCCAGCGATTTTGCCCTTTGGTTAAAATAAATATTCATATACCATTTTGGAAATTTTATTAACATTTTATACCCTTTAGGCTCCGGACTCACATATTTAGAGTGTATAAGTATAAAAACATACTATTGTTTATTAGTTTTGAGGGTTTTTTGATGATAAAAATATAGTAACTCAAATGTATATCAAACTATTAGTGAGGTGACCTAAAAGCCAATATAGCCAAAAGTCATTTATCTATTTTGCTCAAACAAACAATACGATGACATTTTCACTAAACAGTCATTAGGCATTTTGTCAAAGATTATAGTTAGACAATTGCATCACTATAAAGACAACTTGGTCTTTTTCTTTTACTTTTGAGTTTTGAATATTCACATTGAGGTCTGATTAAATTTGACTTCGCATATTACATGACTCAATTTTGATATGGCGCCTCCAACACAAAAAAAGAGAAGTATTGGAAACCAACGCTAAATTAGGCGTGAATTATTAGTTTCATTCCTGAAATATTAACAGTCTTAAAAACACATATTTAATTGACTAACTGAACTTAAATACACCCTCGACCTTGTAACATGAGTGATATACCTCCTAAACTCTTGTCAACTTTAAGGGTATTTTCAATCGTTCTTTCGCCAAATTTAATTTATCAAGTTAATGAGAATCTTTGTAAGACGGTCGATAGTCAAGAACAAAACTAAATAATTTATATTAAATTCAAAAATATTTATAATACTTCTTTTAAAAAGTTATTCCCAAAAAGCTCGAACTTCGTAACTCTAATCGAAGACGGAGAAATCATCCTATCAGTATCCAGGTTAATAATATAGAGACAACTTAGTTATCCCCGTTGGCCACCTAAACTTTTTGTATCTTACCATAATCTTTTTTTCAGATGTCATAATTGTCTCTTATGCATGTGCAAGTGTACTGAAAGTCTGAAACTAATTTATTTTTGGCCAATAAGATTCTATTAAGTGTTCTACGTAACGTTTTGGGGTGTTAATTATTTCTTAGTTTTACGTTTCATAAAATAAAAAAAAATAAAAAAATTGTAGTAGTATAGTCAATTTTTTAGTTTTAATTAGTTACATTTATTTCTCAATCTTTCTGAAGTTTTCAATTCATAATTGAAACTCGACTAAAAGTAAGGTAAATTATAACTTTTTATATAATTTAAAATACTTAAAAATTATTTGAGATCGGAAAAAATTATTTTATTACCGAAATAGTTACAATATAATTTTATAAAGGCTATAACAAAGAAAAAGATAATTTTTTTCTTAAGAATTTAGAGATTGATGGGTGCATTTTGTACAAAGGAATAACTTTTTTTCTTAAAAACTTAAATGATTGTCTTATTTATTTTTTTATTTTGATAAGTGAACAATAAAAATAATTTAAAATACTTATATAAAATCTAAAAAACAATATATCAGCCCGAGGCTAGTAGGATTTCTTCATTAACAACATGGTACATGCATTAGATTCTGCCATATATTTAAAAACATTTATATTGAATTGTGTATTATTTATTTTATATCTTTTTTAGTGGGGAGAAGGGACCGGCTCGGATTTAGGGACAATTAAAGCTTTCAAAATAAAATATAATGGAGGGTTTTACTTTGATCTAATTTTACTTTTATATTAGATGTTTATTTTTGAAAAATATTAAATAATTTATCATCTTATATCTATTTACATTTATTATTAAGTAACATAATTATTTTGTATTCACATTTTATTATTTTATTAAATTTTTTTGAAAATGTACATGTCAAGTCAATCATGATTCATGTACATATAAAAATGAATAGGGGAGTACCATTACAATGATCAATACATCATCTTTCATAAATTTTACTTTTTTTCTTTATTTTTATTTGTTTAATTTGGACTTTTTATGCTGTGTAAAAAAAAATAATTGAATTGAATTTTCTTTTAATAAAAACAAGGAGTAGACTTGGATTCTAAATTTTTAGGAAGCTATATTTTGCATTAACATGAAAATCATTTATCACATGTGTAGTTTTTCGCTCTATTTAAAAAACAATTCAAATAACAAATTATATCACATTTGAATTAAGCAATAAATATTATGAAGGATAAAAAAGAAAATTACAATGAACGATTAGAGTTAATTAATTGTAAATAGTAACTCTTTACTTGTGAAGAGTGCAAAAGCATTGTGCATTAATCAAATGCTAGTTGTAACAGTCATAAGTCATTATTAATCATGTTGTAAATTTATCAAGTTTATTGACAGATGCAATTAGTACTAGACAAAAATACACTCGCAATTTCATCAATTCAAAAAAAGTTTTAACGACTATGTAAATCATCATTAATCACGCTTATATTGATAGATGCAATTAGTACTAGACAAAAATATACATAATTATGCACCATTTCAAAGCAAGTTATAACGATTATATGAGTCATAACTAGTCACGCATTAAGTCAACTATAAACTTACATTGATTATCGACAGATAATCTCAATATAAAAAAATTAAACATTAGCTATGCACCAATTCAAAGATACACATATACGCACGCTCTCTCGCTCTCTCGCACATATATAATAAAAATCCATCATAAATTAATTAATCTTAAATTACTTGCTAGTTGATATTATCACTATACAAAATAACATATTCTTGCATTAACATGAAACCAATTATCATAGGTGTAGTTTTTGCTTTATTTAAAAGACAATTTCAAATAACAATTTATATCACATTTGAATTAAACAATAAAAATTGTGAAGGATAAATAAGACGTTACAATGAATTATTAGAGTTAATTAATTACAAATAGTAACTCTTTACATGTGAAGAGTACAAAAACATTTTGCACTAATTAGAAGCAAGTTGTAACATTTATATAGGTCATCATTAATTACGTCGTAAATTAATCATGTTTATACTGATAGATCCAATTAGCACTACACAAAAATATACGCAATTATACACCAATCCAAAGCAAGTTATAATAACTATATAAATCTTTATTAATCACACTTATATTGATAGACGCAATCAGACAAAAATATACACAACTATGCACCATTTCAAAGCAAATTTTAACGGTCATATGAGTCATCACTAATCACGCCGTAAGTTAACTATAAGCTTACATCGATGACAGATAATCTCAGTATAAAAAATTACATAATAGCTATGCACCAATCCAAATATACACAACGCATGCCTGTTGCACGCCCTTGCACGCACACATATATAATGAAAATCCGTCATAAATTAATTAATCTTAAATTACTTGCTAGTTAATACTATCACTATACAAAATAACATAATAACTATGCACTATTAAAAATCTAGCTATAATAGACTATATGAATCAACATTGATCACATCGTTTAGTTCATATCTATATCATAGAAAATTAATGTAGATTGATTAATATAGCTGATACAATTGTCGTACAAAAACACATAAAACAATGCATCAATCCACAACAGGTTCTAACGGCTATATTTATATTATGAAAATTCAGCATAAACTAATTAAACCTTACATTAATTATCAGTTAATACTATCAAAATACAGAAAAAAAATCAAAATACAGAAGAAATAACATAACAAATATGCACCAATTCACATCCGATTGTAATAGTCTAAATGAGTCAGCATTGATCACTTCATTCAGTTCATATCTATATTATAAAAAAATATATTAATTGCCGAACAATCAAAATCTCTTTCTTTTATGCTCACTTAAATTTGATAATATAAACAAGCTCACACACGAGCAAAATTTACACTATTAACATATATAAAGCATATCTAAAAATAACAATTAATTATAGATTACACTTATATATAACTTAATTAATTAACTATGTACTATAATAAAACCAAGGCAAACACTGTGATTAGACACAGAATATGATTGTGGAATAATACCACAAACAATGACCTGTTTCAAGCCAAACCACAAGGCTACCACTTAAAATAATTTAATTAAAATAGCAATAAAAACAAAAAAACAAAAATAATGGTGTTCTTGTAATATAACAAATATCAAAAGGCAATTTAGATTCAATAAAACTCCAAAGATTCCATCTTCTTTTTCTTCAAAAATAATTTGAAGTTAGAAATGCTGTGCCAGTCGCTTTTAACCTTATAAGGGCTCCATAAAACAGACAAATATACTTTCCCCCCTCAACTTTTCACTATTTCAAAAGTGACCTGCTTTGTATTACAGTCTGTACTATAAAGCCTCTCTTCTCTTTTTTTTGTTCCTTCTCTCTCTCATTCCTCAAATTTGAAAAACTGCTTTTCGATTTCATCATTCTCTCTCTAAATTTGTTTATCCAGTTTTGCTTTGCTTCAAGCTGTAGTTTACAGGTACGGTTTTGAACTTCCTGAACTTATTTTTGAGATTACTGTTAATTGTTGTTGTTTTTGCTTGTGTTTTGATGTTAATCTACTTAATTTTGTGATTTTGTTTGTGTTTTGATAGTGAATCTACTTAGTTTTGATTGTTCTTAGTTGTAGAGATTGCGAGAGGTTCAACTTTTGATGTTGATGTTCATTTTTGGTAATTTTTTCAATGCTTTAGCCTTGATTGTTAATCTGCTGAATTTTGATTGCTCTCCGTGTAGAGATTGTGATCGAGTTTATTGTTTTCGGATTTATTTGATTAGTTCATGAAGTTTTGTTGTTTGAGACTTGTTAAGTGAGTCTCTGATTCGTGATTTGGATGCAATGATTGAGAATTTGAGAGTTCATAGCTGATTAAGCTTTGATTCGATGAAGTTGTTGCTCGAATCTTCGGTTTCAATGATTTTGGTCGAATCGATGAGTTTTACTGAGTTTCTTCGAGGTTAGTTATGCTTTGCTATTGGATTTCAATCGTCTTTCTCGTGCTATGTGAACAATTTTCTCGCTGTTTCACTGCTCATTTGATGAGCTTTCTCTCCGCCTTCTAATAATTTTGTGATGAATTTTTGTTTCTGTGTTCTGTTTGATTTATCTGATAAGTATGAATCAGATCGCAAGTGTTCCGTATGATTTGTTTCTTCATTCATATGAACTTACTGTTCCAAATTTGTTCATAAATTTTGAACGAATTTGGAATCCGTAAGGTTCTTATTTTTTTTTGTATTCAGTGGAGACTGAACAGAGAATTCACTACACTTTGCTTTACTCTTTAACCTTTTTTTTTTTTTTTGGAATGGTGTTAATTGTTAGTAGTGACATTTAGCTGACTATATTTTAGTAGTAATAGAAAAATAAAAGAAACGAAAAACGAAGAATAGTTGGAACGTAAAGAACATGTCACGTCTGTTATTATCTAGCTGGCATTTTTATTTTTCAAAGTAGGCTGACCTTTGTTTTACCTGCACGCTGGTCATAAACAGCCAAAATATAAATCTGTGATTGCCCAAACCAAAAATTGGATCTGTCAGTGCGAAATTTGATCTAGAGAGAGGCAGGTGTGAATATAAATTAATAGAATTATAATACGAATAAACATAAGGTAGAGATAAAAAAAACAAATTCTTGAACTATGTTTAATTATTTTTAATAAAAAATATATAAGATGTAGAGTACATTTTTAGCATTTTAAGTAAAATTATTTTTAAAAAATAAAGAATTCAAAAAGTGTAAATGCTTTTGACTTCATTTTTAAATACTTTTGATTTGAAGGAAGGGGAATATGCTGTTTCCCTCCATTTTTACCTAAAATGATTGATAAAAAGTTTGGGTTGGTTGATGAATGATGATAGGCTATTTCCTTTCTGTAGGCCAATTTACGTAGGGCCTGTCGCCAGAAAACACATGTTTGGCAGCTGGAGTTAATTCTTCTTCTCCTTTTTAGCCTTTGGAATTCCAATTTCTTTTGTTGGACAGAATCTGAAAATAGATAATTGCAAAATGATTTAAGAAAAC
The DNA here is from genome assembly GCF_001406875.1 of Solanum pennellii. NCBI lineage: Eukaryota > Viridiplantae > Streptophyta > Magnoliopsida > Solanales > Solanaceae > Solanum > Solanum pennellii. The sequence continues at coordinate 69,540,056 of NC_028644.1, forward strand.
GCATGCGCATTTTGGTAAGGGATTTTAGAAAAATTGTGCAATTATTTAAGTAAATACAATATGAATAGTTGTAAGTCTTCCCTAATTTTTTATGTTAGTCCGAATACTTTACAATCCAATTAAGGGTCATTTAATTGGCAAATTAATTATTCCCGTATTGACTAGTAGATATACTTCTATTTTGCAAAATGTTTGGTTAGTTAGACTAAAATGAGATATATGTGATATAATATAAGACATATGCTTGATTTAAACAGGAAAAATTGGGATACATTTTTATTTCAATTCTTGATTTTAACGTATCCTTGTCTTTCTAAAAATTTTGATGGTTTTTTGTTTTTATCTTGGAAATAGTAATTCTGAAATTACTATTTGACATAGAGTATTATTGTATATAAAAGCAATATCACAATTATAGTACTGAACAGTCCCAAAAGAAAAGGTTGTAGCAAGTAGTAAACGAAAAAATAACTCATAATTTATTTCGAAATAATGATCCCCTTATGCAACAACCAAATGACCCCCTTTCTTAGATTCTCTGCAATTTCTTTCTTTTCCTGATGAGAATGTAGTTGAAGACTTGATGAGTGTGTTCCCCACTTTCCGGGGAGTACTACAGTATATCATGTCTAGCTGTTGGCACACAGTACCTTAAGAATACATACAGTTCAGTCTGTCTCGGTCAATGCCTTTTTCTTTTGACCTGTGAGATTGCCATTCATGAGAACGGAAAAGGCCTTTTGGTTAATGGCTAGCACAAGGATATTGAGCTGATGATCACAATTCTCATCCATGTATTATGAGATGCTTCATATTTGTTCTGATATAGTTCCTATTTATTGCTCTTGAGAATGAAGAGCTACTTAGAAGTTATGTTGTTTGGACTTTTTAAAAATAATCCATGTTTGATATTTCAAATAAACTACTTTGGAGGATCCATAAAAAAATTTCGAAGTCGTTCGAACAACGTACCTTAGAAGTGAAATTGCGTGCAGCATTAGAGAGCATCAAATTAATGCTCTTTATTACAGGAAAAAGGAGCTAACAAGAATTAGGTAGAAGAACGGAAATTGGACATGATGGAAAAGATAGTGTCCAGAATTTGAACACGTGGCCATGCTTAAAATAACTAGATTGTTGCTTAATTGACGGAATGAACGTAGGAACAATGGTCTTGTATTTTACTCGTTTAACTTCCAGATTCATAAGACTAAATATCTTATTTTCCCCTTTTATTCGACATATTGTGTTGATATTGACAATTCTTTTCTCAACTACCTTTTTAAAGAGAATCCAAATAAACTATAAATATTGGTTTCATAGAGCAATTACTTGTTTGATTCCTGTAAATTTACTGTCTCAAATCTTGACACGCCAATTTTCTTTTTCAGTACTGGAACTTATATTGTTCGGGATGGTCAAAGCCCTTTATTGTTGAAAAGACAGAGAAACAATTGACAAGTACATAAACACTTGAAGAGATGACAAAGCATCGGTTCAGGGAAAGAGTTAAATCCTTTTTTGGAAGTCATGTTGATCCTGAGAAAGATGAAGAGCTGAAAGGAACCAAAGCAGGTATATACTTATCTGGCTCAAGAGCTACTGAATCTATCTGTAAAATTGTTGGTTTTGTATGGTAACTCAGTATCTATCGTACCACGCCCACCCTTGCTATAAATAAATAGTCTAGAAAATTCTTTGGGCCCTAGTGGAATCTTCAGGCAAAGTTAACACTTGGTCCTTACATCTTGCAGAAATTGAAGAAAAAATTCAGAAGATCTTAGCCTATCTTAAAGGAGAAGATGGTGGAGATGAAAAAGAACCACTTGTTGAGGCAGTTGAAGATTTTCACAATCATTACCAATCACTGTATGCTCGTTATGATCATCTCACTGGAAAACTGAGGGATAATGTCCATGGAAAACACGAGAAAGATGGTTCTTCCTCCAGCTCAGACTCAGACTCAGACTCAGATTCAGATGGCAGTACGAGAAAAAAGGGGAAGAAAAATGGTAAACTGAAATTCACAGAAGTAACAGATGGCATCAAGGAAGAATTGGCAAGCGCAAATCTGGAAATAATTGAGTTGAAGGCTCAGCTGATGGCTGCGAAAGAAGAAAAGGACGCCTTGCAATCCGAGCACCAGAGCACTCTGAGTAAATTGCAAGAAGCAGAAACAACAATCTGCAGTTTGACTAGTGAAGCTGAAAGGTTGGAGGTGGAAAATTCAAAGCTTCTAGGTGAGACAGTGGACCTCAAAGAGAATTTGGAGAAATCTGCAAAATTAGAATCTGAATTAATGCAGAAGCTGGACGAAATGACTAAAGAAAGAGAAAGCTTACTCTTGGAGAAAGAAGCCATGGGAAACAGCATTTTAGAAGGCAATAGTACTATTGAGGAATTAAGAACCACTATGGGGCAGTTGAAGGAAGAGAAAGAAACCCTACACAGAGAACTGGAAGCCCTAAAAAGTGAACTTCCCTCAGTGAAGGAGCAACTAGATTCTGCTGAAAAAGAAATAGCTCAGCTAAGTCAAACGCAAAAGGTCACAGAGGAAGACAATTCTTCACTATCATCGAAAGTTTTACAGCTTTCAGAGGAGATAGGGCAAGCTCAACAAAAGATCCAAGACCTTGTGACTGAAGCTGACCAGCTAAAGGGGATGCTAGATGAGAAAGAAAAGGAGTTCGCTTCTCACAAGGAGATACATGATGCTCATAAAACTGAAGCATCGACTCGTTTAAGAGGTATGGAACTGGAGATTGGTTCACTGCAGTCTCAGAGATCAGAAATAGAGAAACAGAAGGAAGATGAGCTCTCTGCACTGCTGAATAAACTTGAGGAAAAGGAGGGGGAATTCTCATCCCAGATGGAAGCTCTGACCACAAAGATAAACAATATGCAGCTTGAAATTGAATCCTTAAGTGAACTGAAAGGCAAGTTGGAGGAGGAAATGGAACAACAAAGAAACAAGATGTCAGCTGAAGTTGAGGACTTAACAAACAAGGTGAATAAGAAGGACCTAGAAGTGGAGTCTCTTTGCAGCCAGAAACTTGAATTGGAAGCAGAATTGGAGAAGAAAACACAAGAAATTTCAGGATTCTCAAGTGAGATAGAGAGTCTCAAGGAGGATATAGCAAACAAATCTGCAGAGTCACTGAAAATTCTGGAAGAGAAAGAAAGTTCTCTTTCAAAAGTGAAGGATCTAGAAGTGGAGCTAAAATCACTTCAGAATCTGAAACATGAATTGGAAGAGCAGCTGACAAGCAAGGATGAGACAATTGTTCAGATGAAAAATGACAAGGAGATGATGCACGATAAAATTTCTGAAATTGAGAGGGCATTAACTGAGAGAGAAAGTGAACTAGTCATTTTAAGGAAGAACTCTGAAGATGGGGAAATTGAATCATCTGCTCAGATTGCTGCCTTAACTTTGCAGCTGAGCAATCTGCAAGAGCACTCGGAGAATCTGCTTGTTGAGAAGTCTCAAATAGAGTCTCAACTTGAGGCAAAAGCTGGAGAAGCATCAGAATACCTCACCCAGTTGGAAAAGTTGAAGGGGGAATTAGCAAGGAATACATCAGAAGGCCAGAGAATGCTGGAAGAGAAGGAAGGTCTAGTGGTACAGGTCAGGGAAGAAAAGGGAAGTCTCCTAAGCAAAATATCTGAACTGGAGAGTGCATTAGCGGAGAAAGTGGAAGAGCATGAAACCTTGCAAAAGAAGCTAGAGGAAGTGCAAAATGAAGCTTCTACTCAGATTGCTGCCTTGACTGAAGAAGTTGATAAGTTAAGGCAGCAAACAGAATTGCTGCAAACTGAGAAAAGCCAGCTGGAGTTGGTAATTGAGACAGGAAAACAAGAATTCACAGAAAGTTTGGCACAAGCAGAAAATCAGAACACCGAATTATCACAAAAGCTTGTGGATCAGGAAATAAGGCTGAAAGAGAGGGAGGAAGCATTCGGGAAGTTGGTGGAAGAGAAGGACAGTTTAGTGATACAGGTCAATGATCTCCAGGCTGAAGTGAAGTCACTTTGTGAAAAGATTAGCACATTGGAAGAAAACACAAGCAATACAAACAATGAGATCAGTCTGTTGAAGGAGGAAAAGGAAAGTTTCCTCCTGAAAATATCTGAACTGGAGAACTCATTAGTCGAGAAAGTTGAGGAGTATCAAGCCTTGCAAAAGAGACTAGAAGATGTGCAAAATGATACTTCTGCTCAAATTGTTGCCTTGACAGAAGAAGCTAATAAATCCCAGCAGCAGATAGAGTTACTGCAGACTGAGAAAGACCAGCTGACATTGGTAATTGAAGGAGGTAAACAAGAGTCCACTGAAAGTTTGGCACAAGCAGAGAGTCAGAACACTGAATTATCACAAAAGATTGTGGATCAGGAATTAAAGCTGAAAGAACAGGAGGAAGCGCTCGGGAAGTTAGTGGAAGAGAAGGAAGGTCTAGTGGTACAGGTCAATGATCTCCAGGCTGAAGTGAAATCCCTTTGTGAACACAAGAGTACCTTGGAAGAAAACATAAGCAGTGCAAACAATGAGAGCAATCTGCTGAAGGAGGAAAAGGTAAGTCTCCTAAGCAAACTATCTGATCTGGAGAATGCATTAACCGAGAAAGTTGATGAGCATGGTCAGACTTTGGCACACGCAGAGAATCAGCACACTGAATTATCAAAAAAGATTGTGGATCGGGAAATGAAGATCAAAGAACATGAGGAAGCATTTGGAAAGTTGGGCGAGGAGCACAAACAGCTTGATGGTATGCTGCAGGAGTACAAGGAAAAAATCAAACTTGCAGAAATGAAGATTGAAGAGATGACAGAAGAATACCAGAAGAATCTTGAAAGTAAAGATCATAAAATACATGAACTGGATTCCAAGATTGAAGATCTAAAGAGGGATCTAGAAATGAAAGGAGATGAAATCAGCACACTGGTGGAGAATGTTCGGAACACTGAGGTTAAGCTTCGATTAACCATTCAGAAGCTTCGGGTGACTGAACAGTTGCTCACAGAGAAAGAAGTGGACCACCAGAAGAAAGAAGAGAAGTTACTGCAACATCAAAAGTTACTGGAAGAGAGGATTGCAACATTGTCAGGAGTTATCACTGAATACAAGGAAACTCAAGCAAAAATAAAAGCAGACCTTTCAAATAAAGTAAATGACACTTTGACTCAAATGGATACATTCAATATGAAGTTCGAGGAAGACACTGGTCACCTGGAGTCCCGCATTTACGAAATATTGAATGAGCTTAAGGTTGCTTTGAACTTGATCAAAGTAACAAGTGAAGAAAAGAAGCAGCTGAATAAGGAAGTCGACACTCTAGTGCAACAACTGAATGATGAGAAAGAATGTGCATTGGTGCTAAAAGAGAAGGTTGAGGAATTAGAATTCGCAGGGAAAAACGAGGTGAGTCGGAGGGGTAGTTTGACAGAAACCGTTCACCAACTTGAAGTGAAGATAGCTACATTGCATAAAATGTTGGTGGAGAAGGATGAAAAGATGGGAGAGTATGAAAGGAAGATGAATGAAAAAGATAAGGGAATGTTAGACTTGAGTGAGGAAAAACGAGAGGCGATAAGGCAGTTGTGTATCTGGATCGATTACCACCAGAGTCGCTATGATGATCTTATAGAAAGGATCTCAACAAAGACTAAGGGAAAAAGGCAAGTAACAGCTTGAAATTCCTGTGTACATCATTTTTGCTTTTGCTTTCCTGATTACCTTAGTTTTGGTACTTCTATTTTGGAGTGATTGGTCGTTTTTTACTTCAGAAGTGATATTGTTGCTGGGCCTTAGTTTTTTGAAATACCCTTTCTTTTAGTCTGTATAGGCAAGTAATGCTACCATTTTTTCAGTACTGGAACTTCTTCATTCATTGAACATATGGGGATTAGTGGAATCGTAATATTGTGATAAGATTGTTTTTGGGATATAGAAATCTTTTCTTCACTTCATTCTACAGTGTTTTGAGTTTTTCGTATTTATACTCTTATTTGACTCTTGATTCCTTGCCATGAAGAGTTCATGGATAATTCCAATATTTTTTTTGGATAATCGAGAAATCCTTGGAAGTAAGTAGACTCGCGAACCAATACTCAATGGATATTGAGCTGATGGTTTAAGGTTAATGGATATTGAGCTGATATGGTTTAAGGTTGTAACGTGCACCTAACTCATATATCATTGACTGTGTTTTTGCTATTACACTAAAGCTTTGGAAGCAACGTGGAATTGAGTAACTTTTCCGTGAGTTTGACCTGCAATCTTATTTCACTAAGTTTGATTATTATATATAGATGAATGTTTTAAAAACGAAATTTGATCTACCGTAGGTTACATGTTATATATGAGGGGATTTGGATAATATTCGATACTAAAAGATTTGGGTTCATGTTCAAGATCTTATAGCATACAAGCACCGCTACTACAAAGAGTATTACACTCTTTGATCGTGAAATGTTGATTGCTTGTTGAACCCGTGAATTGCGTGAAAATTCTCTCACAACATGAGCAAATCAGAATAATTTTTTACATCATGTAGAAAACTGCGAAATGTAATAATTTGAATGCAGTATTTTTAGGCACAAAATATTTAGTCCAGCATGTAGCAAGAGCCAATATGCCACAAAATATGGCAGAAATAAGCAATGATAAAGTGAACCAAACAAAACAAATGGAACATAAACAGACCCAGAATTCTATTCAAATAAACGTTTCTGTAAAAATACTGGCCAAATGAGTAAATTTTGATTCCTATAATGTGAAGTGCACCTACTGCTACTTCTGGACCACTCTTTATTGTTAATATATCTCTCCAATAAAATACATAACACTGCTCAGGATCTCTCCTTTTCCAAGTCAACAAGATAACACTTACCAATAAATAACTTTACTCGCTTCTCCGAGTAAATTAACATCTAAGTACAGAAAATAACCTGAGTTTTTACTCGAACAATTCAATCAGATATCCTCATTTCCACACCAAGAATGTCTTTTACAACCTCATATGAAACAAATGCAATTGCGATAGACGGGACCACCTGAAAATAGAAGAATAGTGTCATATTAACTCGAACCGAATCACTCTCATACTAAATACAACAGAAAACATCATCTTCCGAGGCTAGCCTTATTGGAAAACCATGACAATGTCTAGGCACGGAGAGTAAGGGAAAGGAATCATTTTCGAAGAACATGTGATGGGTTACACTAACCTTGACTGAATTTGGGACCAAACCCTTATATAAAGCTCCAACTCCCTCATGACGAACTGTTTTCCTGAATGCATCTACCATACCACTATACTCTACAGGTGCGTTGGTCTTCCCATCACCAATAACAACTGAAGCAGCATTTTTCCAGCCACCCATCTGCATTCTTCGACGAATGACATCAAGAGGGTAAGCAACTGTTTGTCCAATGGTTCCAGCAACAGCACCGCAACCAAGCTTGGTCATAACACTCAATTCAGTGTCTTGAGCTAGTCCAAATGGTCGAGTTTTGACCAACCAATCTTTTAAAGATTCATATACAGCAAAGTTTAAACCTACATAAGGAATCTGCATTTTGAACTTGCATCAGCAATGGTGTCATTTGGTTAAACCTACAAATGACATGTGCTTAAATACATTGGCCATATCATTTTCCTTTAGATAAATAGATGGGAATATCTTTTCACTTAATTGTTTTTTCTCTTTCTACCTTTCTTGATAAACCATTCCACTCTTGCTAACATCTTAACACAATCTTCTGAGAAAATTAGGCAAATAGTGTAGAAGCTTAAGCTGCTTGATGTTTGGATGTGAAGATCAAGTAAATCATGCTGACAGTTAACCGTGAGGAAAAAAGGTGGAATATGCGCATAGAGTCAGACAGTTCTTTATATAAAAAACTTGATGAGAGTTTGAAAACAACAGAATGTCCAATTTTAAGCACTATTCGACAAGAGGGCTCAATCCTAAGGACTTCAAGCTAGCATCTAAAAGACAATCTCTTAGTGAGTTGCTAAATGGATACCTATAGGCTATAGGCAATCACTATGTAGCTTAATGTACAATCAATCTCTCCTAACGCTCAGAATATTCAATATTAGTCCTTTTGAATAAACTGGCATATCCTCATCTCTTAACAGAAATTCTTTTGTTAACACTTATTGAACAAAAATGCAACTAAATGACTCATTACACAACCAATATTATTATTACTGAAATATGAGGTCTTATATACCAAAAATCATTGAAAGAACTATAGTGTACCATGTCCATAGAAAGGGGGTATCCTGTTTAGTTTAGTGAATGACGGGGAAAGACTATTCTCATGACTTAAATTTTGGAGGAAATAATCCACGCGTAATCAGATAATGCGAAGCACTCAAAGTGAGATGGACACACAAGTAACAAAATGATCAAAAGGAGTATAATTTTAGGTTGAGACAGAAGCCATGTGCTTCTAATTTTGAAACTATAGCAAGTCAAATCAAAATCATCACTTACAACACCTATTACAGAAGGGAGCCATCCTTTGTACAGGGCACGCGGGCCTTCTTCAACAAAAACTGTTCTAAGAGCATGAAATATCCCTCTGTAGTGACTAGGAGATTTATCTGTCTGCAAAGAGAAGCAGAAACATTACAAATTAACAAGAACCTGGAAAACTAAGCTCATTTCCATACACAATCCACAGATGCAATACCTGGACAGTAATTCGGCCTCGTACCAAGTCCATTGGGTAAGTTGCTGACATTGCAATGATGCCAGCACATGCTCCAGCACCAAGGCGTAGAAGAGGAGTAAGTTCAGCATCCTCTGCAGCAGATAAGAGAAAATACAGTTAATATGGCAAAATAAGTATATGAACAAGCTTAGACTCATAAATTGCTATAACTAGGTAGAGCTATAAGTATATTTCACAACAAAGATTTTGCAGCATAATCTACGAACGAAGAATTAGCTTAAGTTTTGATAGCAGATGTGGGCAGAGAAAGAGATAGGATGAAGAAAAATTTGGCTAGTTAGTTGATTGTACCATTTCCAGTTTGCTGCCGGTAAAACCATAAGATTCCCCTGCAACATTTTTAAATGATAAACAGAGAAGATATTAGAGTTCATAAGCCATAAAAAATAAAAAAAAAAAGCTACATTAGATATAAGAGAATTTATATGTTATTTTAGATGATTAGTAATCTGAAAAACTCATATTCTCTCAGTCAGGGTATCACATTAAACTCTTGTGCAAACTATAATATTTGGAATTTCATATCCCTTGCACAATCAATTTCATTCTCAAATATGACAACTGTCAAATAATCAAACTGCTTCCCCGCCTATAAATGCTTTCTCATAACCTTCCCCAACATCAAAGAAAGAAGAAATTTCTTTTTCCTGAGAATTGGTAATTGTATTAACAACAATGAAGGAAAACTCCCCCACCACAATCCTCCAAATAATTTTTTTAAAAAGAATTAGATCTCAAAACGGATTAAAAAGAAAAGGGATATCAGCATCCAAATCAACTTATCCTCTTGCATTTTAAGTTTGATAGAGGAACTAACAACTAGTCAATCAAATTCATTTTTTCTGCTTCTGGAATCAGACTAGCTAATAACAAAACTAAAGTAGTATGTTTAAGTCCCCTGATCATAAATTTACATAGGAATTAATATGAAAACTTTACAGGCTTGCAATGATCAAGAATTTGACCTTTGTATCAAGTGCATTGATCATTTGATACAGGATTAGCCAAAACATTTCTGGAATTTTAGTTTTTTGGATAAGGTAAATATTCCAAAACAATTCCTGAACAAAAAATATATTTTCTTTGTGAGTGGTAACTTGCATCTTTCAGCATTATTACTGACCTCTTTTCAACCACAAAATTTGAATGAACAACTTCTAACTGATCTATTCATCTCACCAAGTCACTGAAAGCACTCTTCAATTAGTCAGACTTCTGTGCAGAACCCAGTACTCATCCTAGTTATTTGACCTTGCATTCTTTCAACGCTCAATTTCAATTTCCCAAATCAATCCCCAAGTTGATAATAATACATGTTAAGAATAAATTCAGAGACCGACAAAAGAAAAATATGTCCCGCTAATCCAAATATTAATGTGGTAGAGTATCTCAGAATTCAACAAGTTAAAGTAATGTTCTTTACAATAATAATTTCTACAAATCAACAAACTAGAATGGAGATGTACAATGGCAATTCAAAAGAGATTTTTATTTGAATGTGATGTATAAGGAGTTGCATTTAACATTCTTAGAGAAAGAAGTGGCATGGCTTACTTGGATGCTTCCTCATAGCTGAAGAACTTGACGGCAGAGTTTGGAACAATGCGGGCACAATTAGTACCATTTCCTTTGAACATGCCCCGGAGACCCTCAGTTCTCCATATATATTTCAACCCCTGAACTGTTCCATTGTATTTTATACTGTGAGAATTCTGAACCTGCACTTCAGCGAACAAAGGTCAATGTAACATCCTTGTAACCTATGGTGTGTGTTTAGAACTATTTACATGTTAATGCATCTATATAAATTCTACTTTATATGATCACACTCACTCATGTAAATTAGTAAGTACACAAATAAGTTTATTGTGCAGACTCCTTAATACAAAATTATAGTTAACTGAAAATTCATGTTTGATATCTAATGACATCACTTGTCAAATAACTATATAATAATTAAATTGAGAATCACCACTCTTAGCCAAGTTGGTTCATGAAACTAAAATCTAATTGGAACATTTTGTTCTGAATACTCAATTGGGTTCTCAATCAGTATCTTACGATGCTAAAAGATGCATAATTTGGGTATACATCTCGATATAGGTCACTCATATACTTTGCAGGAACAATTTTACATGTAGATCTCCACTCACTTCATTTATGAGAAAATCTGCAAGGATATACAGAAGAAACATCACATGTAAGAAAGCTTCAAAGAATCACTTGGAATATTTACCTGGAGCAGGATTTTAAGCCTTTCCAATGGAGCAACTGCAGTGCGTGACCTGTAACACAAGAATAAAATTCAACTTGTACTATTATGAAAATAGGGGAGAAGGGCAAGAAATGCATTTAACCTGTTGTGATATGTCATTATCCTCAAAATCAAGAATTAATTCATAAGCAATGAAACTACGCCATGCAACGGATCCTTTAACAAAATGATAGTGTGAAAGGAACACCTCTGGGAGTTACTTTTTAAGTAGATTTGGGATGTTAATGAGGTAGTCAGAAATGCAACAAGTGAATCCCACTTTCCTTCTACTTTTCTCCTTTCAGACAACAAAAAGAGGAGAAAATTAAAAAGAAACATATCACATCGTTGTCTGTGGAAGCATAAAAGCACATGAAGAAATGCAAAACCATGTACCCCACAGCCCTCCAGTCATTTCATTTTCTTCCCAGAATCCAATATCTGAATGAAACTCAAGTAGGGTCTATAACGCAGTTCTCTTCCTGTTTCTTATGATGACAGTTTTTTTTCTCTTTCCTTTTCTCGTGTCCCCTTTCCTCCATCTATGCAGGAGGTTCCTTCAATAAAATCTACTAGATAATGGAACAAAGGACATCTCATTAATTGATTCTTTTGTAACATGCCAGGCAGTCGACCTCTAGTTACCCTTTGCATAATTAGCATTTACTTGCTTCTATATAACACAACTAAGATGCTCGCATCTTAGCTAAAAGAAAAAACTTGGTTTTACTTTTAAATATTTTTTAAGATTGTTTGTTAATGCTTTTGATATTTCATATACTTATCCAGCTATCTGGATAAGCCATATTAATTGTTTCCAAACGCCTCTTGTTTCCCTTGCTTCTCCTTCTATTTTTTTCCAAGTATGTTCTCTTGGTTGTATTCCAGAAAACAAGAACCCTTGAGTCATCTACGTTTCCTCTTTCTACTTTTATGCCAGAGGCCAACCTTTACGAGAAAAAGTGCTCTCATAATTACGTTATGTCACCTACAAAAAATGCATCTTTTGTTTATGTATCTACACAATTATCTCTTTATATCACCCTAGACCAGTATACTATGAAATTTTAGCATATTCAAAATTCTTTGTTACTCCAAAACCATATTAATTTCACAAAAAATCCAAAGAAAACTCTTGTTATCTCATCATGTTTAAAAAGCTCAATATCATCATTTACAAATATGCGCCAACAGCAAATGAGATTCTCATTACTGTCTATCACCTTGCAACCATATCAGACAAAAAAGGAAAATTAGTTTTTATTGATTGGTTAAGTCAAGCATATGTAAACAGCAAATGTAAATTTGTGCTACTAATGCCGTGAACAGCCAATCATCATATGTAAAAATAGGATAGGTTCGTTCTATAGTCATCAGGGCCTCCTAAAACGATCTACTGAATTCATCAAGTTGTTCCCAAGGATCAAAATAGCTACTCGCTTGGCCAAGGTCCTTCAAACACATCATACACTACACAGGTGCTGTCTATCTCTCTTCTGAATCGTATCAGAACAATAAAAAGGAAAAAAGAAAGAAATAACTGATAATAAACGAGTATAAACTAGAAATTGCAAACCTAGATCACTTTATTATTTGGAACTATTTGTAATAACTTAATTCAATCTAGGTAGCATCAATATGAAATTTTCACTAATGTCAATGGTCTTCCTAAATAAATCAGAGATAAATACCACAGACGAAAAAACAAGTACACACAGGAATCAGCGAATGCAAATTATTATTATGTTTTTAGTTCTTCTATACTAAATTAAGATCAAGCCTAAGTAATCAATACTGTTTATCAGCTAAAAACTGTTAACCAAACGAGTATAAACTAGAAACAGCAAATGATTTTTTTTCCTTTTGAACTATTCGTAACATATTCAAAATCTAGTATAACTTCAAATAAAATTTTCGTTTCTGTTAATCGAATTCATTCATACCTTAACAGAGAAAAAGAAAAGGACTAATAATAAAGGAATATGCAGTAGAAAATAGCACAAGGAAAAAGCGAAGGATAGAGAACTGACACTCCACCGGCGATTCCACCAGCAGCGAGAGACTTGCATACACTGAAAATAGCAGCATGACTCGGAGCTTTAACACCTTCGCTCGCCATTTTAGCTTCTTCAGCCAGATTGACGATTGTAGTAACAGCACTTTCGCTTCTCTTACCTACCACATCCTCCGACGCCATCCTATAACTCGCCGGAACCCTAGAGAAACGCTAGTCGCAGTACTCGTCAGTGTGCGCCGGCGATCGAGAGAGAAGAGGAGGGAAGGGAAGCAGTGGATTTTATTGGTGCTTTCCTTGAGAAATGGGCAAATACCAAAAAAAAAAAAATAGAATTTGTATTATTATGTGGTGCATTATATAATGGATAAAGATTCACTTAATATATACTTATTTATAATTATTAGTATAATTATGAGATAATATTAAATTAAATTTATATTTACTATTGATATCATTAATTTCAACATAATCTATTAAAATGAAGAAATTAGTTATCTCATAAGTCTAAGTAGAAATAATTAATTTCATAAGATATCCGTTGTTATATTAAAGGACTAAAAAAAGAGTTTAATCTCTTTTTCTATCTATTAAAAAATATTCTATCTTAATTTATAAAATGAAAAATATTTATGACCTATATTTTGTGTAATTTTGATCAAATGAAAAATATTAAGAATGTTATATATCATTTATTACTTTGGACAACTATTTTTGAATTGAAAAAGTATAATTTGATCTAAATATTTTTTTTTCAGGTTTATTTGTATATTTGAAAATTAAAATTTTTTGATTAATTTTTAAAGTTGAATTCATTAAACTAATTTATTATTTAAAATTTAAATTTACATGATTGGAAAATACGATAAACTATAATTGATTTTTTAAAGCAAAACGTAACAAGTAAAACTGAACGAAGAAAGAAAAATTGAATAATTTTTTCTTTTGTTAAACTTTAGATTTAATATTGTCCAAAATATTACCAAATAGTATTTTTCTTATTAGCCAAATTTAAAAATAATTTTAAATTATAATCAAAAGTTTATCGTTCTTCTCTCAAGAATTTAAGCACGTGAAATTATTTATTTCATTTTTAAAAGTTAGTTAATTAAAGAAAATTTGGAGATAGATTTACTAATCACAAATTAAGTAATTTTGGTTAATATTTAATTAAACAAATTTAGATGTTTTCCGTTAAATGAAACAACTTGTATCTTCCAATTTCGTTTTGGTCAAAAGTTTGATACATCCCCTTTAATTTAAATTAATATTTTTTATGCACAAATAATTAATACTCGAACTCTTTTTACGTTATATAAACTAATAATACATTAATTTGCACGATATATAAATTAATAATGCATTATTTTTCAAGTAAGTTTGGTAGTGAACTGTAATATTCTCAAGAATCTATTACTTTATATTAATGTAGATATTTTATTTATTTTTAAATAGTAACTATTTTATTCTTTAATCTTTAATGCTAAATGTGGCCAATAAATTATGTTAGTTTTGGATATACATAATGATGACACGTCGAAGTTAGGGTGGGCCGGGTCAGTTGAAAACGGGCTTCAGTTCCAGTTTGGTATAGAAAGTCGTTTTCAGTGTTAATTTGGTTACTAATTTTTGACTTTATTATATCACAAATTTGTTTCGATCACATAAATTGTTTTTGTGATGTTCAAATTAAAAAATGATTTGGTTTATTTTTGTGATGTTTAAATTAAAAAATGATTTGGTTATTTTTAGTTTTATCGTTAAGGGTCTGACTGATACGATAGATCTAAAATAACTAATTGTTAGATTAATTTTATGATGAAATTATTTCATATTTGATTGTAATAAATTAGTGAGATACTTAAATTTATTTTACGTTGCATTGGAAGGAAGATAACAATCAATGGGACAACTAATCTCGGAATAAATTATTTCCTCGTCATGTGAGCCTTTGAAGAATCTTAAGTCATTTATAGGTGAATAATTATATTCTTAAGTATTTTAATAGAAATTTATAAAACGTTTCTGATTTCGTTTCTCTTGATTAGTATGTTCACACGAGCATCTAAATATTCGTATTTTTTGCTAATTCTTCTTCTAACGCGAGAGTTTTTAATAAATCGTGCTTAAACCTAACATTTTTTTTTTTAATTGTTATTTCCTATTTTATTTATGGGACTGCGTTGTAGCTTATGTGTAGAATTTGTATTAAATTGTCCTTGGGAATGTCGATAGTCAACTGGTTACACTTTAATTGAATTATAATAGTTGTAATAAATTTGTTGCCTAACAACTTGTTATTATATTGCCTAACGATTTGTTTCAGACTTCATTACGTATTATTTTATAAATATGTGATTATTTTGAATATATTTATTAATTTTTATTTTTATTGTCGCAACGAATAATAAAAGAGTTTGTTATTTCTTCAATAATTTGTGATCTCTATTTGACCTTCTAGTAAAATTCGAATTCAAATAAATTTTGATCCTCTATTAGAGAAAAAAGAATGAACGGATTTTATAGAATTTCAATAAATTCTTCGATTTCTTCTTGAAACTAATGAATAATCATTTGCTTCTTAAATTATGTGAATAGTCATGACATAAAGAAATATTCAAAAAGACACGTCGAAAATTTGCATGATTCTATCTCTTTTCGTTCTGCTTGAAGAAAGAGATCATATTTTATAGTATTATAATATAAGTATTATTTTAATATTGTTTTAAATATAATATTTGAGTTGATTATGTTATTTTTCTTATGACACAATGTCATTAATCATTATAAATAATTTTTTGAATAATAAACCTCCAAGATTATACAACAACAAAAAAAAGATATTAAATAATTTTAAGAGGGAGGGAAAGAAAAAGAGATAGCAACACAATCGCACCAAATTAGACATGAAACTTTCAATGTTATATAGCAATAAATTTAATACTGTAATATAATAAAATTTAAATAACGGTCAAAATAAATATAAGTTTAATAAAAAAGATTTAAAAGTATCCATCGACATGTGTGTTGATCACGTTAAATGTTGAAATAACTTGAAAATGATGGTCCTCAATGTTGTTATGTGGTTGTTAATTCTTTTAGGTTCACTCACTTATTAATTTAGCAACTTCTTATCTTTTTCTTTTCTTGTGTTATTCATAGTATAGTACAAAAATAACCTCTATAATTTTTGTCCTAAAATTAGTGAAAAAAATGACATTGAATCTACTTTTGCTAATTTTATTAATTCAGCTAGATGGATAAAATCATTGCTTTCATGGATTTGTAGGACATTTTACTTTATTCATTATCTTATCGTACTGCTTATATTCTATTTTATTGAAAGGAATGTGTTATGTTAATTGAAATTTGTAAAATACAGTAAATATTATTAAGATATATTTAGTATATGAATTGCAGATCAGACGATATTCAATTTGATTTAAAAAATATGGCACACTTCCTTTTGTGATAATAAATTTTAAATTCTCGAAATATCATTTATATTAAATTTACGAGGAATAAATGGTGTTATCCATGATAATTTTGATTATTAAAATTTAATAATAAGTAATATTTGTGTATTCATTGAAACAAGCGTAATCAAGTAAAGATTAAGATATTCTATAAAGAAGATGACTTATACATATCAATATCAATGGTAATTTTCCTTCATTTTATACAAAATATTTTTTTCTAGAAAAATATTCTTAATTATATAAAATAATTGTATTCTTGACAAGTAGTTTTACCACCCAAAGCATTTTGAATATAATGGTAATTTTCCCTCATTTTATACAAAATATTTTTTTCTAAAAGAATATTCTTAATTATATAAAATAATTGTATTCTTGACAAGTAGTTTTATCACCCAAAGCATTTTGAAAAAGTTACTGAAATGGGATATATATGTAATTTTAAATTTTTGATCTATTTAACAACATTTTTAAATTACGATTTTTATTGTCCGATAAACATAAGTTTTAAGTGTGTATGTGATAGTTTTTTAGACATTTCTAAAACACATGTCTAGAAGTTCAAGACTACCAAAGCCCTTGGGGCAAATTTTAACCCACAAACTACACAACATGAAGCCCAAATAGATAAATTTATGTTGCAAATTGCAATGGAATTTGTCATCCAACAAATAATTTAATAACTTGGTCCAAATACATCCATTTTGTATAGATTATTAATTTAAAATTTAATAATTTAAAGGATTATAATCGTAAATTTATAAATTTCAAATTACAATTTTATTTATACTACGTACCACGATGTATTCCTTTTTTGTTTATTTGTTTTATCTCATAAATACAATCGTGTAATTTCCATCAAATTCAACGAGAAGAAATGTAAAAAGAAAATTTGTAACATAATTTCCAATCATATTTTAGGTTAAGTAATTTATAAGAAAAGTTGAGCAATGATTATTTAGTGTTATTATAGATTGGAACAATAAAATAGATATAAATTAAAGTGCCTCCATCATGCCATGTAAGAACAAAGTCTCTCCATCATCAAGTAGGGGCAAAAATTGCAACAAATGGGATTTCAAAATAATTATATATTTTAAACGTCTCATCTTATTGAGGTCAATTCTAAATTAGTGATGTTTTCAGCTATCAGACTTAAACAAATCTCTTATTGAAACATTTATATATAAATATTTTGCTATAAGTTACGTTCACACCAAATTTCACGTGCTTCAGACTATTTAAATCAAATATCAATTAAGTTAATGATACTTTTTAATTATCGAACTTTCGTATATCTCTAATTGAAAACATTCATATATATATAAATGTTCACTACTGGTGATCCACACATGATTCCATATACTTTATATTACTCGAGTCAGAACCTAATTTAGTGATCCATGCTATCAACTATCAAACTTTTGCAGATTTCATAATAAATTAAAACATTAATATAAGTGTTTAACAAATGACAATATTCTGATTTGCTCATCCATTAATTATACAACTACAACTAGTGCTAATACTTAATTGAGAAAAAATAAATGTCATGTTAACAACTCCACCTGCAAAACACATATATTAATGTTTAATTTTATAAGTTTAGATACAAATGCTTACATGATTACACGTTTTCATACATCACTAACTAATTATTTTATATACATAAAACAAGAAAAATAATTTACGTTTTGTATATGTATGGAGAAATTTTTACACGATTATTCAATCAGATTAATTTTACTTATAAAGGTAAATCTTTATATAAGTCCAGTGTAATTAGAGGTAGATGAAAGTACTGTTTTTTAGACTTGCAATTAAAAAAATAACTACATAGATATTTAGGAGTCATTTAAAGATAACCAATTTTTATAATGATTAAAGTAATAATCAAAAATATGCTTTTATAATGATTAAAGTAATGATAAAAAAAATGCTATAACTGATGATCAGAATTTAAGTTCTATGAGTTCAATATTTTTGTTGTAATTTTAAGAATTAAATAATTTTAATTTGATCGAGAATTTAAACGTGAAATTTATATTTTTTGTGAAATAAAAATACTATAACTCATAATAATTAATAGTACAAAATATTTAAAAAAATATATTAAAAATTTACGATTAAAAAAAATATTTAAATTTTGAAATTCGAAATATATCACCCGAGTCATCCATTAGATACTCAAATTATTGGGAAATAACTATCAATTTTTCCAACAACACCACAACAAACTAAGTCAAACTTAAACTTTATTCTCAATATATTATCCTTTTATCTCACGTATAAAACGAGCTTTTATATAAATATATATATATATAATCTACCTAGCTATCAAGTATCAAGGTTATCAAGAGTTTAAATAACAAAAAATGAACAAAAAAGGAGAAAATATTGACAAAGCTTCTTCTTCAACTTCTTCTATTATATGGGATTGTGGGAGTCCATTATATGATTCATATGAGTTAGTTTCACTTGTCCATTTGATCGAACGGAACACGATGATTTTGCCGGTGACGGAGGCCGGATATTCATCACCGGAGCCGGAGATAGATGTAGTGAAGATGAGAAGATGTTATAGTTCAAAGGAAGGGGAAAAGATTAATAGTGATGGAAATAAGGTGAGAAAACTTAAAAGGGGATTTTATAGCTTTTGTTATAGTGTTATTGGTGATTTAATTAATAAAAATGACAAGGTGTAATAATTATTTAATTTTTTTTTAATTTTGGTTTCATATGATTCATGATAATATAAGTTGTTATTATACCAATTATTATTGCTTAAGAACTTATTGGCAACTTCTTTTAGTAAGCATACTTGACTTCTTTTTTTTACAAAATTATATTACTTTACTTTGATAAAATAAAAATTATAGATTAGAATCTATATTAACTAACTATGATTTTTTTTCCTAATAATTAAGAATCTAATACCCCAATCTTTTTTTTTTTGAGTATTTATATGTTGTTGCATGAATTGAGGTTTTATATAAATATTTTTGATCAATTTGTTGGCATGCTTGGGTTGGAAGTCGAGAGGATCAACGGATCAAGTGTTTAGAGTCTGTATTGAAGTACCAAGCGTTCAAACTCGAAATATCTGATTAATTAAAGATAAACAGTTTCATAATTATATCATAACTCATATTAATAACGTAACCAATATTGAAAACATAGCTAAAGGGGAATAGGCGGGGGGGGGGG
>NC_028644.1:69560175-69564717 GCF_001406875.1 Solanum pennellii
CATAGGGGCATTGGTGCCATTGTGTAGGGCTAGATGGAGAGTATTTCGTGAACACGTCATAGATAGATCATTTAAAAAATGTGGTTGAAATTTAACGATTTTTAACAAGAAAACTTGAATTCGGAGCTCGGGGACGGCTCAACATAATTCGAGACTTAAAGCAAACTTTTAATTAGAGACCAAGAATTTACATAAATCTTATCGGTATTTATTTATTTATTTATCTAAAATTTTATATGTAAATTATTACTAAATATTTTTTTATAAATAATTTTTTCAAATACTTTTAAAAATCAGTATTTTAAAATAAGATTTTTATAAATTCAACATTGAAAAACATCATTATTCAGACAATTATCATATGAATCGATAATATAGCTCTATATAAGTGATAAGTTGATAAATTTTGAACAAATATAAGAGTTAGAATCATAGAATCTGATTCAAAAAGTTGATAACTTGATATACCCTACTTTAATATGAAAAGTTATGAAAAAATAAAAAAATATTTGTAATTTACTTTGTTCAATAATTTTCGGCTATTGATTCATATTTTTTACTTTATATTATTCTAACCATCAAAGATTTGAAGAAATAGAGTGCAAGGAGTTTAGAAGGATAAGTAATTAAACTTTTTTCATGAAAAAATTAAACATAATTTTTTATTTATACAAATTTGAGGCCCTAAAAGTTGGGGTCTAAGGCATTGACTGAAAAAATTATAGGCAAGAGCCAGCACTGTTGGAGCTAAAAGCTCTCAAATTTAATCTAAAGTTTAACTTTGTCAAAATCTTATTTCAAAATAGAAAGTGCTTCGAAAGGCGCCGGCTATCTTCTTACTAATAACACAGCTAAGTGCTGACACTTAATTAGTAGCGTTGGCATGCCACTCGACTACTCGACTCACTTGGCCTGGCCTCTAGCAATAAGCGGAAAAAAGAGGAAATCAAATTATGTATGATCATGAACTTCAGTCGAGTCACAAATATATATATCTTAAACTTCAAACTTTAAACAATATAAATTTATAATCGAATTTGACAATTATACTATATAAAATATCTATATATTTTTGTCTACTAACATATGCTAGCACTAAATAATGTACAACTTTATTTAAAATAATTGGACATAATTTAAATAGTAGAATGAGAAGTGACTACCAGTACCAGGTACAATTACTATGAATATAAACAAATTGGGCCAGCCCAAATTAATTAACCAAATTGGGGCAGCCCACATCAAGTCAATATGTTGTGTTTTGTTGACTTATTGGTTCATGATTCAACGTTAATACCTTGTAGCAGAATATATAGAAGAAACCGATTTAGAATTTAAAATTAATGAGTACAAAATTCTATTTCTTTTAAGTTATTGAGTTTTTTTTAAAAGTAATTTGCACACATTTGATAAATTCATGGTTTAGAGTTTGGAACATAAGCTATTGACTTGATTGAATCCGTAACCAACGGTGGATGCATCATAATAGAATAAGAATTATTTAAGTACAATTCTTTTGACGCTAAATATAAATTTATTTATAAAAAGTCTATTAAAATATATGAAATAGTATATATGAACTCTTAATTTAAAAAGTATGACAGATCTAATAATGAAAACTTTATAAATGGAATCAATGATGTTTCAATGTAACCTCTCAAGGTAGGGTTTGTGCTTAAGCAACCTAATCCATACAATGTGATCAAGATAGATATGTCGTTTTCGATAAACTCTCGACTCAAGTGAAACATAACAAAATCTATATGAAATGAAAACATAGTAACATAGAAGTCATGTTAAACATAATCGAAAAAAAAAAAACAATAGCAATAACGTATATTATGCTAACATGAGGAAAGAAAACACCATGCAATAATTAAAGGTGAAGACTATGACGAAAAATTTAAATTCTGAATTCATAAAAATTTAAATCCTGAATATATTTTTACTCAACTCGTATTCTAGCTCCAATATATCAACTATAACATAAATTAAAAGCTTTTTGGAGAAAGTAACAAGACATGTATAGTGGATGAGTGTAAAGTCAGAAGATAGATGATGAGTTTGATCAAGATTCTCTGAGTCAAGTCACATGTAATTCACATCAATATATATATACATTTATACATGAAAGAATCTTTGCAGAAAATAAGTGCCATATTGAATATTGATCAATGTACATAGTGTGAAACTGCCCTTTATTCAAGTGTACATTGGACAAATATGTGTGTCTCATAGTAATATTTTTTATTTTTATTGAAAAAAGGATAAATATATTTCGGACTATCATAAATCGTATGCAAATGTCTTTCGTCATATTTTGGTGTTCCTGCCATTTAAAAACTAGAGTATATATGCCCTTCACTCTAACGGAAGACTAAATAAGGACATGTGACACAATTTTATTTGTCGATCCAATATTTGATAAATGTCGGTCCTGTTGAAGATTATGACACAAGTATGTCCATTAGTATAACTGGTATATATGCTCTAGTTTTTAGACGATAGGGGCACCATTCACCAATGTGCCAAAAATATGATGAATGATATTTGCATACGATTTACGATAGTTTGGAGATATATTTATCTTTTTCCCTTTGTTATTTAGTGGGAAATAAAAAATTAGCAACTACAAATCAGATCTACGATGATAGTTTGATCTCACGAATAAAATTCAAAAGGAATAAGGTAAAGTTTGTCTATTTTATATATTACTTTAGTTTAAAAGAAGGGTAAAAAGTATTTTGTCATTTTTTAAAATAAAGAAAAAATCAATTACTGTTTATTGTTGTGACTGAGTGATAATTAATTATTTTCCCATCATTGATTTATTCATCATTTAGATGTATTGAGTTTGACTTTTAGGAATGAAATTGGTTATGGAGCAGTTTATCTCAAAATGTTTTTTTTTTAATGAAACTCAAATTAATCAAGTTCTAATATATTAGATAAGTAAGTAAAGAAAAAGTAAAAAAACTTTAATTATTATTTAGCATTTCCATCGTTACTGCTGTAAGAAGGCATATACATTATATAATATATAGTCATTAAAACAATTCATTTAAGGAACAAGGTAGTGATTTAAAATCGTGAAATTGTTTTCTTAATGAGGGTATTAAAATGTAAATACTAATCCACATCTCATATTTATCTATACCTAAAATTTATTTGTAAGCATATATCAATTATTTTATTAATTTGATATAAATATCGAATTACATGGACACAAATCGTGTTATATAGTTTTTGACGTATGACTTTAGTATAATTTTGATCAGGTAATTTAGGGCTGACTTTATATGTCAAATTAATAGCAAAAAGTATATTAACTATAAAACCTGTGTTTTTTTGTTAAAAAATAATAATAATAAATCTAGAATATTAGTTATCTTAAGGAGAAGAAAATAAAAAAACATTTACGAGGGAGAATATTATTCTTTAATTATTATGGGTAGCACGTAGGTTGGTATGAATTTTCATATATTACGTAATTAGTGAGAATTAGAAGTAGTGTTTCTTATTAAACCTAATACTATACAATATTAGTTAAACATGAATATTTTTACTAAGTCAAATCTTAAAATAATAATTCAAACTTGATGCATTTCTTTAATCTAATAGTACTATAGTTGATTTTTCAATAACTTAAAAGTCATTCTCACTTATATCAACCACAACATTAATAATCGTGGATGACAAATAATAGGAAGGAGGTAGGTTTCAGAAATAATTTTAAGTAACTTAAAAAAATAAAGAGTATTTTCGTTTACTTTTAATTGTCATAATTTTCTTTTTAGAGTTAAAAGATAATATTCTTGACTAATATTTTACAATGTATTTTTGCATCATCGGTATGCAAAAAAAAAAAAGAGAAATTTATAGTACTTTTTGTATAGTTTTTGAATATTTAAAGTTTTTGTTTTAAAATATCGAATTAATGTAATCTAATTTAATTTTAAAAATTAGTCAAATTGACTTTTTAAATGCGCAACAAAAAATTTAAAAGTAGACAGAGTCAGTAATTTCATACTACAAATCCTAATAAATTATTTTTCTCTTCTACATAATATTTTTTTTAGGATCCCAAATATAATTTGATAAATTTCTGCACAATTTCTATATCATGGTTATTATATTTTTCTTGTTTAAGGGTTGCATTCAAATCAAATATCAATACTATAGTCTATATGATTGGTACAAACGAGACAAATAAAATAGCTTTTATTTGTCATCGAGAGATCATGAGATGGTTAATAAATCAGAGTTTAAAATTGATTTGTAAATTAAGAACCTTTTGATAGGGAGGGCTTAGCTTCTCATATGGTAATCAAAATTATGAAGATATTCGTTGGTATAAATTTTGATATTATTCAATATTTTATTTGGTTGCGTTTTCAATATTTTGAATAATAATATCGATATAATATTGTATTGAAACTTCAATATAATTTATACCATATTCAACAATCAATAGCAACTTAAAATTAGCAAAATCTAGAGAAAACAAGTAAATGACAGAATATTTTATATATATATATATAT
>NC_028644.1:69565455-69589599 GCF_001406875.1 Solanum pennellii
ATATATTATTATTATTATTATTATTATTATTAATCCATTTTTTTAACTTTCACATATAGCAAACATAAAATTCATATTTGTATGTTATAGTAAAGTTTGCATGATTGCGCTCCGTAGCAAACATATATATGCATAATTCACTATACATATACAATTGAAACAAATTGTATAAAACGAGAAAGAGAAGAGGTTTGGGCAGAGAATTGTATAAAATGAATTGTATAATTATAAGAGCATAGGATGATTATATACAATTTGAATTTGTATAAAATGAGAAATAGAGAAAGGCAAAAGAGACTTGGGAATCGAATATACAATTAAATCGAATTGTATAAAACCAGAAAGAGAGAAGTTATATACAATTTGAATTTGTATAAAACGAGAAAGAGAGAAAAGCAAAAGAGACTTGGGCAGGGGAGTGCTTTTATTGTATAACTATAAGTTTGTAGGACAAATTTATATGTATTTGCATGTGTATATACAATTTTCTCTCGCTTTATATAAACAAAAACACAATTTGTACATTTCAATTCTGTTTGTATACGCGAGAGAGGCGAGGGTGGCGAGCGAGATTAGGGAGAGTGGCGAGCGAGATCTGAGAGAGGGGAGAGAGGGGAACAAAAATATATATATTATACAATTTCCTCTCGCTTTATACAGATAGAAACAAATTTTATACACTTGTGTTTGTATAAAAATGAGAGGAAGCGAACGAGAGATGGAGCGAGAGAGGAAAGTGGCGAACGAGAGTTTGAGGGAGAGAGGTGACTGACAAACAGTTTGCTAACGAGCACAATTAAATCAAAAGATGATTATAGCAGTTAATTTAATTTATTAATTTGTAATTATATACAACTTTTTTTTTTAATACCATGCCTTGTAACAATTTTATTTTTTTTCGTGGACCAACAATCCCTAGTTATCTTATTACTTGGCGTGAATAAAAAACTGTCAAAATTGGTGAATTTCAAAGACTCAATAATTAAAAAAAGGACATTGTACTTCAAAGACAACAATGTTTCCTATATCCTAATATCCACAAAGATTTGTTTCTAGTAAACTTTTGAAACCAAAGTAAAGTAAAGAAAAGAAAAATAAAGGGCAAAAACAAAGATCTTGTCAAATAGTATATGGAGGGGAGTGAAGACCAATTCACATACCTGCCATTCTACATTAAAATGATAAATATTTTTTCATTCTTATCTTAAAATATTGAGTTTAGATTGTGTATGAAATTTATCTCAAAAAGCACATCACCTCCCATATTAAAAAATCCGATCATTTGCACTTTTGAGTGTTGGTCTTGTTTTACGTTGGTCTTTACTATTTAGTTTATGATCGTCGTGGTAAATATTTTCATTTTGATTTGACATGTAATGTAAAACCGTAAAGTAATTTAATGAATCATGATCTTAATCTAAAGATACATACAATATATCAAAATGTGTAGTTTTAAACATATAAGTTATTACATAAAAAATTAAAATTAAAGAGTTGTTACAAGAAAAAAGAGAAGGTCTATTTGAACATATTAAAAAGCAAAGTAAGACTGAAACGAATCGAGAAATTATTTCACGGGTACAAAACTTATATTTTCATATAATAATATCTCAAAAGACGCTGTCGAACATAATTTCAATTTCTAAAAAAACATATGCTACATTAGATAAACATTCGATTGATAAAGGAGTAAAAAGTAAAGACTGATATATTTAAAAGGTACAACATACAATTTTATAAAAATTTTAACCAAACTTCAAATTTGATCAGGATCGATATAAATTCCGACTATTTGATAAAAAAAGACAAAGAAAGTGAGGACCAAGTCCCTGAAGAAGAAGCCACAATCAAAACTACTTTTGACTAAAAAAAGATCCACAAACAAACAGCTAGCAAGCGTCCATCGTTCTCTCTTTGGCTTCGTCAAAGCAACTTTTATTATCGAAAACGATTTATCAACCACACCTAATAACTAAAAAAAGTAACAAAGATAGTGTCGTTTAACAGATTTTACCAAATAAAACGACATCATTTTTATTTTTGTAAGTATGGTCCCCTTGTTTATTTGAATGTATGTTATAGTTATTTATTATGACTTTATAAACTTTATAATATAATCTGAAAAAAAAGTAAGAAATTGTCGAGAAACGGGTCACCATTTATTCTCTCTCCCTCCAAATCCAAACCTTCCCTTTTCTCTTTCTTGGGAAAATCAAATTCTGCAACTTTTTTTTTTTTTTTTAAGAAACAAGAATCTGTTAGCTTTTTTTTTGCTTTTTTACTTCTGTATTGTGAAGTTTATTTCACACTTTTTCTTTTGTTGTGTTTCTTTTGTACCTCTAAAGTGTTAAAGTTATCATCTTTGTTATTTTTACTTATTTTGGTTTAGTCCAAGAACCCATTTTTTTTCATTTGGGTGTTTTCTTTTTTCACTTTGGTGTCTGTATTTGGTGTGTAATAGTAATAAAGTTGTCTTCTTTGCATTATTTTCCCTTAAATTTGTCAAGTTCAAGAACCCATTTTGGTCTTTGCATTGAGTTATGATCTGGGAATTTTTCTGTATGTTATAAAGTTGTTGTCTTTTTGCTATTTCTGCTTAAGTTTTCAAGTTCAAGACTTGATTTTGCTCTTTGAATTGGTATTTGGGGTTTGTTTTCTGTTAGATAAACTTGAAAATGGCGGAAAGTTCTTCAAATGTTCGATTGGTTCGTTGTCCTAAGTGTGGAAATCTTCTACCTGAGCTTCATGACTTTTCTGTTTACCAGTGTGGTGGTTGTGGTACTGTTCTTAGAGGTAATATTCTCTCTATTAGTCTATTACTTTACTCCTCTATACCTTATGTTGAACCTAGTAAAGTTTAAATTATGTGAGTGGAATTTAGTAACGACGTCTGTAGTGGCGTAGCCAGGATTTTCACGGGGTAGTCAAAGAAGATTTGACACCTAACGATATATACGTAAATGACTATCTTGATCGTGTATATACTCCTTTTGTTTCAATTTATTTGGTCTGACATAACACAAGGTTTAAGAAAAAACTAAAGATAAGTAATAACAACATACCCAATATAGTTGCACAAAGTGGGATGGGGAGGGTAGAGTGTAAGCAAATCTTAACCGTACCTTGAAGGTAGAGAGACTCTACTAGGACGTTGGAAACTAAAGATATGTAAAATGTACCAAAATGCTTATTAATCTTGTGGTCTTAATCATGTCATGTTGAAAGTTTGAATTGAAGAGTTGTTAGAAAAGGAAAGGAAAAAGACGTTCTTTTTGAAAGAGAATAAAAAGGAAAGTAAGACAAACAAATTGAAACAGAGGGAATACAATGTAATTTTACAACCCCATCCGGTATTCTAGCTTTGGTAATGGATGTTTAAGTGGATGATGATATGGGTTAGGCTTTCATATAGCCTACACCGACTTGTGTGGGACTGAGGCATAGTTGTTAGAGCAGACGAAAGATCTTATGTTCCAAGTCTCACCTTCACAACTGCAACATGAATCCTGACAGCTACGACACAATCCCGAACAAGATCAGTTATATGAATCCCTAATTCTTCCTTTAAGCTCATTTCATATCATCATTTAGTTCTAAGTCTTTCACTAATTTACCAAATAAAATATTTCAACTTGCTAGCTAGTTCTAAGAAAAAACCCAGGCGCCCATGTGAGGAGCCGAATTGAAGATGAGCAAATAAAAAGGTACCATTTCTAACGGTTCAAGCTTTTAGATGAGGGATTTCACATAGTAATTGAATACTTTCTCCCTGTGCAATTGTTTCTTTGATATTCCCATGTTCAGGACAGCAGAACTTTTGTAATATTTCGTATAGATGGTAGTATAAGTTTAGAACTGAGTCTTGTTTTTAAGATTCTAAAGCTCTGTTTTTTCTTGTTATTATGATGGTGCAGCGAAAAATAAGGGGATTTTGAACGATGGCTTGTCTGAGGTATCAGAGGGTGAAAAGATTAGAGCAGTTCCTGATAGAGGCGATATTGCTATGAATGTAGATACTGTTTCTGATTTTGATGAGGAACACAATGAGTTTCAACAAGGTAGGACAGAAGGGAGAAGTCAAAATGGAAGAATGGTATCACGTCGTCAGGTCATTTCAGGATCCGATGATAAGGAAGTTCCGGATGATCTTGATAAAGCCAGAGAGGGTAAACCAAGTTTAATTAGTTCGAGGGTAGATAGGTTTAGAGGAGAGAACTATTATGATTATGATGAATGTAGTACTTCTAAAGGCAAGTGGGATAGTAGTGCCGGGGTGGAAAATTGTTGGGGAAAGATTAATACTGTTGAATCTGTCGGTCTCAGTGTTAGAAATGAGCTTAAGACGGTAAGGCCTTCGTCACTAGGTTCAGGACCACCTATGGACGGTCGGTACATGGAAAGATCTTATGCAAATGGTGCAAATGCAACAAGGCAAGGAAAGTTCAGCGCTTCTCCATATCCTAAGGAAGGGCCTTTAGATAATGACATGGGTTCTTACTATGGCTCTGTTAACCATAGGAGGTACAATGGTGGTTTGGACGGGGTAGCTGGAGTCGCAGGCTTGGAGAGCAATAGAGCAGAGCTTTTAAGGAAGATTAATGAATTAAAGGACCAACTTAGCCGAACTTGTGATGTTTCTGAGAAACCTAAGGATAGGGTTCCTGTTGATGGAAGGATGGCTTCAACATCCGTTGATCCTTCTAGCAGGTATGATGTGCATAACCAGGGGTCTTATGGTGCTAACAGACATCCCCTAGGTCCATCTAAGAATGTTCGAGAGCGTCCATACACGTATGGATATCAAGGGAATGTTCCTTATAAGGGTGCACATGGTTCAATGATGCCAGACTCTTATCCTTCAGACAGCTTTTCACATGAATTTCTTGGATATGGAATGCAATATCGCCAGCAAATGCACAGAAAGCCTCCCCATCAGATGCCGTATCAGCATTTCCCCCCAACATATCCTGAACATTATCCTGGGCATCACAATGATAACTTCTTCATACCACATCCACATGAAACCCTTTTCCACCAATCTGCATGCTCTTGTTCACATTGCTTGAACCAAAATTATCAAACTCCTCCAGTGATTCAACCATCTGGTTTTGTCAGCCGAAGATCACGAAATGGCCCTGCTAATCCCATTCTACATCACCACATGAACTCTGTGGGTTATGGTCCAGGGGGTTATATATCTGAAGGCTCTTCTGCCCTTAATAAGAATTATCATGAAGGGCGGCGACTTACAAGAAGTTCTAGTGACCTGGAGTCAGAAAATGGTGGTCTTGGTCATCGGCGTTATCCTA
Organism: Solanum pennellii; assembly: GCF_001406875.1. NCBI lineage: Eukaryota > Viridiplantae > Streptophyta > Magnoliopsida > Solanales > Solanaceae > Solanum > Solanum pennellii. Next base: position 69,570,765 of record NC_028644.1, read on the forward strand.
GAAAAGTGGTTGTTGCTCATAGAGTTGGACGTGTATATCAACCTATAGCAGGTGGTGCCCCTTTCATTACGTGCTGTGGCTGCTTTGAGCTGCTGAAGATTCCTAAGAAATTAATGATAACAGGAAAGAGTGAGAAGAGAATGAGATGTGGATCCTGTTCGGCTATAATTCTATTTGAACTTGGTAGCAAAGAGTCGGGTGTTTCCTTTTCTTCACAAGTGAAACAACTGTCAGCTGAGTTTGCTCCTGGTACCAGCGATGTGCTAAATGAGAATCTTCAAAATGCTAATGGTTGTTTGATGAATGATGAGATGAGTCCTTGGTCTGATGATTATGATAATTCTAACTACGATTTCACCGATACTAAGCTAGAGTCACCTTCCAGGAGTCAGAAATCAAATTCCACTGAGCTCGAGAAGAGGTACAGTGCTCTTTCCTCGCCATCTAGTCATTCTGAAGATGAATTAAGCCCAGAGCGTGTGATTCTTACACATGATCTTGCTCACCGTGCTGAAATGCCCCTAGAAGATGATCCTATACCGCTCCTAGATTCTTCTCAAAACGACCATGCTTATAGTATTTCTCCCAAAGATGTAGAAAAAATCAGGAAGGAGGACATGAAGGAACACACTGATCAAGAGAGGACCATACTTGATAGAAGTACCTCTAGGCAGAATTCCATTAAAGATGTGTCGATGGCAGTGGAAATGGATGTCTCGACGAATGAATTTGTACATACTGGTGTATCTGTGGAATCAAATCAATCAAGTAAAGAGGAAAATTTATCAAAAAGCTATAAAGGAGGTCAGTCCTTCATGGGCTTTATAAAAAGGAGCCTTGGAGAATTATCAAGATCTCATCAAAGTTCAGAGAATGGAAGATCAAATGTATTTGTTAATGGCAGAGCGATACCAGATCGTGTTGTTAGGAAGGCGGAGAAATTAGCTGGGCCCATTCAGCCAGGAGATTACTGGTAAGTACATCTGTATTGAGAAAGACAAAGGATATTACTTCCTTCATTTCATTTTTTGTCTTACTTTCCTTTTTAGTCCGTTTGAAAAAGAATGTCCCTTTCCTTTTTTGGCAACTCTTTAATTCCAACTTTCCATATGGCATGTTTAACACCACAAAGTTAAAAGACATTTTGGTACATTGTACATATCTTTTGCTTAAGACCACAACATACAAAAATCTTTTATTTTCTTATACTTCGTGTCAAGTCAAAACTAGACAAATAAATTGAAACGGAGGGAGTATGTGATATAGTAGTTTAAAAAAATGCATATTAGTTCAGCCTTCTCTTGTTTGCTTTCTCATGAACCTTGATGCTAGTAACTGCTGAGAAGAAACTCATTCTGTTCACTTCGTCCTTGTGGCGAAATTTACGTTGTGATGCTTTCTTGTGGATGCCATTTTGCTTTTTTAACATGATGACAGCCTTAAATTATCTGAAATTTGACTTCGAACTTTGTTTAAATGATGAACCAGGTATGACTACCGTGCTGGCTTTTGGGGAGTGATGGGCCATCCCTGCCTTGGCGTCATTCTGGTATGGTTCAAATCATTCAATACTGTCTGATATATATAACATATCTCTTGGAAGAATTTTGGTGGATTACCAAATTGATGAAGTATTACAATTTGCTTGCAGCCAAATATTGAAGAATTTAATTATCCAATCCCAAAAGATTGTGCTGCTGGGAACACAGGGATCTACGTGAATGGACGTGAGCTCCATCAGAAAGATTTAGATCTTCTTGCAAGCAGAGGTCTCCCTACAACGAAAAATAAGTCTTATTTCGTTGAGATTTCAGGAAGTGTTATTGATGAACACACTGGTGAAGAACTTGACGGCCTTGGCAAACTTGCCCCAACGTTAGTTTCCTATTCAATTTAAAGCTGAATCACATTTTTTTCTGAAGACATAACCTTTTTAGAACACAGCTATGATTTCTGAAGCTAAGGATATGAATTTATGCATGTAACATTAGAGGAAGTCAGGAACACTAATAGATTTAGGTGGATTGAAATAAGGGATAATACATAAACAAACACTAAAACTTGGCTTCAGCTGACAAGAGTGCACTTAACTGACAACTAAACACTCCAACTCGTCCATTCACGATGTCTCGTTGGAGTGTTCAATTGACACAATGATGACGAGTTGAGGTGTTCTAGATGTACAGACTCAAAGTTGGAGTGCTTACTTCTCAGTTGAGGTCACGTTTACATGTATGTTTATGATTATTTTTGAACTGATATATCACCATCTGAACTCCTGAGATTCCGGGATGTAAATATTCCATTTACCAACATTCTACCACCTGCGAAGAAAAAAAAAGCTGGATTATAATCTGTTTGCATGTTATCTTTCAACGAGGAAATTGATAATTTCAATGGGATGTTTTTCTTACTACCTAATCTGACGTTTCACTGGTGTTTGTTATCGCTAACAGGGTTGAAAGAGTAAAGCATGGATTCGGCATGAAAGTCCCAAAAGCAATTGCAGAGCAACTATGTTAGTTGAAGGCACTTCAGTTTCTTCTTTGGTATGTTAACCTGAAGTGAATCAGATATGAAGTCTGTGTAAGCTAAAATCTGCAGAATTTTGTAAAAAAGAAGGTAATCTTATTTGGTGACAAAACTTAGATCATTTAGTTATTTATTGATTTATCTTTTTTAATGTAGCCTTTCACCAATTGGATAACACACTGTTCACCTCTGGTTTGTGTTATATATATAAGTAGAATGTTTACAAACTTCTTGATGGAACAACATCAAAGAGAAAATTGTGGATTTTGTTGCTCAAATATATTTTTTTGTTTATTGTTTAAGTAACTTCAATCTGCATATTTACTCTTTACTGATCATATATAAACTAATTTCTTGAAAGTTCTTTCCACCCTATGTTGCCCGAATGCTTCAAAATTCACAATGTTAGATGACATGGTGTTGAATTTTTCAAAAATAGTATATTTTTTGAAGCATACGTGCTGCAACATGTTCGAAGAGTCTAAACAACATAAGCTAAAACATTTATTTATTTAATTAAATCAACAAAAGCCCGTAAACTAGGCGAAATAGATCACTTATACCCTCCATTACATTTTATGATCAAAAATACCCCCGCTGTTATTCTAGGAGATCACGAATATCCTCAAGAGTTAATATCCCAACTTTTTAGTGACGTGGCATGCCACATGGGATTAATCCCTCCACCTAACCGTTGCCAACTACGATTCACTACAAAAGAACTTGACCTTTAGTGGCAATAAAATTGTCACAAAATTCCAAAATATTGCCACTAAAGATTATGAGTGATTTTTAGTGACGACTAAAGCTCAAACAATCATTCACTACTAAAACTTCTTTTTTCAACAAAAAAATATGATAATTAATTTTCGATTGCAACCTAATTTTCTAAAATAAATAACTTGCAATATTAATATTAAAAACACCCAATATTATTATGAAAAATCATCAAAATTATTTCTCGATTCACATTTCCTACTATATAATGCATCATTGTACATTTTATACATTTACATATAACATAAAAATAAAACATACAGTGTCTTCAAACTCCTACTTAATCGATGTCATTTTTATTTTTTAAAAACAATCAAGAAAAAAACACAAAATTACAATTTAATGTTAAAAACTTTTAGTGACGATTTTTTGGGTTTTGTGGCGACTATTGTCGCTACTAAAAGGACTAGTTCTTTTGTAGTGAATCCTAGTTGGCAATGCTTAGGTGGAAGGATCAGTCCTACGTGGCTTTCCAAGTCAATAAAAATATGGGGTGTTAATTCTTGAGGGTATATGTAGTCTCTTAGGATAACAGTAGGGGCAACTTTTATCCCAAGATGTAACGAAGAGTATAAGTAGTCTATTTCACATAGTTCAGAGACAATTTTGACCTTTTTCCATTAAATCAATAAGAGAAACGTGTTAAACTATGTCAACATTATTATTATACAGTAATTTACCTTTTTCTGAAATTTTAGTAATATGAAAATGCGTTAATTATGCCTTATCAAAGTCAGAATCTTTCTTAAAGATCACAACTCACTGAGAAAGTTATAAATCTTTCGTTAAATCACAACTCTTCGAAAAAGTTACAATCCTTTGAAAATGTCACAACTCATCAAAAAAATCACAATTTTTTGAAAAAGTCATTACCCTTCGATAAAAGTCACATTCTTTTAGAAAAATCACTATCTTTTGAAAAAAATCACAATCTCGATATGAAAACGTGTTTATTTTTAATATAAAATATAAAAAACAATTAATTGAATATAGAAAATAAACTTGGAAAGTTCATACTTTTAATAATAGTAATAAAAATAAATATAATTAATAAACCTAAATTGTCTAGGAGACGGATTTTATATTTGTTACGTTTCTTTAGTTTACCATAAATAAAAATAATATTTCCTAATTAAATCTAACTATGTTTTTTCCTAGTTATAATTAATCTGTGTTAAAAACTATAATAAATATATACATATGCTACTCTTCATTCTCTATCATACCAGATCACAGTAACAACTAACAACAACATATTCAGTGTAATTTCAGTACGAAATCAAAGCCATGGACATGTTAATTTCTTCCTTCCTTGATATCGCCGTCGATCAAACCGTCGATACTGCCCGGGAATTTCTTCAAGCAACAAACTGGAATCTGGAGGAAGCAATTCAACGTTTTTTCTCCGGAAACAACAATGGAGCAACAGCAGCAGCAGAATCGTTCAATTATTCGCCATTAATCGAAAATACTCCAACACTCCGGGAATGGGAAGACGACGACGACGATGTACATTTGCCATTACCGGTAAGACGGGAAGTTTTTTACGGAGAAAATTCAGGGCTATACGAAGATGAGAGAGATCAAATTTCGTCTTCTACTTTTGACTCATATTCCAATAATGCCCTTTCTGATCTGTTTCGTCCTCCTTATGAATTTTTATACAACGGACCATTTGATCACGCAAAAGAAGCTGGCGCTAAGCGGAACAAATGGCTTTTAGTTAATGTGCAATCCAGGGGTGAATTCGCCTCAGAAACGCTTAATCGAGATACCTGGGCTAATGATATCGTTGCTAAGATGATCGAAAACAACTTCGTGTTTTGGCAACAGGGAGATCATACAGAGGAAGGACGAAAAGTTTGTACTTACTATAAATTAGATTCCAGGCCAGTTATATTAGTGATTGATCCTATAACAGGTCAAAAAATGCGCTCCTGGAACGGTATGGTTCAGCCTGAGAGGTTGCTTGAAGATGCTATGACTTTTATTGATCGTACTCCTTCAGAGTATCACTCAGATCTAATCAGAAAACAATTGGAAAGATTAACTCATCGCGATAGAACTGAAGAAAGTAGTGATACTAACCATGAACTGAAGGAAATCACCGAAGAAACTGATCATGAGTTGTTGATTTATCTTCCACTACCGGAAGAACCAAATGGCAATTCGATCTGTGACAAGAATTTGGTGTGTAGAATCGCGATTCGTCTACCTGATGGACGTAGAATTCAGAGGAATTTCATGAAAACTGATCCGATTAAGTTGTTATGGTCTTTTTGTTCAACTCAATTTGAAGAAGCAAAAACAAGGGCGTTTCGATTTAGACAAGCAATGCCAGGGCCAACTAAGTTTTGGAATTATGATAGTAACTTGACTTTTGAGGAGTCGGGTTTAGACAATTCTATTATTGCACTTGTAATGATATAGATTTTGATTTTGATTTTTATTTTTACACGTAGAAAATTGAAGTTAAAATAGCATGTGTTATAACCTTTTTTTCTTGAATTGATTGAATTATCAGCTTTTTTTCCGAATATAATATATTTTTATTTCTTTCTTTATATTATTATTGTTTTTACGACGATGAACAAACTTACTACAAATAATAAAAGATGATAGGAGCTTATATTTGATTTATTTTGATCCTACTTGAAAATAGAAAACAAATATACATGTATTATTATACTATAGAACAAAAAGAACCTACTATAGAATCAAATTGAACATATCAGTGCTAGACTACTATATTATTCCTCTTATGGCACATGGCGTATCGTAGATCGAACATTGCTTTTTCGGGCTCCAAGCTAAAGAAGGGCTATTTCATATCACTAGCTATGCTTGCTAAAAAAGGACGGAAAGAACTTATATTAAGTCGTGACTTGAGGGGATAAAAAGAGTTCTCTTTCGCCTCTTTTGTTGGGCTCAACGACCTCAATTGCAAGGTTGGATTCAGATCCCACGTTCAACATGAGGATTGACTGGTGAAGCATTATGATGTTCTTAATGTTAAAAAGTACCACGTGATAAAAAAAAACTACTATTGCGATATACAAAATATCAATATTTATTACTCTTGCAATGTTCTTTTTCACTCTTTCAGAATTGATAAAATATAATAAAATTTAATTAGATAGAAAATCATTTAAATTAAGAATAAAAGCTCATTGCTAACTCGAAACTTGTACGTGAGACATGGGTTTTTTTCTTCGTTAATTAGCTATTTTCACATGATTGTTATAGTAAAATTTAATAATAGTTTGTTTATATGTACAAAATTTGCAACATGCCAAAAATGAGCACTCGTGTATACTCAATATTTTTTTGTTTAATTGGTAAAATAATGTATCAACTAAACAATTATACTACCACATTAAGTAAGGGGCATAAAACTATATTATATAAAAGACAAAAAAGTATATCTGTCAATGATAATAATGTAACCCCATATTTTTGAGTCTTCATATTGAAGAAAACAGAACCAATCACCCAAAATGGCACATCATTAAATGCAAATATTTTTTTGATTTTTCTAGTTGATGTCCGGAGAATCGTGCATCGTAGGATTCATTTGTGAGTAACATTTTCAATAGGATGCAAAAATATATTTATTTTCTCTCTTTTTTTTTCTAGCGACTTGAATTAATAACTTTAGAATAAAAAATAAAAAAAAATTTTAGCATCTAAACTGTTTCGTTTTATCTAGATATAAATACATCGTTAGAGCTTATTTTTATTGGTTATTCCATAATCGAAGCATCAACATCAAACTTTCAACAGACTGAGTTTTCATAATTTGACTTTTTTTAATTACGTAATGCATGTTGTAATTTTAATTAATCAAGAATAAATTTTAGATTTGACAGAGAACTTCTACATTATTATTAATAATAACAATTATATATATAAGTTATTTTCTATTATATATGATGATATTAATTAAACTTAAATAAAAAAGATTTTTTAATATAATTGATCTAATTTATTTGAGACTAACGAGTATTAAATAAGATTACAATAAGATTGGAATGGATACCCTACCTAATTCAAATTCAATTAAATTCTTTTATATAAAAATTTTCTTGTTGTTATTAAAAAGATTCAATATTGTATAATATATTATTAGGCATCTCGAGGCAATTATACATCCGACAAGGCAATTTTAATTGGTCATAAAAATCATTATTTTATGTATTTGTTTTCTTATGAATTTAGCTGTAAAGGGTCGCGCATAGATGGTCACATAAGAAATATTCTTATATAATGTGAATCAGTTTTTAAGGTTAAATTAAAATTTAATTCTTAAAATTCATGGTATGATATTGTAACAAGTTTTTTTAAAAAAAGAAATATAAAAAATAATGAAACTCAAAGATAACGTAGCTAGAAAAAATACAAAAAAAATAATTAATAATATAATCGAGAATGATAAAATAGTCAACCGACTGAATTACTATTATTCTCGACATTACCAAGTATGGCTTGGACACTTTTTTGGGAATAACTTTTTATAATTTTTATATCTGTTTTAGATCTAGAATATATGTATACAAAAAATAAAGATAAAAATTGGTGATAAGGAACACACATTAAAATATTCTCTTGTTTCTTCTGTGTCTGTGAATGTTAACTCCAAACCAAAATTCAATTGTTTAACATTTCTTCATCATGTGCTTTTGTAATCTGCTACTTGTCACTCCATACACTCAAGATTTGTCGGTTCCTTCAACTTGTATTTAATACTGTATAATCATCAATACCTGTTTTTCACTTAAAAGGTTGATACCCTTTTGAAATCTTTAGCTAAAGATTACAATTTTATGAATTTTCATTGAAGATCTTTGGCTATACTGATAGAGAAGAGCTAAAGAAGAAGTGGGTATGCTGAAAAAAATGTTATTTCATTGGAAATCTTGGTGGAAATCTGTTTACAAGCAGAATCACTTTGTTTTGAAGTTGGGTTTTTCGGTTCTTCTTGTGGGTCTTGCTTTTAGGCTTTTATTTTCAAGATCTGATGTGATTTCTGAAGTTCAAGAAACCCCTTTTGTTCAAAAAACTCTATTTTCACCGCCTCCTGTTTCTTTCAGTTTGCCTGAAGTTGCAGATCAGATTGGTCCTGAAGGTATTTGAGGTTTTTCCCAGTTCTTGGATTTGTAGTTTAGAGTATGTAATGTATTTGAATGTGATTATGGAAGGTAATTGCTTAATGATCATTTGTTGTTCTTAAGGAAGAAGAGTTGCATGATTGAGAAATGTGATAATTTATGTACTTTTGGATCTGTTATAGCTATAATTTTTATGTTTATATTTCTTATATATCCATCGTACAAATGAGTAGTGTGTGCAGTGTATTGTGTATTCATTGAGCTATGATCATGGAGCCTCTGTTTTTCCACCCATCCTTTTAGTGGTTTCTGGATTATCTTGTCATTGATTTTAGTGTCTCCTTGGCTTTGGTTATTGTGTTATTTGTTATTGCTACTGTTATCTTCTCCATTTCTTTAAGTATGTGTTGTATACTACTTGTTGGGTTTACATGCTGTATTTTTGGATATGCTTTACTTGAGCTGAGGGTCTAGCCAACAAATGGTTTCTTTACTTTCCCAAGATTGCGTAGACACCACCTTCCCTAGCCCCACTTGTGAGATTATAGTGGGTATGTTGTTGATGTATTTAGTGGTTCTGGTTCTTAGGAGTGCAGTTTTATTAGCTTTAATTTGTTTGTGACCGAGTAAGTAAAAACGTGCAACTAATGGATGCCTTATTATTGGTTTTGTATTTCATTTGGTATGGAGCCTGGATGGTTTCCTGTTGGGGGGCTTGAATTGATTGGAATTGTTACAAGTGTTGAAGTTGACAGGGTACATAGTAATACACTTTGTTTAATTCGTGTAGCTTGCACCACGTCATAGTAGGTTATAGATTTGTTGGCTGATTCTTTAGTTGTTTTCCCTTTATCATACGTCTTAATTTGGAATATCAAGTTCTCTGTCGTCACATGGTGCCGCTTCTTTCCTTGGCTGTGCTATAGAACAAGCAGGTACGTGTAATCTTTTCATTGGAGATTGGATTCCTGATCCAGATGGTCCTGTTTACACGAATGAGACATGCAAATTTATTGAAGACCATCAGAATTGTATGAAGAATGGCCGACCGGATAATGGTTATCTTTACTGGAGGTGGAATCCACGAAATTGCAAGTTGCCTCGGTTCAATCCACTTAAGTTTCTTCAATTTATGAGAAATAAAACATGGGCATTAATTGGTGATTCAATATCAAGGAACCATGTCCAATCATTTCTTTGCGTACTCTCAAAGGTAACAAGTTACAATCATTGTCAATTGTTTGTGTAAGTTTTGGTTGTTCTTTTGCCATGTTTCCACCATGATTTAGCATTGATCAAGTAACAAAATGATTGTTTCGATCGTTATTGCTTGGATTATCTTTTTCCTTCAAGGCATATACATTCTGCTCGCTTGTCTTGAATAAGTGAGCGCTTAAATTTTTGCGTAGGACATTTTTGAATATCCAAGTGGTGCAATTAATGAAATGGGGATTATGAGGTTCCATCCCCATGTTTGGTATGCTCAATTATGTTCTCTCCGTGCCACGGAAAACGAACCGTCCAACTTGTGTTGTTGGAGAATGTGGTGGAGAAAAGTTTGTCCAGAAGTAAAAATGAACGGATACAGCTTTCTATAGTAATAAAAAAATTGCATCTGAGCTTTCTATTTTTTTTTAAAAAAAAAGTGGGCAGCATTTGGGGCAGCCCAAGAAGAAAAGTAGGTCAATTTGGAATGGATGTAGTATTTGTTTTGAATCTCATTATATTAGGTGTTTCAAACATTAAAGTGCAAGTGTGTAACTTTATATTGCATGGAAACTGTTACTGGGAGATAGTGTGAGTGTTATCTGTTCAATATTTTTATATCACCATTATAATATTGTCGGAGTATTTCCCTCAGTAAGAACAGTCATCGTACTTTATGAAGAGATGTTTGCCGGATTTTTTCAACTTAATTTTTAGTTGAAGCCTTAAAATCTTCCTCGATGTTCATGTTCGTTCTTGCTTCCTACCATTTTGGTCTCTGCTAGGAAATATTTGTAACCAGTTAGTATTGAGCTATCAAGTTTGGTTAGCTTTACTTGGGGGACCAAAAGACAACTAGTTTCATGGTAGTAGGTTTCAGCAGACACTTACTTAAGACCTTATATTAGAGTAGATGAAGTAAGGAGCCTCCTGTGTAAAGTGTAAGATGTTAGTATGATCTTGGATTTTTCAGAAGATCAGACTGCTTGTATGAATATTTGATAAATAAAATAGTCAGTTTAGCACAGAAACTATACTGTTATATATAACTAAGGTATCTATTAACTTTTCAACCTTGGATGCGACTTTCGGCCGTAATGGATGGTTCACTCATGCTGACCAACCAGTGAGCTTAATAATTGCTTGCATTTAGTACAGAAACTATACTGTTATATATAACTGAGGTATCTATTAACTTTTCAATCTTGGATGCGGCTTTCGGCCGTAATGGATGGTTCACTCATGCTGATCAACCAGTGAGCCTATTAATTGCTTGCAAATGTTTCTAGTCAACAACAATATACGCTGTGTAGTCTCACAAGTGGGGTATGGGTAGGGTAGGATGTACCTTGATCCTATCCTTTTCTTTGTGGAGCGCAGAGGCTGTTTCCAATAGACCCTCGGCTCAAAAAAAGAAGTTTTTGAAGCAAAGAAGTGATTTGTAGGGTATATTCACTCAATTGTTGCTAGACACTGAGTGATTATGAGATACTAGTCATCTGTGTTTTGTAATTTCTTGTATAATCCACAGCAGGATTTGATGCTACTATTTGGAAGTTCTGATTTTGTGAACTGATCGCTCTTCTAACTGTATGTTTGTGTTATTGTTTTTTTAAAAATCTGTAGCTATAGGTTTCTTCTTGAGTCAGCTTGTTGATTGTTAAATGATGCTATTTCAGGTAGAGGAAGCTGTTGAAGTATACCATGATAAGGAGTACCGATCCAGGAGATGGTTATTCCCCTCGTACAACTTCATCGTTTCAGTAATTTGGTCCCCCTTTCTGGCAAAGGCGGATATATTTGAAGACTACAATGGAGTTTCCACATCTGAGATTGAACTTCATATCGACAAACTTGATACTAGTTGGACAGATCAGTTTAAGGATTTTGACTTTATGATATTTGCTAGTGGTGAGTGGTATGTCAAAACTGCAATCTACTATGAAAACGATACAGTATTGGGCTGTCACTACTGTCCCAAAAAGAACTTTACTGAGCTTGGTTTCAACTTTGCGTACCGTAAAGTTCTTGGTAATGTTTTCAACTACATCCTCTCATCAAATCACAAAGGCATGATCTTTTTCAGGACCGCGACACCACACCATTTCGAAAATGGTGAGTGGTTTAGCGGAGGAAGTTGTAAAAGAACAAAACCAGCGAAGGAAGGTAATTTCAGTTTGAGTGAGGTCAACAAAATTCTACATGAAATCGAGTTGGAGGAAATCGGAAAAGCTACAGCTAAAGCTTCTGAGAAGGGTTTGAATCTAAAGCTTTTCGATGTAACTAGCCTTTCATTAATGAGGCCTGACGGGCATCCAGGTCCATACAGGCATTTTCATCCATTTGCGAAAGATGAGAACGCAAAAGTCATCAATGACTGCTTGCATTGGTGTTTGCCTGGACCTATAGACGCCTGGAACGATATGCTAATGGAGATGGTGTTAAATGGTCAATGAGATGAACTTGTGAAATGCAAGTTGTTTTCTTGAGAAAAAAGCAAGGCTAGCTCACAGGGATGAACATTGCTTGTTTTATCTCTAATCTGTGATGTGAATACTACAGAGATTTAAGGCACATAACAGGTGCTCCTCGCGACTACATTCCACGGTTGATGCATCAGTTTGGCAATATATAGATTTTTTCAGTAGGGAAGTTCATCTTGATTGCAATGTTATTACCTGATTCTCATATACATGATTTTCCAGGAATCTGTAGTGGGAATTCTTTTTTCTTTCTTTTGGGATTTGGAAATATTTATTTAGAGTTCTGAATCAAATGAAAATTTGATGTTGGTCAGTCGCAACTCACAAGATTGTGTTGTATGTACACTTTGTACTTATAATAAGATGATTTCTTTCTATTAGTTCAAATCTTGGTGACCAGAATTACTCGTGCTTGTGTTGGTTGGGGTAGCATGTACTATGTTAAATCGTCTTATGGGGGTAGAAAAAATTATAAGGGAGCGTTTACAGGTTGGCGTTTGGTCATAAATTCTGAAAATTTATTTTCAAATATTTTGTTTGACCATGAAGTTGACCAGAATCTGGTCTTCAAAAATATTTTGCAATTGAATGAAGCTAGATTTAAGTTTTCTATGGAATGGAGCTTTTAAGATTTTTTTCCCCCTATTTTAGAGTGCTTAGAAGGATATTAGCAAATCAAATCCAATTCAGCTAACGGTAAATTTTATTAAATTTACTTTATGAATCTTGGAAACTAAAGTGCACTTTTGAATTTGAAAAAACTAGCCGTTGGGTCTCTATTATCCTATATAAAGCCCCATTCTGTCACTTAACAAAAACCATTAAAAAGATTCTACTTTTCTAGGGTTTAGCTTCTTTTTCTTCAAGCCCCCTAATCCATGGCTAGTGTTGCTGAAATGACACTTCCCTCCGACGTCCCGGCGAAGAAGGGGAAGTCTAGGAAGGTGCTGAAGCAGAAAAAACAGTCGTTGAACGAAGCCAATATACTGGCTGGAACTGTAGCTCAGTCCCCTTCTATGGTGTTGCCTGTGGATGATTCTGTTAAGGAGAATGTTGATCCACAATCGCAGAAGAAATCGAACAAGAGAGGGGCCTCAAAGGCGGCGAAGCAGCAGACGGACCAAAGTTCTTTTGAGAAAGAGCTGCTTGAAATGCAAGAAAAGCTTCAGAAGATGACACTTGAGAAGGAGCAGACTGAGGAAATGTTGAAGGCTAGAGAGGAGATGCTGAAGCAGAAAGAGGAAGAGCTCGACGCGCGAGGTAAAGAGCATGAGAAGCTTCAGACTGAACTCAAAAAGCTGCAGAAAATGAAAGAGTTCAAACCGACATTGGTATGTTTGTTGAATCTTGTCTTTAGATATCATATGTGAATCTACAATTTGAAGTTTATAGATTTTTGAATTCTAAAAGGAGACAACTTACTTGGTTCTCGATTAATTACAACAACTACATACCCTGTGTGATTCCACTAGTAGGGTCTCGGGAGTGTAGTTACCTTGGGGAAGGAGAGTCAAATCAAAGTAGATTGAAAAAGAAATCAAAGCTCTAGATAAATTGTTTATCAATCTATGAAGTTGAGTTTCCTCTAAATCTACTGGATTCTGCAGAACTCGTTCCCGGTTCTCTAGATCTGCCCATGTTTGATTTGATCCTATTGAAGCATTATTTGTATCAAAGCTGACATTTTTACCATTTGGAATTGAGACGCCGTTGATTTGGTATATTTCATTCATTCTTGTTTGTTTGTTCTTTCTACGAGTTGCCTACATTTTACCCTCTTTAGTCCCCGCAAGTGGGATTACGCTGGTCCATGGTTATGTTGACGTTTGTAACTAGTTTGTTTCGAAGCTGACATTTTTAATTTACATGTTTCATTAGAACTTCCCTATTGTGCAATCGCTGAGAGACAAAGAGGAAAAGAAAGAGAAGAAAAAGGCAGATCCTTCGAAGAAAAGGCCGGTTCCGCCATATCTATTGTGGAGCAAAGACCAATGGAATGAGGTAAATGTGAAGAAGGGTTCATCAATCTCAATTGAAATGTTTCTTTTAAAATCACTGGTTTCATAACGACAATCCGTTATTTCAGGTGAAAAAGGCTAATCCAAATGCTGAGTTCAAAGAGATGGCTAATTTATTGGGTGCTAAGTGGAAAACAATAAGTGCTGAAGAGAAAAAGCCTTATGAGGAAAAATACCAAGCTGAGAAAGAAGTATACTTGAAGATAGTCGGAATGGAGAAGCGCGAACATGAAGCGATGAGACTCTTGGATGACGAGCAGAAACAAAAGACAGCTATGGAGTTACTTGAACAATATATTCAGTTTCAGCAAGAAGCAATAGTGAATGAAAACAAGAAGAAAAAGTAAAATTCACTTTCTCTTCGTCATATTTATTTGGTGCTTGTGAACTAATATTCGCCTCGTTAATTCATGTTATATAGGAAAGAGAAGGACCCTTTGAAACCAAAACAGCCTTTATCAGCATTTTTCCTGTTCACAAACGAGCGTCGAGCTGCTCTACTTGCTGAGAACAACAACAATGTGAAGGAGGTAAAAGATTCATGAAGAGTTTTGTTGTTTGCAATATTTTCTTATAATTTTGTTAAATTTCTAATTAGTACTTCCATTTATAGGTGGCAAAGGTTACTGGTGAAGAGTGGAAGAACATGACAGAGCAACAAAAAGCACCTTATGAGGAGGTAATTTTTACTGAAATCTTGGAGAACTGAAACCCCTTTTGTCTGGATGTTTCTTATTTTAGAAGTTTATAGACATGTTTTCGTTCGATATATGCAGATGGCAATGAAGAACAAGGAGAAATATTTGCAAGAAATGGAAGTTTATAAGAAGAAGAAAGACGAAGAAGCTGCTGAACACATGAAAGAAGAGGAAGAATTGATGAAACTCAAGAAGCAAGAAGCACTTCAATTGCTCAAAAAGAAAGAAAAGACAGAAAATTTGATCAAGGTTTGTCTAGCCATTCTTGATACAATTTCTGATTAGGCTTTTACAGAAGTTGAGTTGAGCTGATTGATTGATTGGCTTGTTGTGGTGTGAGTTCTGGCAGAAAACGAAAGAAAATCGCCAAAAGAAGAAACAAAAGGATGACAATGTGGATCCTAACAAACCAAAGAAGCCTGCTTCATCATTCTTCCGTTTCAGTAGAGAGGAAAGAAAGAAACTAGTCGAAGAGCGTCCTGGGATTAACAATTCTACCATTAATGCTCTCATTTCACTGAAATGGAAGGTACAACTCCTTTTTGACACAACTTTATCCATTTCCGTATTTCCTATTATACTATGTATTTTCCTTGATCTGAGCGTCTATAGAAAAAAACCTCTACTCTCAAGGTAGTGGTTAAGGTCTCTGCCTACGTTTTTACCCTCTCCAGACCCCACTTTCGCGGTATTACACTGTGTACAAATTGTTGTGTTGTGTGTTCCATGTGACTTCAGTGTGTGTGGGGACGAGTCCTGAAGCAACTGTAAAGTTGTTACCTTTAACTATAGACCGAGCATTGATGCACACCCCTTCCCCTTGCCCAGCATGATCGCAAGATGTTTAGTTCATCAAACTGTCCTTTTGATGTCCGTTTATTGTTTTTTGATGTGTAGGAATTGAGTGAAGAAGAGAAACAAGTGTGGAATAACGAAGCAGCTGAAGCGATGGAAGTCTACAAAAAGGAAATGGAAGAATACAACAAAACTGCAGCTGCTGAAAAGCAGAAGAACAACAATTAGAAATATAGGTGCTGCTGTTCAACTGATTATGTTGAACATAGAAAATGCTTGCTAGTTAGTCATTTTTCTTGTTTTTAGTTTGTTTCATTTGACTTGCAATGGATGACTTTGGATTTAGTCATATTGGCTTAAGTTAATGTTCAAACTTGGATTGAAACATCATAAATCAATTTGCTCAATTCTTATCAAGTTTTTTTTTTAATTTGTTTAAACATTTTAACTAATGAACATAGTCATGAAGAAGCAATTCTTTTTATTTGTTTAAACATTTTATGGACTAATTTTATTGCGCAATCCAAAAATATCTTGTTGTCGATAGAATTGAGCATTCATGTGAAATCGTTGGGAGATTTTTCAACAATTCAATAATGGACGGACATACCAATAAATTATTTTCGGCAATTCTTACTTATTATCGACATGGCTGAAATACAAGGGGATAATGATATACTTCGAAATGAATTACTAATATATTATAAAAATAATTTTTTTAAAATTAGTTAAATCAGTAATAGTGAACGGAGGAAATAATAGATGTAGAGGAGGAGAAACAAAGCGTGCAAGATTTTGGTAGAATTGACATCACTTTGGGATCATTACTTTACGTGTATTTTTGTTCTTCTAATATATGGACAAAAATATTACTTCATATTGTTTGCCATTTTCATGAGTTTTATCTCACTTAAAAAATAAAGAATTTCTATTTTATTAATAAATCTTTATCAAATTCACAATTAAAACTTAAGAAATTAATTAAAAATAAGAAATTAACTCTTGACATTAGAATGGTATCACCTATTTACTTTTTATTAATAAAGAGTAAATCGGCTTGATAGTTTGTGTAACGAATGTGAAGTTAAAAAAATTATACTTTTTTTTAAAATCTTTAGAGGAATAATCAAATCGATTTACTATTTATTTAGTTATTCTAATATATAAATATTATCCATGATCATACAGACATTGGTTAGGAGTTACATCAAAATTGTTCACAACAGTGATAAAACCATAAAGGCCAAAGTTGTTTAACTTTAGCAAATCGTTTTAATGAATTGAAAGTTTTTTATGGACTGAAAATGACATTTTCCTAACTTCGAATCTCTTTTTATTTTCAGTTACAATTCTTTCTTTAATTTTTTAATTACCATATAAAAACTAGTCATGAAGAAATTTAAATATTTTTATATCAAATTTAGTTATTTGATTTTTTATACCGCATGAACTAATATAGAGATATCCTCATAAGTTATATAAATTTCTAAATTGTAAAATAAATATGAAATTTAAGCTATTAAATTTTATACGTAAAATAATGCTACTTAAATATGTTAGCTAATTATCAAATAAATGACTTAATTTTTATACGCAAGATCACCAATAATGAATTCAGATAAACCCATTTTCGTCGCTTCTAATAAGAACTTTGCAAAAAAAAAAAAGTACTTATAAATTAATTTATCGTGGTTGTAAGTGTGAAAAGTTGGTTTTAAAACTACTATATATGCATTTGCTTTTTGAAAATTCAATCCATTGGGGCCCTCAATAACAAACACAAAATGAAAGCACAGAAATAAATAAATAAATAAATAAATATTTCATCGAATCTTAAAATTAAATTCTTCATCATAAAATATGCCAAAAACCTATAAAATGAATTAAAATAAAAATTATAACTCAGTCTGTTTAATAATTGTTTATTTTGTATATTTTGAATATCTAATAAAATTACTCTATTGTTCTAATTTAAATACTTTCTCCTTGATTTATTCGAAAATAGCATTCAATGGTCTTCTATAATTCTTTAAATTTCATAATCCGTCAGAATTAAGATACTTAAAGTAAGGCAAATGTAAAAAAAAAAAAAAAAACTTATACAAAACATATTAAATTATTTAAAAAACATTCTTTTACCTCCCTTTACAAAATACATATTTAGGTATGTTATGTTACCTTCTCTATATTCCATTTTCAGGACTATACTAAGATTGTTGTATAACATATTAAATAAAATCAATACATCTAACATGATTTAACATGAAAATCAATAAATAATATTTTATTTTTTCATTTTTAATTGTCATGGTGCCTTTTTTAAAAAGTATTTTGATTCATTATTTAAAGTTAAACTAAATTACGTTAATTCGATGTTTTAAATAAATTTCTTTAGATATTTAAAAAACTATAAATTCAAACTTTTTACATATTTGTAGAAAAAATATAATGTTAATCAAAGTTATTATCATTTAACTCTAAAACGAAAAAATATGACAATTATCATGATATATCAACCCGATTTTTAATAGCCGGAAATAGAGTTATATATAAATCTAAAATTGGGCATTGTGCCTTCGTCAACTCCTATAAATGAGTGAATTGTTTTGTTATCTTCTGTAATTTCAATTTCTTTCTCGTATATCATTCTTGTATACAACAAAGAACGCAAATCACATATGAGTTCAGCATAGTTATACAAAAAAATCGTTAATGGTGGTTCCAGAGCCTATTCGTAATGACCCTTTTCCTGAAAATCGCCGTGAAGACGATGCTGGTGCTGCTTTTGTTCTTGAATCAAAAGGTTATTTCCTTTTTTTTAAGCTAAAAATGTCACTTTTTACAGTTGAATAGCTAAAGATTTCATCTTTTTTATAGTTTTATAGCTGATTTTGTTGCAGATTTTGGTTTAGAGTTGTGGTGTTAAAATGGGTGTTTTTTTTTTATATTTGGGAACAGGGGAATGGTGGCATGCTGGATTTCATTTGACGACGGCGATAGTAGGACCAACGGTGCTGACATTGCCGTATGCTTTCAGAGGTTTAGGATGGGCATTGGGGTTTATTTGTTTAACGGTGATGGGTTTGGTTACTTTTTACTCATATTATCTCATGTCTTTGGTTCTTGATCACTGTGAGAAGTCCGGTCGCCGGCATATCAGATTCAGGGAACTTGCTGCTGATGTTTTAGGTAGAAACCTCCTCCTCCCCCCCCCCCAC
>NC_028644.1:69590099-69631887 GCF_001406875.1 Solanum pennellii
CCCCCCCCCCCCCCCCCACACCACAATCCATGAAGAATTGTTTGTGTGATATGTCATGGTGATATGCTTATTGTTGTTTTCTAGTTTTACTAGTAGACTTTTTTCTTTTGATAATTATGGTGTTGGGTTAGTACCTGGACTGATTATACGAGATATGTGCTAACTCCCTCTAGTACAAGTTTCGGAAGAAATCACTTAGTGTTTTCGACTTTGCTTGAGATTTGAACTTGAGAGGCTTTTTTCATTTTGACAATCATGGTGTTGAGGTTAGTACCTCGACTAATTATATGAGATACGTTCTAATTCCCACCTGCATAAGTTTCGGAAGAAAATCACGTAGTGTATTTGACTTTGCTTGAGATTTGAATTTGAGAGCCTTTTTCCTTTTCGATAATCTTGATGTTGGGGTTAGTACCTCGACTAATTATATGAGATACGTGCTAACTCGCACCAGCACAAGTTCCGAAAGAAATCACCTAGTGTGTTTGACTACGCTGAGATTTTAACTTGAGACGTCATTGTTCTTTTTAGTTAATTTAGATGTTTAGTGCTAGAGAACTATAGATTAGTAAGTATAAGAATGGAATGAGCACAAATAGAGTGAAATGGATGGTGATGGATCATATGCCGACTTGAACTAGTTTGTAATTAAGGTGTGGTAGCAATGATTGTTGTTAGTTTTTGACTTGTCAATATTTTCCTTAGTAGTTTGAGAAGATGTAATTGGACTTGCACTGAGGAAAAAAGGAAAAAGTAAAGGTGTTTTGTTGTTTTAATAATAGAAGTCTAAACTATTGAATCAATGAAATGATGTAGCATTATTTAAGTTTGTTGTGGTCACTATAGCACCTTTATTTTGTGCGTTGTGATGCTGATCTAAAGAAAGGGGATTTCTTGCCCTTTAGATAATTGTATTTACTACTTTTTGGAGTTAGATCCAAAGATGATTTAGTTAGTCTTTCATTTAAAGTTACAACCTTTTGCAGTTTAAAAATACTTAAAAGACTTTTAGAGGTAAAAGTTATTCTGGCATGTGTTAAGACAAATTGATTCCACTAAAAAAACATAGATTTGCTTTAGTGTTGTCGGTGGCCTTTATGCTTCTAGTGGACCTTCAATGTGAGTGCAATGTTGATTTGACTTTTGAAAAGGATATTTGGCATGATTCTTTTGACTGTAGCCACCAGATTTCAATGATTTTGTTAGATGTCTCCTAGGTTTAAAAGAAAAAAATATTTAGTTAGTGTTTTTTGTACCTTTGAACATAGTAAATTTAGATAATTGGTGTTTGTTGGAGGAGGCTAAAAAAATAATGGATGGAATGAATGGCTTAAAGTTCATTAACTCATAGCAGTGTCGTCGAAGACAAAAAGCGTTAAGAAGTGTTTTAGGTATATCAGGGCTTTAAGCAACAAAGTGGAGTTAAAATGTGGTGCTTTAGTGAAAACAGGCGCACAACATAGCCAGTGTCTACGCAAACCTTACCTCTACCTCAAAGATAGAGTGGTTGTTTCAAATAGACCCTTGGGTCAAGTAAAAAGCACAATGAAGAACAAAATAAAAAATATATAATGCAAGAAAAAAGTAACGACTTCATTGATTTCCTTTACAATAATTATATTTCTTTTGCCAATCATTTTTGTTTTTTAGTGCAACTCTATTCAAGATAGAACTTATGTACAATGAGGTGCACCACTTAGTGCCTTGCCTACACTTAAAATCACCCTAATTGACGAGAAGCACATATCCTGAGCTTCAGGGCTTAAGCGTGTCTTAAATAAGCCTTTGACAACACTGCCTCGTAAGAAGAATTTAAACATTCTGAATCTCATATGAAGAAGTCAATCTACAATGCTAGATGGACATTACATTAATAGTTATAATATTATTCAACATCTTCTTATCCAATTTAGGCCGGTTTTAGAAGTTCCGCTTACTGCTAATATTTTCATTTACTTCCCACATATATTGGTTACATCGTATAATCTATTAGTCATTGAACGGTAAGATATGTGAATGATGCCTTACATGTAACAACTCTATCTCAAACTTGCATTTTACAGCAAGCTTCTTTTAAAACTAAAGGATTGTGTGTTGCACCAATGTAGGTTCTGGCTGGATGTTTTATTTTGTGATATTCATTCAGACAGCAGTTAACACTGGCATTAGCATAGGAGCAATTCTGCTTGCCGGAGAATGCCTTCAGGTACTTGCTTCTGGAACAGCCAATTTTCATTTTCCAGTTCTTCATTCATGTTAATTGTTAAATAAACTTCTCACTTCAACAAGTTTTCATTTCCAAGATTCATATATATTTTTCAGGAACTTTTCCTTTCAGTTATCCACTTATCTTTTTCATCTTTGAGAATCTGACTCAACTAATATGTATGCTTTACGACAAAAACAGTAAGAATTTGGAAGTTCCATGAAAATCCACTAGCAGAGTAGCACAATTGTTACAATATTATAATATGTATTAGCTGATTACTTGGACTTAGTACATGTCATCATCCATATAGATCATTAGTTTCTAAATGTTAATTGTTAAGTATGACATAATACCGTTGAAAGAATAATGTTTTGTCTCTTTAAACCTCTAAAAAAAAAGAAATTGGTATCCCTAATAGGCTAATACAATTAACTAAGTGTGAACGTGGCATCAGTTTTATCATTGGGATCAAAATGTTAAGGTTATGCACAACCTTTCTTGTTTCTGTGCAGAATAAGCCATTAAGATGTATCTAAAGATCGCCTGTCCTTTCCTGTTGCATGTACCGAACCAAACTGCCAAACGGTCATGTAGTTTCTCTAATAAATGATTATACTTCTACAATATGAAACTCCCTCCATTTCAACTTGTTTGTCTTACTCTTTTTAGTCAAGATTAAAGGATATTTTGATACATTCTACATATCTTTAGTTTAGTTTAAGACCACATGATTTTAAATTTTGTGCCAAGTCAAAACTTGACAAACAAATTGAAACAGAGGGAGTAATTTTTTGGGTAATGGACCTTAACAATGTTAAGTTGCAAAGAGAGTTCAATAAGCTTAATTGACTTTTTGCATTATGATGGTAGAAGCTGAATAAAATACTAAAGGAATAGTTGAAAAGTTAGTGAAAATTTGTATCATCATATCATGATTTAACTCCAGTTTGTTAACAGGATTTTGTTTGCAATAAAGAAGTTAGAGTTGTGTAGAATACCTTGTTTGTAAATTAAGAATGAGAAACATTCAGGATATCCCAAAATGAAAAATGAGCTGTACTAGGATTGTGAAAGTACAAATTGTATAGAACTAGAGGCACGTGTCTTTTTGTTTGTAATTTTGCCTGCTTTGAGTTTGACCTGTTAGATCTTTTAGTGATTTTGGTACTCAAAGATAAATTGATGGATATTTTGTTATCAAAAGTCTCAAATCAATACAAAGGTCATTCAGTTTGTGATATGCTTCAAGGTCCAATATACTAAAAAATATATAGGATGACAGCACAGTTGAAAGTTACTACTAACTGTTGCTATCTTTACATTTTTTTCAAGTTATTGAACAATTTGTTATTTCTTGTTTGCTTGTACAAGATCATGTACTCCGAACTTTCACCACATGGGCCACTGAAATTGTATCACTTCATTGCAATGGTTACAGTAATAATGATATGTCTCTCTCAATTTCCGTCCTTCCACTCCCTGAGGCACATCAACTTAGCATCGTTGTTTCTGAGCTTGGGCTACACTTTCCTAGTTGTTGGTGCTTGTATTCGTGCTGGTAAGTGCTTATGTTCTTTGTGGTTCACGTTCTTTTTCATGTCCTCGGAAAATGTGACCATCGTTCAGGTAGAAATGAGAGTTCAGAAATCAATATTCTAAGAACATTAGTATATATGCAAACCTGGCCTGAAGCAAGTAGAAGTATTAGTGGAGCCAATATTTCTTATTATTAGCATGTAACTTTACTATATAGGTCCAGTTTAACTGAATATTTTCAGCATTATTCAGGTACTTCAAAAAATGCACCTCTGAGGGATTACTCCTTAGAAACCTCACACCTATCACGGTTATTTAGCGCTTTCACGTCTATCTCCATTATTGCAGCTATTTTTGGGAATGGAATACTACCAGAAATACAGGTAAATAATTGTTTCATGCATATTGATTTTCCCAATTTCATGATGTCCAATGGTCTTCGTTAGTCCATGATAGATGTCGCGAAATATGTCAAATTGATGTATATATGGACAGTCAATAGGTTGTGACGCCATAGAGACGTAAGTTAATTTGTAGTCAACTAATGCAGGCAACTCTCGCGCCACCAGCAACAGGAAAGATGTTGAAAGGCCTTATGTTGTGCTACTCTGTAATCTTGGTTACTTTCTACTCTGCATCTGTTTCCGGATATTGGGTGTTTGGAAACAAATCCAATTCAAACATTTTAAAGAGCTTAATGCCAGATGAAGGACCTTCCTTTGCACCGACATGGGTATTAGGTCTTGCGATTGTCTTTATTCTTCTTCAGCTCTTCGCCATTGGTTTGGTAAGTCATGCATTAGCTACTACACAAAATAAATTTTCTTTCGGCAGCATGTTGTCGTGTACATGGTGGTAACTATTCAAAAATATGACACAGGTATATTCTCAAGTTGCTTACGAGATCATGGAAAAGAACTCGGCTGATGCAAACAAGGCTGTGTTCTCTCTTAGAAACCTAATCCCCCGTATAATCCTCAGAACGTTGTACATGAGCCTTTGCGGGTTCTTTGCAGCTATGTTGCCATTCTTTGGTGACATTAACGGTGTTGTAGGAGCCGTTGGCTTTATACCTCTCGATTTCATTCTCCCAATGCTACTTTACAACATAACTTTCAAACCAAAGAAATCATCTATTACCTTTTGGGTAAATACTTCTATAATGGTTATATTCTCTTGTGCTGGTCTTCTTGGATCCTTTTCTTCTATAAGAAAATTGGTTCTAGATGCCAATAAATTCAAGCTTTTTAGTAGCGACGTTGTTGATTAGATGACAAATGTATACTATTGTGCTTAAGCCATATGTATGAAAGTTGTTGATAGTGAGGTTCCTACAACCCGACCCCAACTAGCTTGGGATTGAAGCGTAGTTGTTGTTTATACGTATGGAAGTTGTATATCTATCGAATTGCGTGAATATGTATTTCAACAAGTAGTTTTCTGGTCTCTCTATCAACATGATATATACCTGTTTGCTCAATACATTTCATCAGCTGGAATTTTCTGTCAAAATTGAGAAGAGGATGTTAACAAAATGTGATCATTAATCCTTCTTTTATTACTAAGTATATATGGTGGTGCATTATTTATGTGACATTAGATCATACAAAAATAATGGAAGTGTCATTAATACTTTGATTAAAGTTAAACGATGTCATATATATTGAGACGAGGAAGGAGTTGTTCATACTTTTTATCTAAGATTATGGAAGTGTGATTAATTGTGATTTGTGATTAGATTTGTTAAAGTTGATTTTTTTAGAGGTTAATTTCTTATTAATTGTTGTTAACTATAGTAATGAGTCACTGTAAATTAATCATTCAAATATTTTTTTGATTGATCTTATATAAGATGGAAAGAACATCAAATATATTTTATATCATTTTACTCTAATAGGATATCTAAGTCAAATTTCATTAACTTCATACTCAAATTGGTTAGTTATCAAATTAAAAAAACAATAAAGTTAAAATACTCTATTAATATTAATTCTTGAAGGATTTGAAGCACCAATATTATTGTTAAATGTAGAAATTTCCCCTCAATTTATCATTTTCAAAAATAACAATTGCAACCCCTAAAAAATTTGAAATCAAAAAATAATTATATATATGTTAAATAAAAAACAACATATTCAATCAAATATTCGAAATACATATAAACCGATTCGATTACTATTATTATTATGTAAAATAAATTGCATATAGTCAATGAAGGTGGGGATGTGACTTTTTGGCATGGTATCAAATGGATTTAATTATTAATTAAAGCAAGACAAAAATATGCATTATTAAAGAGGACCACGTTTTGATTAATCAAAAAAGTATTTGTCACAATGTTTTTGGATTATATTAATCAGTCAAAGAAATGTATTTTTAACTTCCAAAGCAAGCAAAGAAAATTGGTTTGTTCCCCAAATTTTGCAAATAGTTTATTTGGTAATAAAATCCAATTTTATGCTCACGTCGTGCATTATTTTATTTTTTTAATTGTCACATCCACTTGTCTGCAATATGCTTAATTATTTATAAGTGATTTATTTTATTTGATAACATATCATATACTCTATTTATTAAATTAAATCAACCAGTCATATAATATTCTAGTCAATATATTATTTTTTGTATAACATGATACTTTTGATACGTAGATAGAAAGAAAATAAGTTATTTATGTATAAAATTAATATAAAATTTGATTGATAATTTAGAATTTCGTATAACTAATACATGTATAAATTATGAAGAAATCTATGTATTATTTTATGTAAAAATAAAATGTGAAATAACTAATACATGAATTATTAGATTTTACATAAATGAATATATGCATGCAATAATACATAAATTCACTCTATATTACTAATAGTCGCATAACTCTTGTTACCAGCTACAATACAATCCGTAAAAGACATTAAGTCCGCCTTCGGAGTTTGATTCAAAACGAATGATTAATATCCTTTTATTTTTAATCAAATATTTTAAATTTAAATTTTAAATATTTTTTATTTTTATGACTAAAACTTGAAAGCATCGTCCTCAAAAATGGTCCGATTTTTTATTCGATGCCTTTTAATTAGATGCTCTTCATAACAAAATACTCCAATATATCATCTAGTTTCTAAAAAAAATATTGGATTTACTTTTGTTTTAATATGCCTAATTGGGGCCTAACTAGATATTAGACAAATTCCAGGTCATCATCATTTTATTCTTTCTCTAAGATATTTTATTTCATTTAAGAGAAAAAGAACAATAAAAATTTGGAATTTAATCAATTCATTGAATTAAGTGTGTATAAAAAAATATATGAAAGGATAAAGGATATAATAGTTGTGACTTGCATGCATGGCCTATATATTGTTTTTATTGAATTTGTAATTAGGATTGGACCACTTTAAATTAATTGTTAAGAGATAAAACTAGGACACACCAATTTTAACCCAACAATTAATATCAAAATTAATGATTAATTTAGCAAGACAAATATAAAGATTATCGAGTATTATCATGAGTCTTGTTGTATTTCGTCCTTTATCTGTTTACGAGTAATAAATCAATTTACCATCCTCACTTGTAGGTTTAAAGATGCACAAACAAAAAAAAAGCCTATTAATATAAAATTAATGATTAATTTAGCAAGACAAATATAAAGATTATCGAGTATTATCATGAGTCTTGTTGTATTTCGTCCTTTATCTGTTTACGAGTAATAAATCAATTTACCATCCTCACTTATAGTTTTAAAGATGCACAAACAAAAAAAAAAGCCTATGAATAAGATGGTCGTAATTAAATAATCATATAATGTGAATGACAAATAATCAATCTCTAAATTAGTTAGTGTAAAGTAATACACATTATATGCAGAACTGATTTAAGGGAGATATTATCAATTAACGTACGAGAATAAAGTCTTTTATAAAAAGTAAAATAAAATAATAAACTAATTATAAGTATCTACGATATATTTCAAAGTTAAAAATACTTTCATAAATTTGATCAAAACAAATTACATTACATCATATTAATATAATAATAATAATAATAATATATTAATATAATCTTATAAATAATTCTGAGAAAATAAAATATACGCAAATTATACCTCCAGAAAGTTCGAGGTATACTAAACATAAATGACAAACTATTGTTGTATCAATCACTTGTGACCTACGTTAATTGACTATAGTCTCAATCATCATATTAATTATTAGTATAACATAAGGTTATCTTCTCATTAAATTATTATTTTTCTTGATATCAATGTTCAACCATATTATTTTATATTTTTGTTTCCTTCTACGTGTGAGAATAGCATACAGATCTACCAAACCGTAGAAAAAAATGGTGGAGGAATTAGAAAAATAAAAGACATTATTAATATTTATGTACACACTAGTCAAATATATATAAAAAATAAATTAAAATTTCTAAAGTTATTTATAATTAAATACAAAAAAGTCAAAAATATCCTTAAATTATCAAAATTAACTCAAATATACCCTTTAATTATATTTCGGTTCATATATATCCTTACCGTCAAACTATTGGATCAAAAATATCTTTTTCATTAACAGAATCGGTTAAACGTCACTTAGATGTCATGTGGATATCATATGACATGCCACATGAGCCAATAGAGTTCCACTCATGCCACGTAGACTAATAAATTTATCCCTAATTTCCCCCAATTTTCTCTGTTTTCCGTAGAATTTAGTAACGATTTTACTGAAGAACATAAAACTCCTTTTCCTCATTTCTCCATTTCCTTAGAACGATTTCACAAAATACATAAGTTCTGAGAAAAGGTTATTTTTGACCCTATAGTTTGAGAGAAAGGGTATTTTTTAGCCGAAATATAGTTAAAAGGTATATTTAAACTATTTCAAATAATTTAAGAATATTTTTTACCCTTTTCCGATAATTAAAGACGGTCTTTGACAAAGTAATAGGTTCCAGTTAAAGTTATATATGTACTATGTGACTTTCTTGTAATAATTAAATAATCATAAAATATGCTACATAAAGGTTTTTTTTAATATATACATATAAATTAAAGCTTCAAATATAGTAAAGAAAAAGCAAATGTATGTCTTTAGAGGACCAGTTTCTTTTCAGAGTAAAAGTTATCTACGCGGTATTCGATATTTTATTTGTTTTATATTAATTATTTTATTTTTTAAAGTTGATTTAATTAATTTTTAAAATTAAATTAAATAATATTTTAAACTTATAATTTATTAACTGTTAAAATTATAAACAAAACACTATAAATTATACTTTTCTCATATCAATATGAGAAAGCATTTTAAAATATTAATTTAAATTTATGTAATTTAAATTTTAAAATAAAAATATCTAACAAATAATTTGAAATAAAGAGAATACTAGTATATACTGATAAAAGTTGTGGCGTAGTAAAAGGTAATCTTTCATTATATCACCTTTAACAAAAAATTTGAATTTAAATTTTAACAATATATTTTTCCTTTTTAGTGAAAAGTGATAATCATATTAATCAAATTAATAAATTTATATAGTATATATATCCGACCCCGTGAAAAATTGACTTTTTTTTTTCTTATATTGCCAAATCACTCATCAATTCTCATAAATGCTCCTTCAACCATATAAAACTCTAAAATCTTTATCAATAGGAATGGTAGTAACTTGATTGAAATTTCTTCATCTTTTTGATAACTTTTTTTTATTTGAATTTGGATATGAAAAAAAAGTTTATTGGGATCGCTCAAAAGTTGGTCTTATAGTGTGTGAATTTGAATCAGTTAAATTTTAATATAAATAACAAATATTTAAAAAAATTGTGATCTTCTTTTATTCTCAAATTCATCGATTCGATTTGGTTATGATCGTTATCGATTTGGTTATGATATATAACCAATTAGATTTGACACAGACACAAAAAGAATCACTTGAGAACAAGGTGATATATCAAATAAATCATGCATGGACAAATTGTATCTTGCATAGTAACAGAAGAGTTTGAAACAGTCAGAAATGAAAGTATAAACTAAACTCTGACTTAATATACCGAATCGTATAAATATAATATATTAATTTACTAATTAAGTTGAGAAAAAATATCAATCTGTAAAAATCAATACGCCAATAAAAAACTAAAATTCAAAATCGCTAAATGAATAACTCATACTTTATCCTAATTTATATTACACATTTCAGATTTTGAGATTCAGATAATTCTATCTCTATCATTAATTTATCATATATCTTTCAAATATACAATATATTGCAACTCATAATAGTCCTTACGTAATTTATAAATATATAATTTCATTATAAAAGTTTTAAAAATTTATGAGAAAATTCTCGATCAAACTTAAATTATTTGACTCACAAAAATAAAATATATAGCGTAAATTGAACCAAACAAGTAATAATTTCTTAGTTTGTATATTAACCCACCCCCACCCCAACCCCACCCCAATAATCACAGCGAACACGTTAAAATCTTACTCGCCACATATTAAAGAAATTTCCTCTCAACTCCACAAACACACCTTTCATATTACTCGCCACTATATAAACCCCAAAATCTCTGTATATTAATTTCTCCACTATCAGCAATGGCGAAAACTCCAGAGAAAATCTCACCGCAAAAAATGGCGTCCGCCGCAGCAAACAAACCTCTCATATGGGATTGCGGAAGCTCACTCTACGACTCGTTTGAGTTGAAATCATTCGAACGTCAACTCGATTCCGCCATATCTTCTCGAAGCCTCTCAATGCCTCATTTACCCGATCGTCGTCTTCTTATTCCACCGTCAACAACAGATCCACAACAAACTACTCAACCGATTTCCAAAAAAACTTCTAGAATCTCTAGATCTTTCCAGAAACTTCTCAAATCCGTTTTCAGAGCAAAACAGAGTAACAGTCCGCTGTTTCAGGGGCAAAATCGAGATGGATTTTACGTTGTTTATGATAAATCTGGTGCACTTACGACGATTCCGGAAGGACCGGAGTACGACGGACTTTCGCCGGAGATTAAGTCGTTGGTTAGAAGAACGGGTTCCGAACGGTTCACGGCGACTTCAATTGGTATTTCATGTGCTTGATATATAATATAGATCTTAATCTAAGTAATTAGAATATGAATGACTAATATGTATAGCAATAATTTCTTTCATCTTTTGGAATATTGTCGTTGCTAGTTTTTTGAACTCAAAAATTTGAAGTTTTCATGGTCTACAACGTAGAATATGTGACATTATTCCATAACTTTTGGTTCGAGTTATTGTTATCGAAAACTATAAATATCTTAATTGTGATTCATACTTAAAAATCCCTCCATAAATAATTTAGAACGAAAGAAATATAATGCGTATTTTGAATACTTATCGAGTAAACAAACATCAAACTTATAATTGTTAGAAATTGAGATATGTTTATCGTTCGAGCAATTCGTAAATTATTTTTGATTTACGCTCGTAAGTTATTTTTGGTTTACGCGGTAGCCTTAATGACAGCAAGCTAGATTAGTTAACTCCCGCCTTAATTCACGTAAAAAGTAGCGCGCGAATAGTGCAAAGTATTCTATATTTATTGGTATTTAATCATGAAATCTACTTCTTTATGACTTAAAAATCATTAATATCTCAATTAATTAATTAGGTGAGGAAATTGCTCAAACATGTAATATTCATGTTATGAGCTCGATAAGTTTATCGTTTTATACATAAGAATGGTCGAGTTTAATTTGTAAGCAGTTGATAGTTTTCATGTTGT
Source organism: Solanum pennellii (assembly GCF_001406875.1). Classification (NCBI taxonomy): domain Eukaryota; kingdom Viridiplantae; phylum Streptophyta; class Magnoliopsida; order Solanales; family Solanaceae; genus Solanum; species Solanum pennellii. The sequence goes on from NC_028644.1 coordinate 69,601,615, forward strand.
GAATCTGATAAATTTATCGATTTATCTATAACGATGGTTAAGTTAGAGCAGGAGGTTGTAGGTTTGAGATTTTCTTTATGCTTTATCAATTGAATATGTCGTGCAGGGCTTGTATAGTTTCATACACAAAATTCGAGATGAGATTTCTAATTAAGAAAATAGTGATCTTATTCATTGCACCACATCGTTTAATAATAATAATTTGATTTCTTTACATCACGAGTGAAGGTACCTATAAGTTGACTTCCAACTATTAAGACTTAACTCTACGTTAGAGGAGGAGAAATGGAGTATTTAAGTAAAAATTGACAGCAAATATATGTATGACCCATCTATAATTGACCTAAATTTGACAACTAACCAAGCACTTCCTTTGCATTTCTTGGAAAATATATAGGGGTAGCTTTCTTTTATCATATATATATTTTTGATGTTTGATCGATTAATAAAAAATATTTTTAAAAAAATACACATTAAAAGTTGATAATAATATTGATTGAATCAAGTAATATAAAGTTAAAAGTTTGAAATAATTATTAGAAATAACTTCCGCTTATGAGTAAGAAAAGTCATGTATATGTTTTTTAATGAAATATTTACCTAATAACTTAACATCAAAAATGATAATAAATGATTTTCGTATGACCAAATGTACCATTTATGTTAAGAAAAAAATTATATTGGATGGTCTTATAATTTATTTAGAACTATATATATATATATAGCATAAAATAAATGCATGGTAGAAGATATTAGCTACCATAAAAAAAGATTTATTGGCATCTTGTGGTGGTTGAATTAAAGACACATTATAATCAAGGTTTTGTCTATATTTGTGGAGATCGCTAAAAGACTACATAAGAGAATATTAATGAATTGTACCATTATCTTCAATTCTTATCCTTTTTTTTTGTTTGGAATTTAGTAATAATATGTACTATATATTGACTTGCTCTTGAAAAAATTAGAACAAAAAATAATGTATTAATCTTGATAAGTTTAAAAACCAAATTTTACTAGAGCTATACATAATTAAATTTCCTTCGTCAAAAAAAATCATACTATAAGATAAAACCAATATAAATCCCATTAACATTAATGTTAACATAATTGGGAGCTTCTAAGATTGGTTTAGGTTGCAATTTGAATTCCAATTTCCAAGTGACATATTTATTTGTACGTAGAAGCACATAAATAAATATTTAATTAAAATTTCTGACTTCATCATTATTTATAACTAGTTATATTCGAATTAAATTAAACGAATAAATCATTAATCTCTTATTCTTACTATTTTTATCTCAATTCCTTTTTAAAGTTTCTAGCTTCACTACAATATATATCTATAAGTAGCTGATTACATAACGAAATGAACGAATTTGTACTATTTTTTACTTAAATTTCCATATTAAAATTTATGACTTCATAACTACCTAGGTACATATCAAATTGAACGAATTAATTCTTTATCTTCTTCACTACTTTTTTCCGATTCATAATCGAACCGAACCGATTAATCCTCAGATCAAATTAGGTGACACAAATTAAAGATGGTATGATATAAATTAAAAGATGTTCACGGATGAAGCATGAATATAATTAATGAAATATTGGTTCAATTAATTAGAAAAGATGATTAATTACAATAGTTATATACTCGTGAGGTTGGTGGCAAAGCATTTATATACTTTACAGCATTACATACATTTAATTATTTTGCAGAAGGGAGCATTTGATTGGGCAATTTAACACTATAGTTTCTATCAAACTTCATGTCAATCTAATAGTACAACTAGTAAAGATTAAAAACAATGAATTTAATGCACACTGTGTCATACATGAGTGGCCCAAATTCAATTTGAAATTTTTCGACGTGTTTATTATATTAAGTTAAATTATTCATTATTATATATTATTATATACTTAAGTATATATTATTTATCTTTTGAGATTTTATATGCTACTTTCAAAAATTCATTTGATAAGCGAAAAATATAATGATCGACTATATAAAGCTAGTGTTTTGATATTAGTTGAACTTAACAATTACTACAAAATGACAATGATTATTTTCGATTTAATAATAAAGAAAATACAGAAGAAAAGCTTAAGAATTTTTATTAGGCAACCACCACCTAACCTATCGGCAGGAAAAATTCGAAGAACTTCCCTTCATTAATTACTTACTAAACTAGAAAGTTCTAAGAGTATCTTTCAAATTTCATGTCAATATAGTGTGTATATATAGTACATAGAAATAAAGATAAAAAGGATGGATCAATGAATTTAATGCAGACAACCATACATGTTTGGCCCAAATTTATTTTTTGAAAAATGTTTGAACGTGTTGTTGTTTTAAATTAGGTTTCTCTTTTAGAAATATAATATTTGTCTTCTAAAAGTTTATTTGCATTTTGAAAGTAGTTGGGAGGCATTATAGGTTGAATAAAAAAATCAATATTTTGATGTTTTATAGAATTGGACCAATATTTTATAAAATGTCGATATTTATTTTCCATTTACTTAGGAAAGATTAAGGGCTTTTTTTTTTTGGTTTCTCACCTGGTATTCGAAGCTCACCAACTAAATTCGAATCACGTTCTGCAAAATCCAATTGAGGGTGGCGCTCCCGCTTATTAATGTATTAGCACTAATTGAAATAATAAGAAATATTTATAAACAAATTTAGTTAGCTAACATGACTTGTATAGATTTTTTTTGTATACAATTGATCTTAATATGTATAAAAGTATCGAACATCGAATAAAAAGAAATACCACCCTCTCATTTAGTGTCTATGAGTACACATTAATAAGCTTTAGGTCAAAGTTACCACCTATTTATTTCTACAAATCAAACTTGTGATTGTCCACATCTTCATGTGGACTATTCACTAATCTTTTTAAAAATATACCCTATTTACAAGGGAAACTACACATGGAGTTAGGTTTGCCAATTTCACTTTCTTCAAGTTTCTTACAAGTTACAAGATAAATGATGATAATGAAAATGATACACATTATTATTGATGAGGAAATTATTTTCTATAATTGTTAGGAAGTTAAAGATTTATATTTATTTTTTTCTTTCCCAATATTTTTTGGCTACAAATCTTTTAACTGTTTTTGAAAAATATCATTATAAAGGATGACTAATATATATTTAATTATGTATATAAAATCACGTATTGACATATAGTATGATTTATGACGAAGGAAAGTAAATTGACACCTCTAATTGGGATGGCCCTATGTCTATGACCACTCACAATTTGAAATATTTAGTGGAAACAAATTTAAAATACTTGCTAATATGTACAGTTCGATCAAACTAATTTACCATATGATCGAAGTATTAAATATTTATACATTAATTATGTATTATTACATGTATATCATATTTCAAATATACAAAATTTATACATTTGCTAACACTATCGAAGTAAATTGATCCACACGATATACATAATTCATTTTCACTAAGCTGGTTATTTGAGTCTATATATAGGCTACCTCTTTTATCTACTTTCCTATAAAATCTACTTTAGGTCATTTTAATAGGTTTGAACTAAGATTGTTGTGCTCTTGTCACCTCTTGGTAAATTAGGCTCTCATGTATTAACTTTGTAAAATAACGCTTACTTTTATAATGATTCAAAGTTCCAAACCTACAACCTCAACGTTGAAGATGAAGAGTACTTACCATACGTGTCCGTAAAATAAAAGTGTACGTAATAGACAAGTGTATAGTACTAGTAATAGTTAGTTACATACAAATAAAAAGAAGAAGAAGGGGGTTTATGTAATACTTGAAACTACAGGGGTGGTTTACATACAAATAAAAAAGAAAAAGGTAGTTTATGTAATACTTGAAACTACAGGGTAGGTTTTTGTAATAAAAAAAAGTTAAAGAAGCAACAGTGTCGAGAGCCAAAAACCCTAGAAGAGAAAAGGGGTTTTTAGAATCAGCAAAATCTGCAGATTTAGGGTTTAAGATTTGTTACATTTGGTGAAGAAGGAAGAATGGATAAAGCAATTATTAAGCTTGACGAAGGTACAACATGCACTGCGTGGAATTATTCGGGTCACAGATTAGCTGCTGGTTCAACTGATGGTACTTTGTCTGTTTTTGATTCTACTGATCCGGCTTCATCTGTTTTCAGTTGTTCTTCTAAATTCAAGGTTAGATAAAAACTCAATTTTCATATGAATTTGTTTTAGCTCTCATTTTGAAGTCATACGGATTTGAAGGAAGTACAATTTTTGGATATAGATTGATGTTGTAGCAATGTACATCCAAAGAGCCGAATAGATTATTTATACATGTAGGAATTTGCTGCAGAATAAATAGAACAAGTATGTATCAATCCGAGGTCGGGTATATGGGATAGTGAGTATCATTGTCCTTGTAGTCAATGAAGTCAGGTAGAACATGAGTTCTCTGGTTCAAATCCCGGCATTTGGTGAGCAAAGTTATGACGTACACGTGTTGGTGGGAGATAGAGGTATATGGTGGAATTAGTAAGAGTTGTGCTCAAACTAGCTCAGGCACCACCTCATAAAAAAAGATGGGATAGTGAGTTATTACTCCCCAAACAAAAAAAGGGGAACATTTGACTCTTGATATCAGACTTTGGAGTCCATACAAAAATCTCCTATTTTTGAATAGAAACCAATAAAATGTTGAACGGGGCAGAAGTTGATAGTTCGTTTCCTTGTGAAGTCATATGTATTAAGAGAGATTCACGTCCTTGTCGTGCTTCTTGTATAGGCAACAGATACCATAAGTAAAAGTTAATAAGTTTTCAGTGGCAGAAAAAACTGGACAAGTAGTATTGTCAAACTACGGTCCAGAAAGCTTCCAAGTATGGATGTTAATGGTCTGTATGGCAAAATGTTGAACTTTCAAATAACTGTTTAGAAGCAGGATACATAACTACTGCAAATCAGTCAAACTTGATTCCTTGTTTTTTCATTCAGTTGGCCATTTTTATTGGGACCCTCTTTTGCTCTAATGTAATCTATGGATTGAGTATGAAATTGAAAAGCTGATGAACGGTATAAACTAACTTCAAAAGGAAGAAAAACTGTAACTGGGTTAGTCCTTTTTGTATACTTCACAACTCCAGCACTAATGTAGTGCTGAGCAAATAAGCTTTTAATTTTTTTCTTTCGCTTAACTATGAAAAAAATTAATTGTGATTATAAAATAGTGTTAAATTCTTGAACTGAAATCTATGCGATTGCATTTCCACTTTTGACATTTTGATTAGGTGCATGAATCCAGCATTGTAAAAGTTGTTTGGGCTCCACCAGAATATGGAGATGTAGTTGCATGCATTTGTGCTGATGGAAGTTTGTTGTTGTGGGAGGAGGTAGTTGAAGGTGAGGACACGTTATTTGGCATTTGTTGATGAAATTACTGTCACGAAGCTAAGCTGAACATTATGTTATGTGTGCCTTTTCCCCTTCTTTTTTGCATGGGGATGTTTTGCTGATGAGAGTAGATAGTCAAAGTTTTGGTTTCTTTCTTTTGAATCTCTAAAGACGGGAAAAAGAAGCAAAAGAAAACTTATTCTCTATTTTCCCCCAAATGTTCATGAAATATTGGAAAAAAAGAGTAAATCCAAACAAGAAACTTGATATGAAATTGATTGTTAAACTTGATATGAAATTGAAGACTATTTTGGTTCTTTATGTCATTTGTTCTTTCTTTTCTATTGTGTTTGACAAGAGTAATTGTGAAGATAAATTTATTCCCTTAAATTCTTAGTAATAATCTCTGTTTCCAACAACCAGTGAAACTATAATCTTAATCTTATCATCAATTGAGTTACTTGCTTGTATAGTCCTTCTTTAATCTATGAATTTTTTTAATTTTATCTGTAAATACTTTCTCAAATTTTACTTCTGACAATAATTTCACATTTGTTTTTCTCAACATTTAACTGGAGACTTACAATGAGTACTATTCTTTAGATTCAGAGCTGCTTCAGTGGAAGCTGTGCAAATGCTTTGACAGAATCTCATCCCAAGTTCTGGATGTTCAGTTTGGAGTATCCCAGACAAGTCTGAAATTGGTGAGTTTAAATTAGATTGGTCGTAAATGTCTACAATTTGACATTGAAATGTGATAGCAGTTGTTTCAATAGCTTGAGGGTTGCAGGGTGCTAGGGATTAGAACAAAGAGATGTATCTATGTTGTTTTTGAGTTTATGATTACTGATTTTGTTGTATTTCTCTTTCATTTCTTTAGTGCTTTAGATGCATTATGATGGAATCACTCGATAATCGTAAGCAATCTATTGTTGTATGCATCTCTGTAGGAATAGTAAATTTTTTTATGGCTTGCCCTTGACTGAGATGTTGAATGTATAGTTGTTTTTGCTTGCCCTTAAAGGAGATGTTACTTCCCCCTCTCTTGATCTTTGCTGCAGCATTGGGATTGATTTCTTGTTACTTGTAGAGTGGTGTGCTAAAATAACTTGCCTTTATTGATTAAACCTTATATCTCATCTAAATTTATTTCAGCATATCCGGTACTCTTTTTTCTTCTTCTTTTGTCTTCTTAAATTGTTAAAATCACCTCTTATAATCTGTTAACTGAATAGCAGAGAACCTACAATGCCAAGTTGCTTATTGTTTATTAATACTTGCATTTATCGATATCACCGTCTAAAAAATTGAAGCTCTTATTGGGTGTGTGAAAGCGAAGTGTTCTTTTCATTGACTTCTCCCCTAACTCCTTGTAAAGTTGGTTGGGGTAGTTAATGAATTTATCTGGAAGGAAAGAAGGGGAACATCTATGAGGTCAGATGTTGCCCGATACAAACTTCCCACACTAAAACTCTATCATAAGATGCTTGAGGTACTTGAGAGAGTTCTTCAAGCCGTTGATCAGGAGGAACATAAAGCAACTATAGGTTCACACTAATTTGTACTGGTTTTTTTTGTTATTTGGCTCTAAAGTATGCCGTCTAGAATACCTACTATGAATTGCTTTCTTGAACAAGATCACATCGGTACTAAGTTAAAAGTATTCCAAGTTTCTTTTTCCTCTTTTCCTTTTTGAAGTTTCGAGGAAAGATCCCTACTCTTTCTTTTGCATTTGGCAATACGAGATGCCAAAGTGTTATATATGCTACTTAAATGTGTTAGGTGGGTTCCCCATGGAGGATGTGACAGAGCATAGGGGCCAATACCTGTACATTGTGGTCTTGCTTTATTTTACTCGCAAATCATTTAATTTATGGGCCTTTAGATCTGATGGATGTTCCTTATTTTTTTCTTCAATTTGATGGGATAGACAAGGATGAGATGAAACTGCCTGATCCAGTGATTCTTGGTTTTCAGCTTTTAGTCTATATGACTACATAAAGTCATTTTGATCACATTTTCCGTTATTTTCTTTCACATAGGTTGCTGCATATTCGGATGGCCAAGTGAAAGTGTTTGAGCTCCTAGATCCATTTGAATTGAAGAATTGGCAGCTGCAGGTGTGTATCTACATTCTGCTTCTTTGACTTTCTGCCTCATGAGCCATGTTCTTCCTTATTAATCATTTATCTCGCTTTATTTTTCTGGTGCAGTACTTGTTTTATACATACTCTGAAAATGATGATAGTATTTTTGACTCTTCTGACTCTATTTTAAAGATGACACATTATGAATGTTACTAAGAAATGGAGAAGCTAACTTTTAGTCCTCTTTTTGTAGGCTGAATTTCAGAATGTCATTGAATCTGTATCCAAATTTGGAAATGTTTCATGCCGATCGGCTTCTATTGCTTGGAATCCCTTGAAAGGAGAAATCCAGCAATCAAGCTTCGTTTTGGGTTTTGATTCTGATACGCCACACCTAAACTCCTCCAAGGTATGGCAAGTTCCTTTCTTACTGTTAACTTTAAGGATTGTGTTCTATAATCCTTAATTAGTTCTATTTACATATTTCTTTATTAGCTAAAAGTTGGCAGTAAATTTATTGCATTTTGATTCTTGTTGATAATGAATAAAATTCAGCTAGTTCTTGTATGTGTCTATTTGACATTTATAAAGTCGGAAGATGTAATTCTTGAAATCTTTAGCTTCTATCATGTAGTAGATGGTCTTAAAAGCTGTTAATATACTTTGGTCTCTGATTGGACATATGTAATTTTATCATATCATAGATTTCCACAGGTTTGGGAATTTGATCAGGATCATCAGAGATGGCTTCCAGTTGCAGAATTAGCTTTACCTGCAGATAAAGCTGATCCAGTCTCTACTGTTGCATGGTCACCAAATATTGGAAGGTTTGCTCTTGACAACATCCTCCTTAAAACCATATAGCCAGACACTGCCGTTAGTGAAAATTTTCTGTTTATCTTGTTGTGTGCGATTTCTAATTCAAAGCTTCCTTTTTCAGGCCGTATGAATTAATAGCAGTTGCCACTTGCAAGGAAATTGCATTATGGCATGTTGGATCAAATCCAGACTCTGATGGAAGGCTCTCGGTGGAGAAGGTTGCAATGCTCTCTACTCATGACAGTGAGGTGCCTAGTGCAACACTACTTAGTTTAGCTGTTCTTGTAAATCAATTAACACGTTTAGGTCCCAATACTATTTCTGAGTTTCTTGATAGTGTAAAGTGACTGATATTATTTGTTTTGGTTTCAACGCACGGATCAATTGTCTTGAGTGATCCTACATTCCCTTACCTTTAAATTTTCTCATCTCCAATTCACTAAGGCGATTGGTGACAAAACTGTAATTTAATTATACCATATTTGATATTTATCGTGCAGATATGGCAGATGGAATGGGACATGAGTGGAATGACACTTGCTACTACTGGAAGCGATGGTGTAGTTCGCTTGTGGCAGTGCAACTTGAACGGAGTTTGGCATGAGCAAGCAACATTACAGCCCACTAGCTAGCCTGCTTATGTGATTTTCACATTCAAGCTTGAACAAGATTGCAAGAACCCAGTGAAACACAAGATTCTGTGGTTTATCCATGTTACCGATTTGTCATCAGGCATTTCATTTTGTAAAGCTAAGTGACCTTTGCATTGTAAGTGGTGGAATATGAAAAATTCCCAGTATGAATATGTTCATCTGATACACTGGAACTTGTTTGAGCCCATTGTTTTAGCATGTATGGAGAATTGTGGGGATACAGAGTTTTGATTGAATATGAAAAAAAACTCGTATTCGTTGTAAGATTATTGAAAAGTATGCTGAAATGTGAGCATCACGTTGGCTTTGAAGCAGTTGCTTGGTACTTGCATTTTGTAGACGTGGTTCGGTTATTCCCATGGAGCATACAATTTCATCAAATTTATCAACATTCAGGCAGTCTTTTGCAAGAATGTGGTTGAAGTTCAAAAAATACCAGGCTATTGATACAAAATATTATAGCTTGTTCCTGCTCTTGGCTAGTTTTCTTGTTAATTTATACACTACAAAAATAGAATTGAGTGATCAAAATCCAAGCTACTCGTTTTTATTGTCCTTGACATTATTTATCTGAAAAAATCTGAGAAATTTGGATCAAGCTCTACATGTTCAAGTGGAAACTCCAAGCCTATAATTGGAGAACTTGTTGATGAAGTGTTGGCTGAGAACAAGTCAGGGAGGTCTGATTCTGAATGGTACGCGTTATAAATTCTTCGCGAATCATTCATCTGGCAGGTTGGTAATGACAAGTAACTTGATTCAGGAGTTGTAGGAGAGACAAAAGATGGTGAATAACCCCCAACCAAACTGTCATCAACTTGTGACATCTGGAAATGCAGACTTTCGTCTACGAAACCAGAGAATGTAGGTGAAAATGGGAAAGAACATGTTGCTTCTTTCTTGTCCAAATCATCTGTATTCACTCTCAGATTTGCTTGTAAGTTCGCGAGCATTTGATTCGATGGTGTTGTTCTTGAATTGTTGGCTTGTTTGTGTTTATGTTTCTGTGGTGATTTTGGTTGTGTAGCAGCAGCAGCAGCAGCACAGTTATAAGTTTGGTTACAAGTATGTGTCCCTTTGTATGTGATTTCAAATAGTGCAGGATCATCATCAGACCTCTGCACTTGCTTTGTTGCCCAACAGTTTTGCATTAGTCTGTATGTGCATCTGTAGTAACTCCTGCAAACATAAATGAAATCTCGTCGTTACGACAAAGGACGAAGTTCGATTAAATTATATACTATCAAGAAAATAGAGCTGTCAAAATAAGCTTGATTCATAATACTACTTGAGCAGGATAAGGCTTAGTTCCATTGAGCTGATATCAACCCCACCCAAATAAGCTTGTTGGGTCCATAGATTGGGCCGGGCTGGCCAAACCATTTAAAACGAATGGCCCATCCTAACCCATTACTTCCATAAACGGCCTTGAGCCGGGCCCAGCCAGGCCAACATTTTACATGTCGGGCTTGTCTTAAACCTTCAAATTCATAGCCTTTATAGACTTAGCTGGGCTAAACTGAATCAACCCGTTTTGACAGCTTTACATGACAAAATTACTAAAAGGATACTAGAAATCTTGAAAATTTCACTTAAATTTTTTAATTTTTTCCCTAAAAATGTTATAAAAGTTGGTATCCTTTTTAAGTAAAATTCTTGAATATATTCACCTTGGATATTTAGCACCAAGAATGTCTTTTTGCCCATATTTTCTCCAACTATATCCATCATCTGTAGGCCCTTCATATCCATTTTCTGAACTCACTCTCACTTGTTCACTCCATGTAGGCATCTGTTTTCTGCAACAACCATTAAAATAAAATAAAAAACAATTTAACTCAAAAAAGAAAAAAAAATCAACAATCATTCAAATTAGTCAAACTAACAGTTATTATCTCATAAAATCGCTTTTTTTCTTGATTACAATTTTTTTTTTCATATGATGACTTTCTGAGATAACAACTATTAGCTGACTCGAAAAAATCGTCTAACCTCTTTTTTGAAACATATATGAAATCTTGATCATCACTTTTAGGATTTTCATCAACAGAAATTGAAGATTCAGGTGGTGCTACAAGTAGTGGAGTTTGTGCTACTAAACCACTAGTACTCCAATTAAGAATTGACAATGATTTTTCAAAAGAAGAAAGTATCATTTGTATATGAAAATCCAATTCTTGAATTCTATTTGAAGCTCTTAATTGCTTAACATGTTCTAATCCTTGTGTTAATTCATTGATCAATGAATTATATTCATAATTGAATCCACAATCCATATTTCTAGTAGTTTTTTTTTTCAAAGATAAAAATGTAATCTTGAAAATGGTTATTTTACATAAAAAATAAATTGTAGTGTAATGAAATTTAGAAGTTTCTGGAGAAGGAGAAGAGAAGTTTCTGATTATTTTTTGGGGGGGGGGGGAATTTTGTTAAGAGAATGATTTGAGGAAAATATGAGTTAGAAACAGGTGAATTTAAAAGGAAATGACATGTGGAGAAATAAAAAATAAATTAATTTTTTTTATATTAAAAAAGTGAGTGTTGAAGTGGAATATAGTTTGAAAGTTGACTGTGGAAAACGAGTTTTTTTTTTAATAATTATTATTATTTTTAGACCAGTCTTTGGTCATAAAATCTTTTTTCAAGTGAAAATGTTTTAGTGAACAAGGTCCAAATGCTGACCAATTCAAACTTTTTTGAAAAAAATTAATAAAATAGAATTCCTATAACAAAATAAACTATAAATCTCTTTCTACATAAAAATAAAAAATAATAAAAAAAAATCTCTTTCTACATTAACTTTTCTTTTTCTTTTCTATATTTGCTTTCATAATCTTCATATCCACATAAAATATAATTTTATGAGTTGTTATGATCTCCAACTTTTTCTATAGGGGAAAGTGATGGAATGATTATTCATGAGAAATACACGTTAAGTTTGAGTTTGTTTTATGTTTTATTATTCGATGTTCAGTAATTGCTGAGAAATGATTGTTAATTTTTATGATGGTACTTTAATATATGTGTTTAAAATCAGAATGAATTTGAGCAAAATGATTTTTCCTAGAGAAAATCGCATTCGCAAGAACTTCAAGGGGTATAGGGCATACTTTATTAGAAACAACTTTATGTCCTTTCAAATTTTGATATCATAGATCGATGTGGCCACTTAATTTTCACTTTATTGTATTAAGTAATTATTGTTTGTCATAAAAAAAGTTATTCAATTTTGTCTAATATTAAATAAAGTCATTACGATGCAAGAAAATAGACATTTTACATAGACAATGTCAAAATAATGTAATACTTAGTGATTTTCTATGATACTTAAAACAAAACTGAACGAATTGATTCGTTTTTATTTATCTCATGTTTGAATATTTTTTATTCAAAAAAGAGCATATTGTCCTATAAAGATCATCCCTATTTAGCATGAGAAAACCCCAAAATTAGTAAAAGGAACTCATTAATTAAAACATACCATAATTATACAACAATACTAAATTTAACACTAATCTATGACTTTCACCTCACTATAATTCTAATTCCTTAATCATGTTTGACCAAATGAGTTGAATTGAACTCTAATAATACTACATGAAATTAATTGAGTTTACTAATTAATTAATCAACTAATTAATTATGTATTTGGAATTTGACTGGAATTTATATTTCTCTTTCTCACATCACATGTACATGATGATGCATTGTTTGGCTTAACGCTGTTAATCTAGAAATTAGTAAAAGTCCAATGTATGACCAATTCAAACTTACAAAAGTGGGGTCCATTTGATGATTTGGCCATATATTTTGACGTTAATTATTAAGTTTTTGATAAGAAAAAAGTTGTCTTTATTATAAAGTCAGAGGTTGAGATTAAAAACCTAATCGACTATGGTAAAGTGATAAATATTATTTTATTTTTTTAAAATGAGATTTCAAATGTAAAATAATTAAATCGAATAATATGTCATCCAATATATTTTTTTTATGTTTACATATAAATTATTTTTAAAAAATATACTTAAAAAATTACACTGAATATATTGTGACGTTATATTTTTGTTGTTGTAGGTGTGAAACCAAGAGCACAAAAATATTTAGAGGATTATGTGTTTTGGGGACAAAGAAAAAGACAAAAAGAATAAATATATTCAAACATTTCAATTGCGCGTTCTTTTTTTCTATTGGGTAGAATTTAAGTCATGAAGATGAGTGTCACATAATTACTCAATAAATCCAAATATTATTATCTTATTATTATTATTATTATTATTATTAGACCTTCTAGGTCTTCCAATGCACTTTTCTACTTTAATGCAATTTTTATTTATTTTTGGTTTGTTATGATATTTGACATATTATTTAGAATTTGATTAATTTAAGTTTAACATAAGTTATATTTAAATAAGTAAAATTAATCGAGAATGGAAGAATAGTAATTATTTTGACTTTTATAGGGAATAACTTAAGTTATATATCAAATTAGATTTTAGGTACATTGAATCGAACGAGTCATTAATATAGGTCAAGCTGATAATGAAAGGGCAATAATATTCGCGTCTAAACTTGAATGGATTGAACAAATTATGCTTTTATGAGTTAAACTTTTTCTATTCATTATTTTTTTTTCTTTTCTATTTTTAAATAATAACGGCCAGATAAAGAAGGGTTGAAAATTCAAAAATTATGAACCAAGATCTTCTAGATGTTGCAATTAAGAAAATTCCTAGGATTTTAAGTGTTATACTATTGCTTTCCTCTTTCAAGTTTCAAATATTGTAATTGTTATTTTAATAGTTCAAGATATAATTAATTATTTTCGTTTTATTTCTAATCATAATTGCTCTTGAAAATTATAAAATCTTAACTATGATGATATAAGCATATATATTGATCGAGCAAACAAATGAAGAAAAATATATTTTATTAAGACATAAAAAAGCTTGTTAATAGGGCTTATATGTTCACTAAAAGTATTATCCGAATCGTGTTGAATAGTAAGCCATCACATGACTCTCAAACACCACCTGTGATAGATTTCGTGAGACAAAGTTGAAACGTAATATCCTTGGCCCTATACTTTGAAATTCTCCTCCTTGTGAATCAATTGTTCCCCAAACCTACGCACATGAACAACTAGAGTATACTAGGGCACCCGAGAGAACTATATCAAAGATTCTTAACAAAATGACTCAGTAACTTTGGGAGGAGTGTTCTCTTATCTTTTGAATAGGAAACACATTCACAGTGCAGGAGACAGTGTATTAAAACTACGACAATGGTAAAATAGTTTTAAAAATCTTTGAATTTTATATTTTTTAAGAAACGTGTAACAGAGAAACACGACAGACGATTTAAGACGAAGGAAGTTTATTAATAGTTTTGCAGCCCATTTCTTATAGTGAGTCAATCTTTTCTTTTTCAACTTTTATTTTATATTTTTTAAGAAACGTGTAACAGAGAAATACGACAGACAATTTAAGACGAATGAAGTATATTAATAGTTTTGCAGCCCATTTCTTATAGTGAGTCAATCTTTTCTTTTTCAACTTTTGCGAAATGGGAGCAGCCTAAACCGTGAAAACGGGGTTGTGGGAGAGCAATACAAGCGTCGTGCTGCTAGGCGAAGCAGCCTGAATGCTGCACCCTAGATGGCGAAAGTCGTTTGGATTAAATCTCGATGAAAGAATACATCAATGAGAAGTTAATTCGATAAGTTTAATGACCCTTTCTTATAACTTCGAATTTTATAATAGAAAATATCAAAAAGGAGTAAAAACTCGTCTTTATTGAAAAATCGAAGAAAAGCTTTATTCTATATTTTTTAAGAAACGTGTAACAGAGAAACACGACAGACAATTTAAGACGAAGGAAGTATATGAATAGTTTTGCAGCCCATTTCTTATAGTGAGTCAATCTTTTCTTTTTCAAGTTTTATTTATATTTTTTAAGAAACGTGTAACGGAGAAACACGACAGACAATTTAAGACGAAGGAAGTATATTAATAGTTTTGCAGCCCATTTCTTATAGTGAGTCAATCTTTTCTTTTTCAACTTTATTTTATATTTTTTTAAAAACGTGTAACAGAGAAATACGACAGATAATTTAAGACGAACGAAGTATACTAATAGTTTTGCAGCCCATTTTGTCTAGTGAGTCAAAATCTTTTTTTTCCCAACTTATATAATGCAATGTCTCCCACAAATGGCCTCTGAGGCTAAAGTTTGACTATATTGTTATGAGTTTAGATTTCAATGGCCTTTTGACTGACTGTTGTCAAGTTGAATTATTCTTACTCTTTAATATAGTTTATAAAAATATAATAATTATAAGAATAATTAAATTATGAGAACTGTAAACATTGTACATAATAGTAAATTTAGTAGTCAATTGGAATTTGGAAAGACCATTCCAAGAGAAAAAGAAAAGTAAGAGCTAAGATTGAATATTTATTTAAAGGTTGATCTATCCATCTCAGTATGTTAAGACTTATAATCATAGAGTTCTCAGGTTCAAGTTTTCGAAGTGGAAAATTCTTTTCAAAGAGAAGTATGTACGAAAAATTGAATTGAAAAGTCAATTTAAATTGAATTACTGTACTTGGTGAATCTAACGTGTTTCATTTATTTGCGGGCCAGACATTCAAATGCATTGGTCTTTAATTTTTGTCTTAAGCAATTAAGCTTATGCATAACAGGTACATTCAACCTGTGTATGATGATATGCTAAATCTTTTTTTATTATTTTTTACTATATTTAATTCATCAATATATTTTGTAAATAAAAAGTTAATTATTTTATTGTTTCTATTTTCTTTCTTCTTATTATTTGTCAACTGTTTAAAAAAAAGTTTTCTCTTTTTTTTTTTCTAAAATTCTTTCTTACGATATAGTTTTCCTTTTCTTCTTCCTAATCTCTTTTATTTCTTATATTCCTCTTTCTTGACGTATTTCAAACTTCAAATAAAAAGTGAAATGTCACGAAAAAGAAAGGGGAAGAAACTGTGTACCCCATTTCAATATATCAAAAGTGTATACATTCAGAATAAAATTTAATGGTCTATACATACATGAGTGTATACATATCTAAACTACATAAATTACAATTTAGTGGCGTATACATACAGAAGTGTATACATTTCATAAATGTACAAAATATAAAGTAATGATGTATATGTAATAGAACTATACAGATACAACTTAACTATGTATACATCAAATACAACATATGAAGCCTGATCGGGCCAAATATGAAAGCAATTAAATATGTATACATCAAATACAGCTTAAATATGTATACATCAATTACAACTTGAATATGTATACATATCAGAACTATACAATATAATTTAAGGATGTATACATATTAGAAACGTACAATTTCAAATTAACAGTGTATACATATGAATATGCTTCATATTATTATCTACCCATTTTCTTTTACATTTCAATGAGATTAACAAAGTGATGTCAATTTTGTGTTGTATTATAAGAGAGAGAGATAAGAACAAAATAATTTTTTATTAAAAAAAATGTGACTATTCAGTACACATTAATAAAGGTATAAAAATAGTATTATCATTCTTTCATACTGGATCATCCATTGCAATGGGCTTATGTGACAACTCTTGCTTTAGCCCAACATGTCCAAATTACACTAAATGACTTTGAAAATTGACGGTATTGAACTTTTAACCTCACTTGCCTCATATAAAAACCTTCACCGTCAAATTAAAAGCCAAAAACTTAAGTATAAAATCACCAAAATGTATATGCAAGTAGCCATTCATTGCCCTCTTATTTATTTATTATTATGTAAAAAAGAGAAAAGAATATAGGAATTAGACAACAAATAATGGAAACGCATATAGAATAAAGTTAAGAAGTATTTCAAATTTTGCAAGTAGCATATATTTCCTACCTATATAATATTCAAATATACTCTAGCTACTAGAGAAAGAAAAAAAAAATACTACCAAGCTTTCTCGTAACAAGTTTGTGCTTTTACGATTAGTACGTACTATACATATTTGTAAATCTAAATATTTCTAAGTTTCACATAGTTGGCAACAAAAATAATTGACCAAGTCTGATTCCGAAAAAATTTAACAAAAATCATAAATTATAATTCAGTTTGTGATTGAGACGTAGTTGAAATTATCAAATCACTGGCCACGTGTTCATTTGTCTAGAGTTTTCTTCCAGTTACTATAGTTCCAAATATGTTAGTCCAAGTTCAGAAAATAGAACAATAAACAGATAACTCAATTATTACAAGGAATAGAATAAAGGCTCACTGAAAAAGCTTTACCTGACAAAAAAAAAAGATTCAAAAATGATAAGAGCTAGTGATGTGAGGTGTTAAAAGAGAAGAATTTTCACTGCCAAAACTAGTATAAATAGATGTCATATGAATGGCTATATCGAGTAAGAGAGCCATAAGAAACTAGAACTCAAATACCAAGAGTCGTTTTCTGTTCAGTTTCTGAAGAATATCAATGGCGTCACTTCAGTGCCAAAAGCCAGCTGCACAACCAACTGTCTGCCACAAAACCACCAACACTGCCACTTGCCACAAGGCGAATGAGCACCACTTGGCTGACAAAATGAAACAGATGACAACCAAGATGTTGCACCACGACAACCATGGTCAGCAATCTGCCTGCCATGGAGCCAAAACTCAACATTCAGCAGGCCATGGCTCCACTGCTATCCACGGAAATCATGGTAGCCACTGCCAGCAGACTGCATGCCATGGTGCAAAAACTCAACATTCAGCATGCCATGGCTCCACTGCTATGCATGGAAATCATGCTAAGGGACACAACACTGCATGCCATGATGCTAAAACTCAACATTCAGCAGGCCATGGCTCCACTGTTGGGCATGGAAATCATGCCAAGGGCCACAACACTGCATGCCATGGCACCAAAACTCAACATTCAGCAGGCCATGGCTCCACCGCTACTCATGGAAATCATGCTAAGGGCCAACTCACTGCATGCCATGGCACCAAAACTCAACATTCAACAGGCCATGGCTCCACTGCTATGCATGGAGGTCATGCTAACCACGGACAGCACACTGCAAGTCATGGCTCCACTGCTGTGCATGGAAGTCATGGTAGCCACAACCAGCAGACTGTGTGCCATGGCTCAAAGAAGGAAGGGGGCATCATGCATAAGATAGGTAGTCAGCTGAATAACATCAGGAAAAAGAAGAACAAAGATGGACACTGCAGAGATGGCAGTGACAGCAGTGACAGCAGCAGCAGCAGCGATGATGAGAGCGACAATGAGAACTGTGGAAGGAAGAAGGTATCATCTAAATATAACCTATTGTCTATTATTGCTTCTGTATAATCTGATGGGCACTGACAATAGAGAAGAAAAAAACAGATTTCAATGTTAAATGCTCCCGCCGTATTAATTTGTTTGACTGGTTTTGACTTGACATAGAGTTTAAGAAAATAATGAAGACTTTTGTATCTTGAGGTATTAAGCTAAAGAAATATTGAATGTACCAAAATACCCTTAATCTTGTAGTCTTAGATATGTCATGTGGAAAGTTAGAATTATAGAGACATTCTTTTTGAAATAGATTAAAAAATAAAATAAGACAAACAAATTGAAACAGAGTAAGTATTTCACAAAATTGATCTAAAACCTGGACATCCACAAACTGTGAAAGGGAACAGATCTTGAATTAGTTAGTGTAACCCTTCATAATGCTCAGTTTCATAAAGATAGCAACTTTACTACGTACCCAATTTACCTTGAAGCCTAAATTGTAATTTTGCTTTTGCAGAAGGGAAGCTGCTGAACAACTAAGCTGCAAACAATCAAGTGAGTAAGAGACAGAAGCTATACCACTAATAAATTTCTGTTGCTAAAAAATTATGTACTTTAATTAAGGGGTGCTATGTGTGTGTCTCTGAAAGAGTCAGGTGTGCTGAATGAATAAATGCAAATACTTCTACTGTACCTATTACCTATGGCCTTTCAAGTAATGAAATAAACTTGTGAGATCAGTATTTTCTCTTCTTTTTTCTTTTTGGGGGTGTGGGGGTAAAGTAATCGATATTACCTCATGGTGGAAAATGCAATGAACAAACAATGATCAGACACATTTGCACATAATATCATGGAATCAGTATGAACCGATAATAAGAGAGCAAGGATAGAGGAAAGAAAGAGTCAATTCTAATGGAATGAGCATTTTCTCCAGTATTTGGATACAATTTTCCAGTAATAGCACGTCAGGATATCAAAGCTGACGAATATAATTTTTGAAGGAGTTTTTAGTAACTAAGCAAGTTTGTCTTCTTTCTACCATTCAAATGAGATAATAACTAAGAAGAATGCTCAAAACATCCTGGGAACTCCAAAAACCAATAAGAAACAAGTTCAATGCAAAATGAAAATAAAAGAAAGGCTTAAACTGTTCAGGCTGTTTTGCTTTGCCGAGGGTCTATGGGAAACAGCAGTAGGGGTAAGGTCCGCATACTCTCTACCCTACCCAAACCCCACTTTGTGGGATTACACTGGGTATGTTGTTGTTGTTGTTTTTGCTTAAACTGTTCAGACTACTCATGAACGTATAAGTAAAAGAAAGAGTATATTCTATCAGATATTTGAAGGCTTTGATCCTATTGCATTTTTAGAGGAATAAAATCAGTTACCAGATGATCATTACGACCAAAAGAAAAATGCAATGAGATACACAAGAGAGACGGATAGCTTTAAGAATGGGTTCAATTGAACCCACCGTTCTTGACTGAAACCATATAAACATGTGTATTTGTGAAAAACACTTGAAAAGCAGTATAAATATTAAGTTCTAAACTCATATTTTGAAAGAGCCCATGAAGTTCAATAAATTCTTAAAATTTACCTCAGTCTCGTCCAGCCTAAACCAATGAAGAGAGAGTGTATTGAAACTAACACACTCCGGACGATAGATTAGGGCCTAGTGGACTATGCATATTTAACCAAAAAATTAGGAATGCTGATGTTCATAAAGCCCAAACTGAAAGAGATGGAGAGCAGAGACAGAGAGAATAAGAATCTAGTAAATTACACATAAAACCTTTACTGGAGCCTAGGGGTATAACAATGACAACTGCTACTACGCCTCAATTCCAAGAAAGTTAGGGTCAGCTATATGAATCCTCACTTACCACTTAACTTCATTTAAATCATTTCATGCCAATACTATGCAAATACAAATAAAAAGTATTACAAGTTGTGTGCGCTTTTTAAATTAAAGGTATGGATCTCTGAAAGGTTAAACCACTCCTAGCAAGCATATGACCTAGAACAGAAGTGCAAACATGTAAAACATATCCTCAACTAAACTATAACACCTATATTGCCCATATTTTACTAAGTCTACATGAATCCCAAATACTGAAGGTCCTTGAGAAAACTTCATTTTATGTGATTTTAAGGCTACCTCGTCCTTCTTTAAGACCTTCAAGCTTCATCGTATGGTTTCACACCAGTGCATAACACTGGACATGATCAAACCATCTCAAGTGACCTCCTCTCATTTTATCCTCAATGTGTGCTAATTGAACCTTCTTGTGAAAGTGATCATTTCTAGCCATAGTTCAAACCTAAAAGATGTAAACAACCCTCCACAACTCTCAGCTAGTAACCTTCAATTTAGAACACCAGAAAATATTCACTATTTACAAAAGCGATTAGTGATAAATAATTTTTCCATGCTTTCTATTGAAATAATATCTTGATTCGCCTTCATCTATTAGTCAAGATGAAAATAAGTTTCAGCACTTCTTCTCTCAAATTTACACTTCGATCTTTCTAAAGGAAATAATTAAATTATTGGCGCATCAAATTTTCAATATTTAAATAGCAAAATAATCCCAGCATTTCCTTTTCTTTTTTGGGTCTATTTTATATGCAAATCTTAAGTCTGAACAGTACAATTTCTACTTGTACTTTTTCAAATGAAACAGGAGGAAGAAAAGATAGGGGAATCTCAAAAGGATGGCAACCAGTCTTATTCTTACTGATATTTTTGTAAAAGCCAAAGGTCAGTCCATGGACTACATTACCTCTTCTTCTTGAAGCACAATATATGTGTGGTGGATGCGATCAAAAGCTCAGCTGAAGGCTTTGGAATATTTTTGTATTTTGATAACGGACACGTTTAATATTCAAAGAAGGATTTGGAATATAAACATAAGAAAAATAAATTGGCCTGGAATAGAATGAGATGCTCTTCAAAGTTTAGCCTTTGGCAGAAAAGGAGATTCAAAGATGACAGAACAATTGATGAAAAATAAGAAAAGAATCCCACCACTAATTCATGTTGCTATTGCGTACATGTGTGTGTATATATATATATATATCAATCATTCTGTGAATATCAAGCAAAAAGAAGGCAACAGTCCAGAATCTAGTTTCAATTTGATCACTCATGGCATCAGTTCAATGTAACAAGCCCACTGAGCAAAACATTAATCATGTTCAATCCTCCACCGTGAGCAACAAGATTAGCACTCCAACTAGCCAAAAGGCAGTTGGCAACAAGACCAATACGTCGATGAGTCAAATGGCTGTTTGCAACAAGACCAGCACTCCGACTAGCCAAAAAACTGTGTACAACAAAAATAGCACTCCAACAGTCCAAAAGACAAACAATGAGAACCACTCTTTCGCTGAAAAAATGAGAGAAATGTCACACAAAATGTTTCACCGTGAACATCATACGAAAGCACCCATCCAGAAAGGAGGTCAGCCTGTCTGCCATGCGTCCTGTGCAACTCATGGCACTCATGCTAACCATACCCAACATTCTGCAACTCATACTACAACTAATGGAAAGAAAAAGATGGAAGGCCACTGCATGCCTATGAGGAGGAACAAACAAGAAAAATACAAGTTCAGTGACAGCAGCAGCAGCAGTGATGACAGCGATAATGAAAAGTGTGGAAGGAAGAAGGTATGATCTGCAATCTTTTACTAATCATTCAGAAGACAATTGTGTTAATAGTCCTTTATCTTAATATAAGCTTAGTAGGACACTTCACTTGCAATTATGATCACAACTACAAAGTTTTTTCTCAAGTAACATGTCGTGAAATACATAAATAAATGTTCTCCTACATTTGAGCCCTTAACCAGAGCACATCAAAACTTTTCTTTACTACAACCTAAAATTCTTGTTTTTGGTGTGAAGAACTAAAAGAGGAGTCCTGCGAAAGATCAGCTACAAGGAGTGCAAGGATGAAAGCAACTTGAATAAGGCATATGTCATCATTATTTCTTATACGTAAATGGTGGAATGATGTGTCATGTCAATAAGTGTTTATCATTTCGATTATGCAATGAAAAAGCTCAATGTTGAAATTTAGTGATCTGAAGAAAGAAGACTTTTTTCATTAATACACCAATATAACCATATAATCACATACTTATTAGCATTACCTATATCAAACAAAAAAGAAAATGGGTGGTGAAAAATACCTTATGAACAGGGTTGCACATATAATGGCCAATGACCACCTATTTTCTTTCCAAAGCTTATAGAAAACATAGAAACCCTAGTGAACGGGATTGTGCATATAATGGCCATACATCGTGGCTATAACCAAAACCACAAACAAATTTTCAGAAATTATTTACGGGAACCTGCTATTTCTTTAAGTGAGTGTATACCACATTTGTCATACAGAAACTTGGACCACTGATGAAAATGAGCATTGAAGTAATGAAATCATAGAGAAATAGACAGACAGGATACTCTAGAGGTGGACAAAAGAAATAGAGGCTAAAGCTTCAGATACTAATTACTAGTAATACTTCACAGGGAGCAACATTTGTAGATATTGTACAACAATGTCATAAGAAACTCCCCCCCCCCCCCCAAAAAAAAAAAGGAAAAAAACCTATAGACTACAAGGAAGTATTCATGAACCATCTTTGCGCAAACTGGACAAAATATTTTAAACCATCAACTGTTTCTTACCATTAAAAACTTCACCCCTCTTTCGCATGATTAGAAACAAAACTTGCAATAGCATGAACAGCAAGCTTTTCAGCTTCTTCTTGGGTGGACTCAGTCAACTGCAAGTGCTTTTTGCCAATTTTGAAGGAGTGATCACCACCATCTATCACATATAATTCATTAACACACTTCATTTTCTTTCTTACAGCTTCCAGCTTCTTGAGTGGACAAAGCCCATCTTTGCTACCCTACATGAAATTAAGCCATAACATTTATACAAAATCTTGAGCATGAATAAGTTTACACTTAGCACCATCACCCCCTCCCAACTCCCAAGCAACAGAATTTATGATATTATAGTAATGGCTGAGAAAACACGACTGATTGAGCTGTGAATAATATAAAAAAGTTAGCTATACCTAGCAAATTAGCAATGAGTGCACAAAAGCAGTCAAAAGAAATCATAATGAATCGTATTTATGTATCCATATATGTCGATTCAAATGTATATCTCAGCCCCACATATACAAGTAAGCATATAGCCCATCTGTAAGCAATTCAGATTTAGCTAATGTGTGTCCATTCTTGTGCCTATTAATAACAAATAATGCCCGTCTAACAAATAAGCCTCAATAAGATGGGCCGTTTTGTCCATGTGAAACATCTACGACAAAGTGCTTTTACCTGAACAAACATAACAGGTACATCAATTTGTAACAGCAACTCATCTCGTGCTGCACCATTTGCACCCTGAAAGATTTGCGACCAGACTTATAAAAGAGATTTTATTTAAAAATGACTCTGTATATATTCAGCAAAAGATAACTAAAAATGGTAAAAACAATTATAATAACGGTAAACTTCGCATGCTATATATGCTGTAAATATATTCACTGCAGTACATACCTACATGCCTAAACAGATCCCCCTTTATAACCATCTAAGTAATGAACATCATGATCATGAACATCAAACTCAAAAACTAATGTTATTGCCTTGGTTCTTGGTTTAGTTGTTCAGGTGTACCTGCACTTAGTTTTTATGACGAGCAGTCTAATCTTAATAATCAATTTAGACCACTCAAGATGGACAGAAACAAAGCACTTGATTTTGGAATAAGACTGAATGTAGCACATCATGCAAGGAACATGTATATAAACATCAAAAGCAAATTGATTCTTGACTGCAACCAATTGTGCATACATGAGCACAGCGATGTAAAGTGTGTAGAAAGTACATTCTCAAAACAATTTGTAGCCTCCAACGACCAAAAAAAATGCAAGTATTCAAGAACTTTACATCGCAATAAATATCAAGAATGATAAGAAAATCATTTCAAGTGCTAAAAATAAATAAACTAGCAATAAGGAAATCAAGAGATTTTCTTCTTATAATACCTTGTGATTTATTTAAACGTGACGGTTATTTTTCTCCTAATTCAAAATAGTAATGGACTTTTTGACTTGTGGAAAAGATATTAACGAAAAATTGTAAAGCAGCTCCTTTGTTTCAAATAGAGGGCATAACAATCCAGCTTTTAAAACTAGAAGAGAAAAAATATATTTGAGTTGGTGTTTGACACAAACAACTGTTGTCCAACTGTCATCCCTGTGAGGGTGCAAAAGAAGCTAGATTTAAATCCAGCTTACTAGCTTGTGAAACAAAGGAGATGCAAAATTTTATAAGCTTTAAAAAACCTTTTGAGAAAGTTAACATTTTATAGACAGAATACACCAATAGTGTATTTTAGTAGTAGTTACATCTGGAGTTTACAGTAAGCAAAACCAAAGAAATCTGCCACCTATATCCCTCTTAAACTATCTAGAAACTGAGTAATATCCTCCACCTTTTTGGGGAGCTTTAAAAAACCTTTTGGTTGTAAGCTAAGACTTAAAATTTCGATCCAGCATGGGAAACACACAAAAATCCATGAATTTATGGTGGGATAAGATTTATAGTATGTTAGAAGCATCAACTTTCCGCCAGCATTGGTTTACTCGAATTATTTGGACGCGATCTTCCAAAAGGCACCATCATATGAACGTCAGCAAAATACATGTTGGAGGTAGAATCTCGGCTAAGCTTTAAAAAGATTAGACATGAATCTTCCAAATCAATGATCATTAACTCATTAAGTTACCATTATCAAAAAAAGAATCATCATTAACTAATCCAGCTTTGGCGGAAAAGGGAAAACGAAAAGTAAATAAAACAAAGGTTTACATTTTACATGCATCAAAATTAAGCAATAGGAATTAGAATTGTAATAAAGATGGGAAAGAACAACAGGAGTATTATCAGGATAATAAATAACCTTTAATGGGTAGCCCAAGCAAACAATAGCTGAAGCACCAATGCTATTAACAGCTACCATGCAGCTAACCCTACAACAAAAGAGGACATTTGTTGCAGGTATGAATATGGAATTAAATGTCATTACCTTACACTTCATCAATTCTCTAGTGCACGAAGGCAATAAAATACTAATTCAGGCAATGCACACANTATATATATATATATAGAACCTTTCTGCATAGTATCTAAAAGAAAAATTCAAGCACTGAAATCAGAAAGTAGTAGAACATCCAGCAAACCAAATTTGAGCTGTAACTCGTTATAAAAGATAAGATATCTACACAAAAGTTACTTTCTGAACACATACTGAAATACATATGTCACAAGAGGTTCCTTTCTGACTACAACCCTGATACATAATTGAGCTAGAAACTCAACATGACTTGCCCTTTTTATTATTGACAAAGGTTAGAAGTAAGTTGTCTGGATGACATAAACTGATTTCAAATAAACAGGAGAAAGTTCACAAATGGAAAAACTATGGTTATAGGAATAAAATAACTCTTGTAGTTGCTACTTCACTGGGAGAAATATTGAAACATTGATGGTTATACATGGTGTTCTGAATGCATGTAATGACGATCACCTTGAACCCATTGACTTCCCTGCCAAGATCAGCGGATGCCCAGGGTATTTAGCAGCCACCTCTTTGACAACATTAGAGTGAAAATCAACCAATTTGTCTGCCTTGGGGGGAGCCCTCCTCTTTCCACCAGACATGTCTGCCATAATCCATAGAAATTCAGCAAGAAAATATTTGATATATAATGTGTGGTTAAAGTGACCCATAAATCTTACATGGGTAGTCAAAGGTCACAACTTCAGCAGCGTTCAGTTCCTTGGTCAACATATCCTTCCATCTTCATAAAGCAGTCATAAGTTAGCACAGAAGGTTTATACATAGAAAGCATGTAGCAAAATTCTAATTATGGAAAGGCCATTTACAAGTAACTAACATGCTTTCTTGAAGTGTCTGGCATGCATGGGAGAAAATACTATAAAAAATCATATAACGGTTAACGAGTAGTGTAGTTTGGTTATTTCGTGTATTAAATAACAACTATGTCAATTAGTTGATTGAAGCAAATGATATGGAGTAAAAGCCAGAAAAATTGTGAGGCAGAAATTGTCATCCCTCCATAAGTGAAAATTCATTTTTCTCTTCCATAATATTTGTTTTCCTTTTGAAGTAATCGATTTCCGTTACCCCTAACACACCTTAAATCCCAAATTGGCTGATCAGTTATAGAAATCCACTCTATTTCTATATCCACAGTTAAAAACTTTTTTTCCAGCTCGATATCAGTCTACCGCAACCCTCCTCCTTCACCTAAAATTAGAACCTGATACGTTTAACTCGGATGGGCGGAACTTAGCTACAGTGGTGGATTCAGATGCCTGTTTACAGATTCATCTGAACCCAATATTTGACTATGAACTCAGTTATCATTATAATTTTAATCTGACATAGTTGTAGGAACCTACAAAATTCAAAATTTTAGATTTGTCTCTGCTTAGCTATGTACATGAAGCGTATCACATATTATGAAATTAAAATCCATATAACACTCAAATATTAATGCATGTAACTAAAAGCGAAACTGCATATAAGAGAGATGACCTGATCATCCAATCGGAGGTGGAAGGAGCACCAGCACCATGAGCAAATACCACTACTGGTGACTTTTCTTTTGAACTTCCATTCACCTCTGCTTCTTTTTCTTCTTCCACTTGTTGAACTTTTATATCTTCTGCTTTTTCTTTCTGCACAGTACGTCTTCGCTTTGAAGCTCTTCGTGTCGGCATTAGTACCGATTCTGGTGGACAGAACGCCGGCGGAATTGGATTTGAACTACCGGAAAAGTGATGCCAGAAATGGAATTTAACGCCTAATTTTGCTGATATTGATTTTTCGCGCCAATATTTGGGGAAGTTAGCAAAACGGTGGAAATATGGGCTGGGCTGAAAAGAAGATCAAAGAAAATAGGCCCATGGGCTTGGATTTCGTTAGATTCTTTTGGGTTAACTTTTGTATATAGCAAACACAAAATTCATATTTGTATATTGTAGCAAAGTTTGCATAATTGCACTCCATAGCAAACATATATATGTATAATTCGCTGTACATATACAATTGAAGCGAATTGTATAAAAAAAAATGTATAAAACAAGAAAGAAAAAGAAACTTGGGCAGAGAATTGTATAAAACGAATTGTATAATTATAAGTATATAGGACGATTATATACAATTTGAATTTGTATAAAATGAGAAAGAGAGAAAGGCAAAAGAGACTTGGGCAGGAAATATACAATTGAATCGAATTGTATAAAACGAGAAAGAGAGAAATTATATACAATTTGAATTTGTATAAAAGAGAAAGGCGAAAAAGACTTGGGTAGGGAAATATTTGTATTGTATCATTATAAGTGCAAAAATATATGTATTTGCATGTGTTTATACAATTTTCTCTCGCTTTATACAGTTAGAAACACAATTTAAAAGCGAGAGAGGCGAGCGACAGGAATAAGCAAGCAAGAGAGGGAGAGTGGCGAGCGAAAATATGACGAAGAGAGGGACTGACAAATACTTGGCTATGAAACACAAATAAATTAAAGATTAGCTACTATATTTATTTTATATTATTAGTTTGTCATTCTATACAATTATCCCTTCTTTATACAAATAGTCGATTAAATTCATTATTTGCTTTTTATGGCCGGTATACATATAATAAGTTGATTATACACGATTACACATACATTGTGCATAACTTTATTTGCTAGGAGCTCATAGACGTTCAAATTATTATTTAAGGTGAAAGCACTTCAATCACGATGGCATATAATACATATAATAATTCACAAATAACATTTGCTAAGTGTGTCTTTATAGATGGCATTTTAAAATATTTACATGAATACACTTTGTCATTTGTTAAATACATTTTATCATGGATATTCAGAATATAATTTATAATTTATCGTTCACATTTTTTCTCTTTAAACATTAATTTACTTTTTTACTATCTAAATTTGAAACTATTTGAAAATAAACATTACTATATATTTCAATTCGAATTCAATATTGATCATGTCCAATCCCCTTCATGACTTGTTAACAACTTTTGTTAGTCATACAAGTTGAAAGATATGGGTTATATATGGATTACACAAGTATGGTTGAGATAAATTAGGAATTAATTAATTAAACTACTTTATTTTTTGATTTATCAAAAAAATAAGATCCAAAACTTCCATCTTCTTAGGTAGATTAGATGTATTTGGATTTTGGATTGGTTGACTTTTGAGTTTTGACCAACTATATATATATAATCAAGGGGATTTCCCTAGGTCAATTGTATTTTAGTTCCCAAATAATTAATTAGTCATTTTCATTCCACTGTTTTTTGGCTTTTGAGACTAGATTAAGACTAAGTAAATTTTGTTGGCATTAAATACTTTTGATAATGCAAAGAATTAAAATATCTTGTTAAACCTATTTAACATGTTCCAACTTGCAATAATATTTATTTATTTATTTGTAAATAAAAACGAACAAATGTCCCTCGTTTCTCTTTTTCCTCTCTTAATTATAGTGAATTATTTTTTTATCGTGCTATGAACGGACATGGATTGCTCGAATGTGAGGAGACAAATTATATATAAAATAGACGATGTGAGTTTATCAAACTTTCAACAAGCCGCTACATTAGTGGCGCATAATCTAAGGTCAATCGCTTCACTTCAATTCAATATAATAATATTTCTCTTCTAAATTAAAGTAGAAAGTGCACGCATACTCATCATGTACATGTCCAAGAAAAATTCATGGCCAAGCGGGCATTATTGCAATCATTTTATCTAAAAAATATAGAACAATTAGATACAACACGATACACTTTTATTTATTTACTTAACAATAAACATTCAAAAGAAAGAAATAAATAAATCTTCCGCCATCTTGCTCCCTTATCGATATAAACCACTATAAGGTGAAAATATTTACCATTTGAATAATGTCCTGCATGTAACAAGTAACATGTGAAAGGTAAAAAGAACAAGGAATTCGTAAGCGGGTATTATTATGATCATTTTATCTAAAATATATAACGTTTAGACATGATCACTTTATCTAAAAAAATATAACGGTTAACAACAAATAAATCTTTCATTATTTTGCTCCTCTTATCAACCCAAAACACTATTTCCATCTAAAGGTGAACAATATTTACCATATGAATATCGTCCTTCTCGTAACAAGTAACATGTGAAAGATAAAAAGGACGAGGAGGTAGTAACCCCACAAACACAATAATGTCATGAGAGTTAGCAAGTTGCACTTTAACGTTTGTCAAAAAATGGAAATATTGCAGGTAAAAATGTTGTCCTTGAATATAACCTAAACTAGATAAAAATTAAAATAAAGTGCTCACATGAATTCAATTTCTTCATTTTTAGGTCTTCAAAGAGGGCCCATATTGCTACTGTTACACACACAACTTGCCAATAGTTGTTTGTTCATCACATTTGTGTGTGGTGGACTACAGCTCAAAGTGTTGTGTATGTGACTGTTTATCTTTTCACTATAGGACCACAAAGTTTTTCTTTTTCAAAAAAGAAATCATTGTAGTTGGTTCTAATAGGGAAAAAAATGGTTATATTTTTTTTTAATTTTCTAAAGGTTCGAGCAGGATGGTGATTAGTCTTCCTTTCCGTTTTTAGTGATTCGTTTAGTATCAACATGGATTGATCAGAGATGATTAAGATTACTCTAGTTGATCGCATTTTTATTTAATTATTTAACAAGAAAGGGAAAGATATTATTGTCGAACATAGTTTTCATGCATGTGACATGAAACTTTTAGATTTTTTATTAGAGTAGAGAGTGCGATAGAGTAGAAATATAGTTAGGACTTATGATCGTTATTAGAGTAACTTATTATGATCATTTTTTATTATCGTTATATATATATATATATATATATATATATATATATATATATATAT
>NC_028644.1:69631971-69632500 GCF_001406875.1 Solanum pennellii
TATATATACGCATCGGTGGGTGGATGTTTGAGAGATGTGTATCGAAGAATCTCGTAAAATTACCTTAACTTCAAAAGAAAGAGTATTCTTGATTAAGAAAGCGAACTCAAGAATACGATTTTTCTTTTTCCTTCTATCGATATATGTTAAAACTAAGTATTGTGTGTGTGTCTCTCTCTCTCTATATATATATAGAGAGAGAGGATGTTGTCATGAGAATCATATGAAAAGAATCTCGCCAAATGACTTTTTAACTTCGAGAGAAAAAATATTCACGATTAAAAAAATGATATTAAGTATGTTTATCAATATATAATGTACATGTCCAAATTACAGTATTAGAAAGTCATTAATTAATGAAATTTGATTACAATAAACATATATTCATGAGTACAAATCCACTCTTATCAACGAAAATCCATCATCACAATTAAATATATGTAATAACGATGAATTTAATTACTTACGTTATTTAGCTCAATATATATGATGCATTAATAAAACATAACCCCCCCCCCCTCTTCCTTTT
>NC_028644.1:69632568-69669307 GCF_001406875.1 Solanum pennellii
TCTTCCTTTTCTCTTCTCACTTTTTTTTTTTTTGATGACGGGTGGGGAAATCTATATATTAAATTTCTCAATAATAATAATAATAATAATAACCATCCAAGCCATTAAGCAAGTTCTTGATTTTTCTCCACAACCCTCACTTCTTTTGCAGATCTAAGCACATTAGCCTGTAATCATAAAATAATATATGTCATTTATAATAATGTAAACTATATAGTATTATTAATTAAGAATATAGAAATACAAAATTTGAGGAAATTAATTAATTAACTAACCTGATGTTGAGTGATTTCAACAGCAAATCCATCAACAATAACTAAAGACAATCTCTTTATATAGCTTCCTGCCTCAAATGTATTTGCTAACAGCTCATCATGTTTATTGCTTATGTACACATCCAGCTCATAGCTTCCCTTCTTTGTTCTATTAACTCAGACACGGAATCAAGATTTAAATGTACGTACGTATCAGATTTATTTTTTACCAAAAAAACATGTGATTAGCTAAGGAATATGTTGGTAATCCCTAGCTAATTCATCGCTAAAAAAGCTCCTTGCTATAGTCAAATTTTCTTATAATTAGTTGATTAGCATGAGATTTTTGTTGTTCAACTACGAAAATGATGTTTTAATTTTTTTTTAAAAAAATTTATAAATAAAATAAAGAAGAATACTGACCTTTTGGATCGAAGACGTTCGTATTCAGGATCATAGTTCATAAAAACAAAGTAAAGTTCACTCTCTTCATTTGCCATTTTATTACTCTCTTTTATTTTTCTTCTTATTTTACCAAATGAAAGCTCAACATGCTATTTATACATATAGAATCAAGTCAAAACACTTTTATATGCAACATAATAATAATAATAATATTAATAATAATAATAATAATATAAGATACTCCTTCATCTTTAATTAACCAGATATTTTGAATTTGAATTTTCATTCGACGCAAATCCAGATTGACTCAGGATCCAATATAAATATCAAAGACCTGGTAAGAACAAGCTAGTAGTTGAGGTTATTCAATTTTTCGTCTCGTAATCCTCCGCTCGATTTCCCCTTCCAAAAAAACGAATATTGTATATATAACCATCTTCATTTTGTCACTAGTCGTATTACGGTTATTTCACCGATATAGATAATTTTTTATTTGAATATATCAAGATTTTACACGTTCTATCGATTAGCATTCCTCAAAAAAATACATACCTTACCATTAATAATCGTCGATAAAGATCTAGAATCTAGTAATGTAGTATATGTTTGTTAGTACAAATTAACTTCGTATGATTTTTAAAAATAATTTATAAATTCAATTTGCTAATCCATCGTGTAATTAAGTGGTAATATAAAGATAATGTAATTGATTTGCTTTAATCGTGCTTAATGATTCCAATACGAAGCTTCTTGATTCTTTGGTTCTGCTAAAATAAATAATAATTAAAGTACGCTATTAACCATGCACACGCTTTGGAAGAAAAAGTCAACAGAATATAATTAATTTTATTTAAAAAAAATTATACTACTGGATCAGTCAAAATGTACGTTACACTAATTAATTAATAAATTAAATCATAGCTTGTTGTTATTATATTAATATAAAATCCTAATAACCTTAGCTCTATAAGCCTAATAATCATCTATATTTTTTTTAGTTATTAAAAGGCAAAAAAGGAGCTGTATTATGTGTAGCCATTGGTCCACGTGTCGTCAATACCGTGAGTTAATGAGATTGATTGAATCATATATTAATTGAAGCTTGAAAATTAATTGTATACAACTTTTGTATAATAAGTAGATTAGTAGAGTACTTCCATGATCTAAGTTCAATTAATAATTGATGAATAATCTAATAACAACAATTAAAATATATTCGATGATTTTTTCGACGAATGAATATCAATTGACTTCACTAGACTGTAACGTTCATAATTACTTATAACATTTGAATACATATTGAATGAGAGTAAATTTAAATGTTTATGAGGTATTTCAAGCTTATGTCTCGTCCAAGTATCTGTAAAACAATTCGCTCCATATTCTTTTCTTTTATAATATTGATATGAATATTAAGTACGAGTAAGTTTTTACGAAGATGGCCCCTATTTAGTATGAGGAGGGAGGAGTAGTCATAAAAGTACACGTGTAAGATTTGACATGTATCAGTGTACTCATCAATTGGTCCTCTTGAATCTACACTGTTTTTGTGATAGAAAAAATAGGAGGAAATCAACTAATTAAATTGATGTTCGATATTTATATTAAAGTATAATTTAAATTTATATTGAAAAGTTTTATATTTAGATTTAAGTGTTTTCAAACAAAGGCGAATCCAATTGAAAAAAATTTAAATTCAATATCTCTGATTAACGATAGAAGAATATTTACCGCTCGATCTTAATTTTCGTCTAAAAAAGAAA
This sequence comes from Solanum pennellii, assembly GCF_001406875.1. NCBI lineage: Eukaryota > Viridiplantae > Streptophyta > Magnoliopsida > Solanales > Solanaceae > Solanum > Solanum pennellii. The sequence continues at coordinate 69,634,991 of NC_028644.1, forward strand.
AAGGACTTTGATTGTCTATAAGATGCCCCCTCTGTTGTGTGTAAGAACCACACGTGAGGCTACTCTATATTTCTGTCCCTTCTAAGATCCCTTTATTAGTTTATTATAGGTAAAAAGAAACTGTTTTTCTACCTCGTAAAAGATAAAAATAAAATATTTTTTACAAACTTTACTCGTAAGATTTTACTGATATGTTCGTTATTATTGTATTTAAGTAGAATACAGACCAACAAAAAGCATATGCAATGATCATTAGTTATGAACTAGTATTGATTAATTGTGTGTTTTATTTCTGTTTAAGTTATTAGATTACATTTTAACCAATGTGGTTTTGTATCAACACTTGTTACACTTTAAAAGTGTAAGTTATTAGACATTATTAGATTACACATTTTGATATTATATAATTAGAAAGAGAACAACATATCGTATCAACAAATCAGAGTTAAAAGTTAATAGTAAAATATTATTTATATAACTCAAAAGTTTTCAAACATGTTTTAAAGCATACATCTATTATGTTGCGTGACATGAATTTCTTGAAATCAGCTTAACAGGTCGACAATCAACAAAAAAATGTTGAGCAAATTCTACAAGCTATTTTTCATCGTATATGTTTCAAAGCATATCTTATCCCAATTTGCTCGGGAATGAGACGTTGTAATACATGCTTCAAAGCATACACGACAAAAAGACTCTCCTAATATCAATATATATAGATATATGTATATCGTTCACACAAAAATAACACTAATTTGAGTAATTTTTCACCCTCAATACATCTCCTAGGTATATTACTATTTGTTCCATTGTAGGCCTAGCCTCTAGATCATTATTTATGCATTTCAAAGCTATGTTTAATACATTTAAAACTTGTTTTCTTTCTTTGCCTTGTACAAAAAACTCAAACTCCCCATTCCCCATTTCTTCTTTCTTCATCCCATGTTTTCTTCCTAATATATCCAACATAATAATCCCAAAGTTATACACATCATTTTTTTGGCTTAACATTTCACAATATGCATATTGATCATCAAGTGGGGGCGGATTTTTTTGCCAGGTATCAGAAAACTCTGTCCTCTCAGCTAATTGCATGAAGCCATAGTCAGATAGACAGGCGGTGAAATCGATGTTGATCATGACATTTGATGCCTTGACATTGCCATGAACATTTAGTTGTATATCCTTTTGATCTTTTGGTGGATCTTGTGAGTGGATGAATGCAATGCCATGAGCAATGCATACAATTATTTTTAAACGTTGTTTCCATTCTAGTGCCGTTTGACCTAGATCCCTTGCTCCTAAAAGAAAAAAAAATCGATGCATATAAGTTAAATTTATAATTATAATAAAACGTGTCATGTATTAGCACGTAATGATCATAGAGATATCTGATTGGATAAACTATCCAAAACTATATATTTTTGGTTAGTTAATTTAAAGTAAACTAAAAATGATTTACTAATTAATCTTAAACGAATTTTACTTAACAATTATAAACATTCATTAATTGTAATATGTTTCAATCCATATTTTAAGTGATTATAGTTCTTAATTTTTATTTTTTTGGAGATTATATTAAAAAACGGATTATAACAATAAATCTAAGTGAATTTAACTTCTCTCTGTATATATAGATAATTGAAAAAAATGCACGAGTTTCCTAAAAGATAACCACATATAATTTATAACAAGTACGATTAGTAACTTGAAAAATAAGTCGAGATTATTTTTTAGTGTGTTTTTTTCATTTAGTATCTGATACTCGTATCCTATATACCTCCATTGTGAATTAAACTGAATTCACATAAAAATTTAAGATTTAAAATTTGAAATTTACGAGACCGAAAACTCACCAGCAAGTAAATCAGCAAGGCTACCCATGGGGTAGTAATCACAAACAACAAATTTGATCCTCTTTGAATATAAATAAGCTGTGATTGGAACAAGTTGTTTGCAATCTCTACTAACCCTAGCAAACTTCTCAATTTTTCTCCCAACTACATTCTTTTTTAAAATAACTTTTCTAAATCTTTTTAAAGCACAAATTTTCCCTTTTAAAAGCACAATTTTTTCAGTCATCCCTAAATGACTCTCTCCCATAACTCCACCTGATGCCCTCAACACTTCTTTTAGCGTCAATCTTGGCTCACAAGTACGCGTCACTGCTTTACCTGTCGAGACATAATATAATTAAATAAAATGATTATGGAAGTCAAAATTACATGTTATGTTATAGCAAGTAATCTCCATTTTCAAGATTTAAAAATCACAAACTTTAAAAAGGTTTATATGTAGATATCTTTTAGGTGACTTAATAATGCAACAAATAAATAATTACACTAACCGTACAAAATAAACCTTCGAGTGTGTTTGGTATGAAGGAAAATGTTTTCTATGGAAAATGATTTTTTGAAATATATAAATGATTTCTTACTTATTTAATGATGTTTGATAAGATGTAACCGAAAGATATATATTATCAAATCGCAAAAACATACAAATATAATCTAAACAAACATTATAAAGTTGCGGGTGGGGGTGGGGTGGGGTGGGGGTATGTGTGGGATTGGATGTGGTGGACGACGAAGAAGAGTGAAATGTCATTTATAAAACCTATTTTCCTTACTTTCACCGTAAAAATCGCATATTTTTCTCGAGAAATATTTTTCTAAGATTTTAGCCAAGAAAAAGAAATTATATTCCTTGATACCGTACCATGGTTACGATTAGGATCATTATTTTCATCGAAAAATATAAGAGGAACATCTTGTTTGAATCCTATAATAAACTCTTCATACTCATAAAAATTGACATTGATCTGCAACTATTTTCTTCATGATCATTGAAATTCCTTTTAATTTGATGTTTAGTGACAAAAGCTCTTGATAACATCTTTAATTAATTATATTAAGAAAAAAAATTGAGTGTTTAAGAAAACTTTCAGAAATAGTATCATTTTAGAGAATTTATAATGTTTTTGGATGTTGTCTTATTGGTTATAACATCATAGAATTTATCGAATACCAAGTTGTAAACAATTGGTATTATATGGTATTCAATTATGATTAATCAATTGAGTTTAAAGAAGATAGTGAGTTGGAATCCTTGTTTTTCACCACAAATCTTATTGGTTAGTAATTAAATATATCTTGTTCGTCATGTATCGAGTCATGAAATTATACTCCTTTCGTCCAGAAATGTTTGTCATGTTGTGCTTATCAAAATTCAATTTGACTAATTTTCAAAAGTAAATTAGATCACGTTAATTCGATATTTTAAACAAAAAAAATTAGATATTCTAAAAACTATATGAAAAGTACTATAAATTACAATTTTTTGCATATTAATATGATGAAAAAATGCATCTTAAAATGTTAGTCAAAATTTTTATAGTTTAACTCTAAAATAAAAACCATGACAAACAATACCGGATGGAGGGAGTATTACTTAAAACTTATTCGTTTTGCTCTTCAAATGAATTGATCTTTAAATTTTATTCTTTAGCAATTGAACTTATATCCAGGGATGACAATAGGGCGGTGTCAAACTGGATAGGGCAAGACAGATTGAAATTAACCCGCAAAATTTTTAACCCACCCTAGTTAACAACTTCTTTCATTTTCAACTCGCCTTAATCCACCCAGCATAATTTTTTAATATTTTTTTTCTAATTAAATTTGATACCAAAAATAAAGTCACAAAATAAATTTATTTTTTCATTATATCGTATTAATTTAATAAATAATGACTTAAAATTTTATTTTTTAAAAGTCAAATGAGAAACACGTAAGAAATTGTACTATTTTTTACTAAACTGCTTTCATTCACTATCTTGAATATATTTATAGCTTGAAGAAACTAACTTAAATAATATTTTATCACTGTGAAAAGTTAAAAATATGTTTGAACCCGCTTAAAATCACATATTACCCGCTACCGATATGACGAGGGAAGGAGAAGGACATGATACTTTACCTACTTTATAAAAATATTATAATAATATACTACTTCAATTTCAAGACAATATTGATCCCTATTTTGTTCTTAATTTGAGCAAGACTGCGTCATTAGCAAATATATAAACTAATGTTACATATTCATACAAAGTTTTAAATTTTGTTTTTAATTCAATTTACCTTGCCCAATGACAAATAGCAAGATTTAAGGATTGACGATCAAATATATAATCATGGTAATAGCTCATCCATACTTGCTATTTTAATATTTAAATTATATATATCGACATATAACAAATTTTGTTTTTCATTGATAGCTGAAAAGAAAAAAAAAGCTACATATAACGTGTAGAGAAACTTTTAATAATGTTGAAACTTTTTGGAAAACCTAAGTTTATCTTAGATGATCGCCGTAGCCTAACAATTGATATCAAAGCATATGGTTTGTTGAAACGAGCACGAAAATGGAGGAATGATAGCGTGAAGCTCGATTTAGTACCTTCTAGAGGCACACACACAAGATGAAACTAGCACTAAGTATCGAATAACTTTATCCATTGAAACTTATACACCGATAAAAACATATCACCTTGTCCTCTTTTTTTATGGTCGAGATTTGAACCTTAGTCTCACGTTATTTACTCACTTCATTGCCCGTTAGACCACACTTTATTGGCATAAGGTGAGATTAGAAACTAAGTCAAATATATATTTCACTCTACACATAAATATTATTGGATTAAAAAATATCACTATGTTTTATACCTCTTTTAACCTCTCTTTTCCCCATATTCACTGTCCACCTTCCAAAGCAAAATAGAGCAAAAACAGCCTAATTAATCCTTCTATATATATATATCCATAAATATCATTCTTTTGTCTTCAGAGAAATAGACTTTGTTCTATTAAACCAAATTTACACAATGGATAAACTCTCCATTGCTATTTTCTTCCTTTTTTTCGCCTTTTCGTTTGCTCGAACACCAGTAACGCAACAAGAAAACGATATCACTNAAACCAAATTTACACAATGGATAAACTCTCCATTGCTATTTTCTTCCTTTTTTTCGCCTTTTCATTTGCTCGAACACCAGTAACGCAACAAGAAAACGATATCATTAACATCAAACTTCCAGAATTCGATGCCACCCCGACCACAAACCAGATTGACAAAGAAACTCAACATGTTCAAGACAATGAAGATCACATTCCTGAATCTAGGGACAAAAAGAATAAGGTATTACCTTTGACGCTTGTTCGGTTTCATTCAATCAACCGCCACTTTCATTCAAAATTTTTAGGCAACAACAAAAGGTTTCAGCATCACAAAAAAAAAACAACCGCACTAATTTCAGCAGTACTAGCTACAATTTTCAGCAGCAACAAAATGTTTCAGCAGCACNGAAGATCACATTCCTGAATCTAGGGACAAAAAGAATAAGGTATTACCTTTGACGCTTGTTCGGCTTCATTCAATCAACCGCCACTTTCCGGATAGATCTAGGCGTCCTTCGCGATTATGCGACCACCATCATTTCCATCATGCAGACAACCTGAAGCCAAGAACACAGTCAACACATCTTGATGATCAGATCCCTTATGGTAATGATATGATACCTTCTGAAGGTGATGATGATGACTTTGCACATGTATTTCCTGGAGGCCTGCATCAGGTTCCGGAGGAGTGGATGAGTTTCCTCCACCAAAACAACGAAGATGTTGATGATGATGATGTTGATGAACAGAAGATGTCGAGATTCATAATCAAGCGGAACAAACATGACAAGTTTGGTAAAATGAAACTGAAGGGTCATTTATATGACCCCTTTGAAGAGGAGCACGAGCACGAAGATGAGGATGGTGAGATTTCAGCAATGCAGCATGAAGATCATCATAGCTTTGATAAGAAGAAAATGAAGAAGCATTTGCACCATCACCATGAAGAAGAGGAGCAAGAAGCTGTAGAAGGAAATGAGGCACATAAAGAGGAAAAGAAGACAGGTGGTCTCGTTAAGCACATTCGCAAGTTCTTGGATAACTACTTCGATTGAAGCAGTTCTGCGAATGTGCTCCATGTTTTTTGCTTTAGTATTTTGTATTAGTACATGTATTTGTAGAATCACTCTTTTGGGTTGAGGCCTGGAGACAACCTCTTCGGTATAAATACAAGAAGAAGGTTGCGTACCATACACGCCCACCCTCTCTCCCTAACCCTGCAATAGCAAGGGAACACTTTGTGCATAGGATACACCTTTACCTTGTTGTGATGTGTGTTTTAATAGTTAGTAGACAAACTTGCATCCATGAGAGGTGTTGTAGGAAAATATGTATACAATATGATTGTGTGCGAAGTTGAAATTACAATTTTACTTAGAACATGAAGAAAATTCTTCGTTTCGTTTTTGTGATATACTGAATTGAATTGGAAGCAAAGAATTACTACAACATACTTAGAAGTAGGTAGAGCATGCACCAGTTTTTTGGCTGCTGGTGAGTTCTGCACAAGGAAAAGGGCTGACTTGAATGGCAGCTCCGCTAACATCTGAGCATTTCCAAATGGAATTTCGTGGGCCAGGGTTGCCATGAAGGTTGATATTGGAGAGACAAATCCCAGAGAAAGGGGAATTCTTCAAACCGTGAATCAAACCAGCCTGCAAAACCTTTTCACCCCAAACATCCTTAATCTTGATACCCTTAACAACTGGAAGAGCATTTGGATTGAAATTTTCATCTGGATGATCCCCAACATCACCTGCAATCTTAATCCCCGTCCGTGCATTTTCTATGTAGACATTTGAGACCGTAATGTTTCTGATCATCCCTCCTCGGCCAATGTTTGTCTTAATGTGAATACCAACTCCCATATTGAAAAGACTTATATGCTCAGCTAAAACGTCCACTACGCCACCAGAGGTTTCACTTCCAACTGCAATTCCAGCAAATGGAGATGATCCAGTTATCCTTCGGATGGTTATGCCATGACTAGGGCGACCATAAGCAATTCCATATTGATCCCAGCCACTCTTTACGGCTACTAGATCATCCCCTACTGAAATATAGGAATCTTCAATACAGACATTGGAGCTTGAGTCTGCAATAATAAACAAACATGTCAATGAATTGAAGATCACTGATTATTGTAAAGAGTAATGATAACTGCTACATGATGTCTCTTCAGCATAATGTCACATCCAAAAAAGAAAAAAAGACAGACTATCTCAGCTCTGAACAGTTCAAGGATTTCTGCCAAAAAGTTTTCACTAAATTAGTAACCATGAGTTACTATAACGAAATGCGCCAATAAAAAGGCACTCAGAACACTTGAGGAAGAGAAACTTAATGACAAAAAAGTACTAGCTTGATACACAAAAACGGAACTCTTAACTCCAAACACAAATAAAAAGGTTCCTTTTAGGAAGTTGATTTCAGAAAACTGCTTTGCTTTACCTGGATCAATTCCATCGGTATTTGGTGAATCAGCTGGAGCCAATATGGTGACATATCGAATAACAACATTGCTGCCAGAGGAACAAATAAACAAATTAAACTAGTCTGCAATAGGCCAGCTATATGGTTGCAGAATTTCTTTTCAGATTTTTAGGCATGACACAAAATTTTGAAAATTTATACCTGCAATAAACAGGGTGGATATTCCAAAAGGGAGAGTTCTTGAAAATGACATTAGAAATGAGTATGCCTCTGGAGTTCATTAGTTCAACGAGATGAGGTCGTGTAAACTGAAGAGTTCTTTGCCTCCACATATTCCACCAAACATCACCCTGGCCATCAATAGTACCATTCTCACCTAAAAAATCAGTTCAATATATCAGCCGAACCACATAATAACAGGCCTTGAACGTCGTTATGATAAAGTTAGGAGGTTCTTACTTGCCACAAACTGTATCCAAAAATGTACTGCAGGAATATAAAAGAATATAATAATGAATATTTACCCGTGATTATCACATCATGGAGCCCGTCTCCATGGAGTAAGCTCATATACCTTGCACCAGGTCGCTCTCTTCCTCTCCCATATGAAGGCAATGGATCAACTAATGGCCATTGACTGGGATCCTAAATTGTAATTCATTGCAAGGATTAGAGAGTCAATTGGACAACACGAAGGAGGAGAACAATAAGTGGTCTTAACTTCAAACTAAAATATGTGATCTCATACTACATTTGCAATACATCAATATCCAAAAGGATGCTTTAACACGGAAACATCATAACTTTTTGGCACACAATTGCAACTTCTACAAAGATGCAAAGCATACTGAAGGTAAGCTACCCTCAGTATCAAACAGCCTTTCCTATAAGAAAGGTAAGCTACGGATTGGTATAAAGAATACTGAGGTGGATGCATAAACTGTTGAAGTCTGCAACAATGGAAGAAAGAATCTAGCTAAAGATAGCAGATCTGAATAAACGCTCTAATCATTTGAAACTGAAGGTTTAAACTAAGGCCCAAGAATACAACCCGAATCACCAGTGTAACAGACTATGTTTCTTTTTTCTTCCATGGCAAGTGGAACTATTTTCGATTTATCATAGAAGATTATGTGATGATCACGTAGAGTCAGACGAATAAGCAATGGTATCTACTTATCTTGCTGGAAAGTAGCTCAGTGCTTTACATTCTTGTTTTTTTCTATGTGAAATATAAATTCTTGTTTGATTAACCGCAGTTCTGTTCAGCGATAACTTCACAATTACAAGTTACAAGCATGTACAGAAAAATAATACAAAGAGACAAAGATCAAATTGGCTTTCATTATTTTAAACTTTTATTTGTTCTTGTCTGATGAACACCATTAAATAGTACAATAAACCCCATGGTTGTCCACCATCCCTAATATTTTAAATACCATCACATGGATCAGGTCCCAATATCCAATGGCCCGCCAATTACTTAATGCATTTAACTCTTCTGTCCATACATAAACAATTGCTATTTTTAAATAGACTCACTTTAGGCTACTCCAATTACATGTCTTGCTTAATATATTGAAATGTTGTCCTATACATCCCACTGTATTCAAAAACAAATGACGCCGTGTAAGCACGTGAACCTGAAATCTAGGTCAAGAAAATTATACACTCACCATTATCATACTTGGGAAAAGGTCTTAAAATCTACATTTACAAAATTCCAATTAAGTTCTTGCATTCATGGCTGAAATGAGTCAAATGATAGTCAAAAGAAGAAAGTTCAAAGTAAATGATTCCTTCTAAATGCAATTATTCTAATGAAAGTAAAGATATGAAGAATTAAGAATAAACCTGAGTGGCTTTGATAACAGCACCACGGGCCAAATAAAGAGTCATTCGACTAGTAAGATCAAATGGGCCAGTCAAATATACACCAGCAGGTATGTAAAGCAAAGTTCCACCCTTCCTCTTCAAGTGTTGAATTCTAAAGATTGCTTCTTTAAACGCTTTTGTATTCAATGTCCGCCCATCACCTACACCTCCAAAGTCCAATATCGATATCTTATCATTTCGATATTGCATTGGTACTATCCCCGAGCATGTCTCCCCCTCCGCCGCCACCAACCAGCTCGTCAGAAGCAATGTGCTGATAATGCATAGAAATATTGACCCAACCCAATGATTCATTGTCTCTGGAGTTGAAGGAAACTGGAAAAAGAAAATGTATTCAAGCTTTAATTGTGAATATTATACAACAACAAACTCAATGTAATCCCACAACTGGGGTCTAGAAGGATTACTTCTACCTTGTGAATATAAGAGACTTTGTTTCCGATAGACCCTCGACGGACTATAAGTTATGACTACAAGAACCTTCTATGCCCATTAGTTTGATTAGGACCCCAATTTCATTTGACTACTCAATAATTCGTGTATATGAACTAATTATTAAAATTATGCAAGATTAATCAAAAGGGTAAGCAAAAAATCCTTCTTTTTCCTTTTTTTATGCTAAGAGTGAAGATTATGCAAAGATTAATCAAAAGGGTAAGCAAAAAATCCTTTCTTTTTCCTTTTTTTTTGTTGCTAAGAGTTAAGATTATGCAAGATTAATCAAAAGGGTAAGCAAAAAATCCTTTCTTTTTCCTTTTTTTTTTTTGTTGCTAAGAGTTAAGATTATGCAAGATTAATCAAAAGGGTAAGCGAAAAATCTTTTCTTTTTTCCATTTTTTAGTTCTCAAGAATGAAGAAGAAAAAGCTCAAGAAAACCCCAACCAAAATAAGCTAAAATGCAGTAAAAATAACAAAGAGAAACTCCAAATACACAGATCTTGTTCAATCTCCATGAAACCTCAGTTGAAAGTTCAGAAATTTTATAATGTTAAAGCAGAAAGAAAGCTAATCCCTGCTTAAAAAACAGAAAAGAAACAAGCAGAAACCAACCAAAAAAATGCAGTAGAAATCCCAAAAAGATATCTCCAAATACACACAGATCTTGCTATGTACATCAAAATTCCCATTGTAAAAGTAAACAATTTAGCAGAAAATAACAAAATGAGTATTAAAAAAGTTGAAATTGAGTACCTGGAGGTGTAGTTTGTCTACAAGCAAGTGTCTTTTGTTGTATTTTGAAGTTTAAGATGAAGAAAAGAAGATTTTATGAGCAAAATTTATTTAGTGCTACTTGAAATTTTGCAGATAAAGAGAAAAACAGGGGTCCTGAAGTTGATTAGTTGAAAACAGAGCCACTCACCGTCATGGGCCGAGTACAATAAGGACCGTTAGGACATGAATTTATTAAATTTTACGTTGAAAAATCTCATATTAAAATAATTAAACAATTACAATAATATGTTTAGAAAAATTTCACAAAATGAAATCAAAAAAAATAATCAGATTCGAAAAATGATAAAATCTCGCTTCATGAAAATAAAATATAAGAAGCTATAGCATTTTTCTTCTAAAATAAAATACTTATCGTTTCACCGTGACCCGCGAACACGAGTACATGACCATGATACAAGTATGGCACTCATAAAATTTAATTAAATTATATACATATAGGCACTTTTTATTTTATTATATAGTTTTTTAAAAGACTATATAATTGTAATTTACACAAATTCACAAAATTAAAACAGTTCACGTGTGTAGATAGCTGCACTTATTGTTGGTAGCTGGAATAACCATGTGTCCTGCCTTTGTCTATATTAAACACAATCCAGCTCATTTTATGTTAAAATTTGTTTTTTTATATACTCATCATTTCGTATTAATATCAGTCGCGAAATTAGAAATTATAACACTCAATTACATACTAACGCCCGATATCACTATCCTCAATTTGAGAACCAATAAAAATTAGATCCTCTCACCACTTCCAAAAGTACTAATTATTAAAGCAAAGATCCATAACTTAACATGAAAAATTAAAAGCTTAGCTAGTGATATGAAGAATAAAGCTCCACATATATCAACTAAAGTTAAGTTTTCCCACTAAATCACTTCAAAAGTTGTTGGCTAATCACAACAAAACAAAGAGAATGGATTGCTTTTTGTATCTTTTTGCAAAAATGTATAGCAACTAGTAAGTTACTTGTTGCCATCTCTTTATCATTTTTGCCTTTTCTTTTGTTTCCCTTAGAAGATTTGGAAAAGAGATTTAGGGCCTATGGAACTTTTGAATAGCAATATGTATCACTTGTTTGAATCAATTTGCACTCATATCAACTATTTGGATCAGCTTGCGCTCACATCAATTATTTCATCAGGTATATATTACTTCGCATTAGCACATGTACAAACATTTTCATCATAGACATGTTGTATCACATCAACGCATACATCAACTATTTCACCAGATACATAACATTTCGCATGAGCGCATGTGACAACACAATCACCATAGACATGTTGTATCACAACAACACATATATCAACTATACATATCAGTTCAAACAAATGTATCAACACATGTTCCAACTATTTTACCATAAACTTGTTGCCTTGCATTGGCACATTTAATGAGAGATTTGAGTGTTGGATCTCTCTTGCGACTTGCGCCATCTTCGTTGAATCACTATACAACACCTTGTGATAACAACAACAACATATCCAATAACATCTCATAAGTAGAGTCTGAATAGGATAAAATGTACACAAACTTTACCCTGTGTTTTCCTAAGGACCCTCGAGTCGGTACAACAAATCTCAAGGGGAAAGTGGAACACAGAACAAAAAGCAAGCACCCTATTTTTAATATACCAAATACTGTTTCTGGTACATATTGACACACCAAAATCAAAAGATACACAAGCGTATAGCGTGTCATAACCACACAACAATGATCCTATAACAAGAAACAGCACCTTAATGAGCATAGATGTTTACAACCCAAGCTCAATTCACACACAGCCACAAACAGCATGGCTGGTTCTTCACATTATGAAATAGACTGATTGCATTTTACAAACCGCGATGACCTTACAGACGATGAAGAGGAAGCATGAACATATATATGTATATATAGATAAAGATATATATACTTCTGAGATCGAGAAGGACCGGCATAAGTACCAGTCACTCTTACTCGCCTTCTAATCAAATCCTTGCACGCTTGGCAAAATGATGAAGCTGTTAACCTACATTCTGTCGATAGGCTCCATATGGCCCTGCACGGCTAAGCGCTCTGATACATCAGCTAGTGATTTGAGGTTACACCGGATGAGGGCCTCGACAAAGTAACAAGTTTCATCCTTAGTATTCCCATCTGGTACATCCACCACGAATGACTCGACTACCATTGTTCCAGGCCTTCCGTCAATGACCTTCGGGTGAACGGTGATAATTGATGAGTAGTTCTGCAAGTTATGTGAAGAAACATTAAGACAGCCACCATCATCTCTTGTTTTTCCTTCCCGAGATGATAACAGAACACATGGTGACGAGCCTAAGAATCCAAAGTGAACAACCAACAAAACACCCCCAACCCCCCAAACCCAAATACACACAAAAAGAGGGAAATAAAATAAAAAGATCACAAGAAAGACTTCATGAATAAATAGAGCAAATAACTTGACTATATAGGTCACTTGTTGATACTTCACGCTTCATGGTTGATTCTACGAGGGAAAAGTTATGGATATATTCTATACATATCAAATGATGAGATAGAAGACTCATACCCTAAGCCTGTGATCTCCACCTACGATCTTTACACCAAAAATGTGCTCGTCATCATCTAGAAGCTCTAACCTCTCCTTGCTTGTGGTAGCTGGGAGTCCGGACTTAACATTCACTTCCCTAACACTTCCGATTTCAAGGTCCCCTTGCACGATGCACCTGCTAACAAATGGTTTGTACCTTTGTGGTTGATCAAACCTCCTCACTAATGACCAAACCTATCAAATATACCAAAACCCAGTAAGTACCCAGTGAAAAAAAGATAAATATGTTACCTTTCTCAAAACAAAAAAAATATACATGGTGGTACATCCATTTTCCGTCTTTAAATACAATACATGTAAACCATAGAAATCCAAAATAGTCTACTATTCTTCAATCTTTTCCAGTGATCAATTGACAATCCTGAACAGTTCTAAGAACATCAATGAAATGAAGTAATAAAACAATCAAACGTCTTGAATTCTTTCAAACTCACTGCATTTTTTCTACCTCATAAACAGCTTAAAATACATTGTCCAAAGAAAAGTTCAGAGGCATCTCTGCAACTAGCTTCCTCAACAGATAAAGACGGAGCTCTCTTTTCAGTAACCAACCCCTCTTTTCTCTCAAATACACAGCTATTGTGAAAACTAAAATCCATAATCTATGTTATCGGAAAACACTATAAAGATTGTTTTTTCCAAGAATCTAACTTAGGGCAACTTACAACATCACCAAGAGCTCCAATATGCTTAACAAGTGAGAAATTGCATCAATTATCTTAAAATAAACATAAAAATCCAATCTTTTTTTTCAATACACTGAATAAGGGCTACCTACAATCTCAACAAGGCCTCTGATATGCTTAACAAATGAAAATAAACACAAAAATTCAGTCATTTTTTTTCAAGAATCTTACTTGGGGCAACTTACAACATCACCAAGAGCTCCAATATGCTTAACAAGTGAGAAGTTGCATCAATTATCTTAAAATAAACATAAATATCCAATCTTTTTTCTTCAATACACTGAATAGGGGCTACCTACAACCTCAACAGGGGCTATGTTATGCTCAACAAATGAAACTAAACATAAAAATTCAATCTTTTTTTTATTAAGAATCTAACTTGGGGCAACTTACAACATCAACAAGAGCTCTAATATGCTTAACAAATGAAAATAAATATAAAAAATTCAAACTTTTTTTCAAGAATCTTAATTGGGGTTACTTACAAGATGAACAGGAGCTTTAATATGCTTTACAAGTGATGAACTACACTGATTATCTCTAACATCATGTCTATGATGTCTCCTAATATACTCATCTTCACTACTAATTTTTCTATCAACGTTCATGATGCTGACCATCGCCGGAGAAAAAACAACGGCACCGACAACCTCGTCGACGGCGAATAAATCTGAAAAGAAAAAAAGAGTGGAAAATGAGAAAACTTAATTTAGAAAAAGCCAAAAGACACCGCCATTAGAACCTCGAAATAATTTTTTGAGTGGTTTAAATTTGATGGGTTATTTTATTTTTTTATATATATTTTTATTTTCTCGTCCACATCTATAAACCTCCATTATTGTTATTATTTTTTATTTTTTTGTAATTTAAATAATTAAGACAATTTGTGCAAGTGGGGTTTTTGGTGGTGGGGGGTAGGTATTAAGTTTCTAAATTTAATTAACATTTTGATCTAAAATGGAGAAAACTACTTTTTACAAAAGTAGAAATTGATAATGTTATTTAGAATAATATATTTGATGTTATAAGATAAGTAATTGGTTAAAATCTTTATTAATAATATTGTGCCCTTGTCGGCTTCAAAGTATCTTGATTATTTGTTTTTTCTTTTATTTTAATTTATTTGTCCTTATTTGAATTGACGTGGATTTTAAAAAGTAAAAAAAGAAAATTTAATTTTATGACTATAAACTAAAAATATGTCCTTTGGGATGACTCAAATGGTTTTGAGGGCGAGATCGATCTCTCTTAATATCTTCTGAGTTGATTTTGTGACATAGAATTTGTCTAGTACGATTTACATTTCATATGTCATTCGGGATAATTTAGTTGATTTTGAGGGTGGTTGTTCGCGCGGATGACTCGGGATCGATCCCCACTGAATACATTTGAGTCGAGTTTGTCGAGCAGAGACAATGACAGAAATTGTAGCGACTTCCAATTATTCTGGGAATTCAAAAAAAAATAAAAATATATACATATATATATACACATATATATAAATATATATACATATATATATATACGTATATATATATGTATATATATTTATATATATATATATACAGATGTGTGTATATATGTATATATATAATATCATGTTATTTAATCTTATTGATTTTAAATATATATCATATGAAAAAAGAATTAAACAATATATTTTTTACTAAAACGAACTTTAAAGAAGGCAAATGAATTGTATAGTTTTGTTCGAAATCAAATTATTGTGATTACTGAGATTATCTACCATATAATTTCAGTGTAAAACAAAAGGAATAAAGATTCTTGCAATTTATAATTCAAAACATTTATGATATTTGCATGATTCCATTATAAAATTATGTCAGAATAAATTAAAATAAAGAATTCAAAATTAAATTATTTTAGGTATAGAAGATATATATCTCATAAAATAAAATAGATGCATAATCAAAACATTTTATCCTATTATAATTTGGATTCCAGTCAATCATTTTCTTCATTCCAATCGGATAAGTCGTTAGCCTACACTTATATACAATGATTTGTTTGTTCTTCGATATTCGATAAATTTAAATAACTTAAATTGAAATTGAAAATTTTCATTTAGAAATAAAATATTTTTTATTAGACAATCAACTTTGATTGTATTCAGCTCAAACTAATTATCACTCTGATAAATAATTAAATTATTTCAAAATTGAATTATTATCTCCTTAAACACATACTTCACTCTTTTTTTTAGGGTGAAACCATACATAAAAGAATCACTACTTGTTTGATAATTAGCCATCATCCACAATTATTAATCCACTGCTAATCCATCATTAAATCACCAAACAACCACTAAATGATCATACATAAGGGAAAATTAAACCGAAATTAAATAAAGCTAGGTAGGAGGGGAGTGGTTCTCCTTTTGATGAAAAAAAACATTATTTATATCTATATATAATAAAATGATGCTAAATACTCTTTGCTCATTTTATACATTTATTTTTCGTATTTTCAAATTTTTTAATAAAAATATTTAATTGTATCTCGATAAAAATTTCCGACTCCATTATTATTAGCACGGAAAAGAGACATATAAGGAGGGTGAAGCATGACATCTTGTTTTATTAAGTGAAAGTAACATATGTGGAAGAATAAATTTTAAAAAAATATATATATAGATAAGAAAAAAGCAAAAAGAATACAAAAAAGTAGAAAATAATAATTAAATATGCACATAACATAGCGTGTATATATCACTATAATACTTTAACTCATACTTGAATATGACTTTTCTATATTTCAATTTAAAATAATTTGAGAGTATTATCGATCTACAGTTAAAGAATAAAAGAAATAGGAAGAAAGAGTGTGAAAATATTTATTTATTTAGCCTTAGAGAGAGAATGTGTAATTAAAAATTTCGAACAAATTTAAGATTATTCTTATGTTTTTTTATTAAATTTTATATTAGGTGAAGAAATTCAATCAAATACCAAAATATCCTTTCTTATTCACTTTCTCGTTACAACTTACAAGTCTACAACAATATATATGTAGCGTTCTAAACAATATATATGTATACATGTATTATACATCATGCTTCACAACAATATATATGTAGCGTTCTAAACAATATATATGTATACATGTATTATACATCATGCTTCACTAACTATTTTTAGATTATATATAAGTTGTTACAGTGAGCGACTATTAATTATATTAATATTTTTAGTAAATTTTTTGAATTCTAGTTTTTTCTCAAAAATTTAATAATTGTAACATGAAGTCTACGTAGCCAGTGATTGGAATACTAAAAATTATGAAAGTGTATTTATATTCCGTTCTATAAAATTATAAATATTGAAAAGTGGTATTTTCCTCAATAACAAAAAATCGAACAAACTTTATGTCACTCAATATCATAAGTGCGTAGTGAATCTTTGAAAAATATTTATTGCAAAGATACCAAATAAATGTATTACGTACTATTTGCCATGCAGGCATGTGATAATTAAATTAGTTGGATTCTTTTGGTTGAGTATATATATGCAATTCTATAAATTTGTTTGATTTTTTCATTTAAACACTTAAATTAAGACTTATACCTATCGAATACTATCGTGAATGTTTCAACATGTCACGTAATTGAAGTACAAACATTTTGTTTTTGTGACGAATCGTCCATTAAATTATACAAAGCTTAAAATATCAATCAATCTTACTTTTTTGTTGTCTTCAAAATAAATATGTTATTAAGCTAATTAAATCTTGCACAATGTTATAAGAAGTAATAAATATCGTATGGTGCAACACTTAATTTATGGCATTTAAATAAAAATTTAACAAGATATAAACGAATATTTATCTATCATATTCAATCATTTTATCCTTTTAGAATAAATTCTTGTTGGTCCTTGCATCAAATAATGGAGGAAATAAAAGAATCCCACTAACCAATATAACTTGTATAAATACCTATCTTCATCGACTCATTTTCCTCAGGCCATCAAAAAAAATAAAACACTCGTCTCAAACAAACAAACAAAAAACCCATTAAGTAATGGCTTCAATGCAGTGCTACAAAGAAGAAGGCAAAGAGTTCGATTACTATAGTTACGGAAACCAAAAACCTTCTTACTCGAGCTCTGGATATGAACAATCTTCCTATGAAAAAGAAAAGTGTTACGAAACCAAACCTGGAATGATGGGCTACGGCTCTAGCCATGGCCATCAACATGGTAGCAACCCATGTGGGCCAATGATGGGCCATAACACGGGCTATGGTACGGGCCATAACGGTACTTCTCATGGGATGGGCTATGGTACGGGCCATGGAATGGGCTACGGTATGGGCCACAGCAATAATTCTCATGGAATGGGCTGTGGTACGGGCCACAGCAATACTCATGGGATGGGCTACACGGGCCACAGCATGCACAAACCTAAGCCCGGTATGGGCTTGGGCCTCGGAACGGGCACAGCTTTGGGCCATGTTATGGGCTTTGGAAAGAAACACGACGGACATAGTAGCTATGCAATGGGCTCTTCGGGCTGCACCACTTACAAGAAACAACACCGTAAGAGAAATGGTTACGGCAGTGGCAGCGATTGCAGCGACAGCAGCGATGACGAGCGTCATTGCTAAATTAATTACTACAGGTAATTATACCGTGTACAAAAGTTAAATTCATTGTACAAATTAAAATAATATAGAGTCTACATACAAATAATTCCACGTATAATTACTAAACTTAACTCACTATAATAACAGTAGAGCTTACAAAACTATTCCCTATAACTGAACTTAACGCAGGTCGCATTAAAGAAACTAAGCTTTACTTCACTTTTAATAGTATAGTCATAAAAGTTAAAATGTTCACGTTACTTATATATAAATTAAACGAAAAAAAATATTCATAAATATGTGAAATTAACTATATGATTAATGTTTAATTATTTTGTTGTAGGGTTTCATGTGTAGCAGCCTGGCTTATGGGAGAGATTGAATTATATGTCCCAGTACTATAGGGAGTATTTGTGATAATAAAAAATAAGAAGCAAATCAGCTATGGCTAGCTATATATTGACTATTTGAAGTTAATTATGAAATCTTAAGTTGTGTGTCTGTGTGTTGGTACTTTAAGTACCAATTTAATGTAACTGCTTATTACCTTTGGCAATAAAACTACGTTATTTGTGTTGATTATATATAATAAGTGGAATTTGAAGAAAATACAATAAATGAAAATATTATTCTTATAATAGTTAGAGAGTAGAAAATATATTCATACGACGATAAAAATAAGTAGATACAAAGCAATTCAGTAACAGAGATATCAATACTAATTTAAGTAAGTGACAAATAATTTATGTAAATTACGTGAAATTACACAAAGTTTTTTTTTACATACTTCGATGGTTAGTGATGTTTTATTCGAATTATATTTTTTTTTACAATTTTGATTTTTCAGTAATTTACGGGACTTTATTGTTCAATTATTAATCCTTCTTAATTGCCTTGTTAACCATGTAAAAATCAAATGAAAATAAAATAAAAAAAGACCTGCCAATTCAATTACATGCTTAATTATGAGAAAATATTATTGGGCTATTCCAAAATCCTTGTCATTTGTCAATATAGGATTATAAATTCAACGCATATAAAAAAACTCAACTATAGTTCCATTATTCAGAGCACACAATACTAATTCTTATCCTTTATTTGCTCTTTTATCCCTAGAAAACTATGGCAAATTGGGAAGAAATGCCCAACGATCTTATTGTTTTTTCGTGCTATTTGTACTTCTTGGCGGATTGCCTATACAAAGGATGATTTCAATGTGTTTTCGTCCCAAGTTTCATTGTTTATGTTGGCCTGACTTTCGAGAGTTTTACTCTAGAATCTTGAAGAATCTTGAAGAATCTTGAAGAGGTTTGGAGACGACTCTAAATCAAGTACCTGTGTAAATATACAGGGCTTTGTATGATAATTTTTATTTACACTTTAACCCCTAGATGTGTAGTATAAATAGGAGACTTTCATTTATAAATCAAGCAAGTGCAAGCCATCTTTCAAAGCAATATAAAAAAGTCTCTAAAAAATTCTCAAAGAAAATGAAAATTCGAAAAATGAAAAGATCGTAAAAGATCGAGTCTAAGAAATGACCAAAATCTCAATCCAATGCATTACGCGATGAAAATTTCTAGAATCAAGATTATTAATTGAATAATCTTCCAAAATCAAAGAAAAATTATTGAATCAAAATTCTCAATTATTTATGATAATAAGAATTTTTGCAATACCCCAGAATATTTCATACTTAATATTTTGTATAATTATAGATAACTGACGTGAGTTACTTTTGTAGTTCAAATAATTTTAATTTCAATTGTTCCATTTTCAAGATTGTAAGCTCCCATATCTCTTCCGCGATAGACCATGTAAGCAACGGTTCGATGAAAAGCACTCTCGCCCTCTAACTTTTGAGAGAAATAATCGTGAAACTTTATTTTTGAAAAGAGAGTAAAATTTTCGAAAGTCATCTGCTAGCATAAGCAATGGAACTCGAGGCAAAAACACATCGAAATCGTCCTTATTAGTGGCAAATCGCCGAGAGGCACAGACAACACGAAAAGTAATAAAATCTTCGATCACTTTAATACGATTTGCAATAATTTGAATTATTTACTTTGAATAATGAAACTATAGTTGAGTTTTTATAGGCATGGAATTTGTAGTCCTATATTAATAAGGATTTGGAATATGTTTTTTTTTAATAGGCATGCAATTTATAGTCCTATATTGACAAGGACTTGGAATTTACGTAATTTTTAAAAAGATTCATTTTCAGCAAATAAAAATATCAGTAATTACTATAAGGTTAAACAATATATTAATATATTATATATGAATGTAACAATTATGTTTGTAAGGATAAATTACATGGTTAAATAAACATATACTAGTTAATTAGTTCATCATATCTATAGTTTTTGTTAATTACCACTCGCCATCAACGTTCAAGGATAATTACGTCACCCACTTTTTTCAGTTTGTATAAGCATATACATTTGTATAACTTTCATATAACGTAATTTGTATATTACAATTAATTCGTAGAATTATTTAAAGTTCAAATATTTATATTTGTATAAAATCGTTATTTCTAATTTATACAAAAAATAAATACAAATCAATTGATACTAACTAGTTTATACATACAGACAAAATAGTCCAATTATACAAACATATCCGCAAATTATACAAACTAGGTGTACATAACAATTTAAACTATAATTACAACACTTAATTATGCAAACTATAACTATGAAGCCCAATTAAGTTTATTATAATGACTATTTGTAAAATTTCCTCTTTTTAAAAGCTATATTTACACTCGAGAACACAAAGCCGTTACATTCGCACTCTCAAAAATTCGAAAGATATCACATAGAAATTGAAACGAAGGAAATAAATACTCTTAAAATAATTACCAATATTTGACACGAGAGGTTAAGGGCCCGTTTGGATGGGCTTAATAAAAGCAGCTTTAAAAAAGTACTTTTGAAAGTGCTGAAACTTATTTTTAAAATAAGCAGTTATGCGTTTGGATAAAAGTGCTGAAGTTGCTATGCCAAACGTGAAAAGGGAAAAATGGAAGAAAGAGATGTTAGGGTTATGTGGGTAATTTGGAGATTGTATAAAAATATTAAGGGCAAAAAGAAAAAAATGTGATCAACTTAAAACAGCTTATAAGCTAAAAAAAAAAAGCACCCCTACCCCAGCTTTTAACTTTTGGCTTAAAATAAGTTTTTTTTAACTTAAAATAAGTTATTTTGAGTATTGCCAAACAGCTAAATAAATCAAAAATCAACTTTTAAGTCAGTTTGACCAGCTTTTAAGCTGAGCCAAACAGGCTCTAAAACTTAAAACTATTTATTTACCAACTCTGCTCGCAACATATAAATCAGGCCCAAAACTAAATCACATGGCCCAATAAACGGTTCAATAAATTCATCTTTTCTCCCGCCAAGTTAAATGCTTCATTATCCTCGGTCCGATTTCCCGCCATTTTCAGCTTCCGTTCTAGATCTTCATCGCCGCCGCCGTCCGCCGTATCCGACGCCGCTGTATTCAGCCGGTGATTCAAGTATACCGGTGAGTTCTATATTATCCTTAAAGTTTTATCCTGATTAATGTTCTCTTTGAGCTTACTTGAACGTTTATTATAGCTTCCTGGTGCTTACAATTGCTAGGGTTAACTCCGATGAAGATAATCTGAAACATTTGTTTATGTTTACAGTGCTGCGTAAATTATTTCTGTAAATTTGGATAAAGGAAAATGAGCAGAGAAGAAGTTGAGAATGGAGGAGATGATATGTTAATAGACGGAGATGAAATTGAGCAAAGGAGGCTAGAGAATGCCGTTCCAGAAGGATTCAATGCCGATTATTTAAAAGCATATTATGGTAATTCTTTGTTTGTTACATTTTGGTTTTGTTCATTTGTATACGTTGAGTATCATGATTTTAACTTTATGAGTTGGAGTTTGTAATTCTGTCAAAGCTCATTTGATTTGATGAGTTTGAAATCTATTACTTGTATTTATCCGATGCGCTTTTCAGTTAGGATGAAATTGCAACACATACTCTACATCGGTCCCTTTTTTTACACTCACTTAGACACATATGTTTGTCATGAATTTTTTAAGCTAGGATTAGACATTTGTATACTAGGCTGATATTTGCAAAACATACTCTCTCCGTTCCAATTTAAGTGTCTTAATTTGATTCAGCATGGAGTTTAAGAAACAAAGGGATACTTTTAAATCTTGCGGTGTAAAAGTAAAAATTGTTTGAAGAAATGTTCTTTAGGTGTCAGTATAAACTAAAGAATACTGTAGCTTTTTATCTTCCTTGAAAGCAATAGGGTTAGGAATTCAAGATTGTTGATAGAGCTATGCTGGGGCAATTTTTTACCTTCCTCGATCCCTCATCCTCTAAGAAAAAATTCTGTCACACATCAGTAATTTTTAATTTGGTCTCGAAAACCATTTATGGATTGATATCTCAAGCCAAGTCTTCTCTGTTTGCAGGAAAGATTTTCCCTTATGTTGATATGTTCAAGTGGCTGTCTTATGGCAACGGTAAAAGCAGTTCGTTGATATGCAATTTCTCATTTCACATTTCTTTTGTAACACTACTATTGTGGGTTCTCCAGATGGAAAGCATCCAGGATGTGATCACTCATACTTTGGTCGAAGGGAGTTTTCTTTCACATTGGATAATGATATTTACTTGCGATTTCAATCGTTTAATTCTGTATCTGAGCTGGAAAATGCTATCAAAGAGAAGTGTCCTTTCAAAATAGACATTGGACCTGTCTACAGCGTAGATGTAAGATCTCTGCTACTGTCGTTCTCCCTGCATTAGAACTTAAGTTAAGTTTTTGTGTTAGCGTGATGGACAAATTGTAGAATATCTTGTAGGATATACATTAAGAATTCTCGCTATGATAATTATGCAAGAGATATTCTTGATACTACATTTAGTGTAGAATATTGTGTAACATTTACTGAGGATATCTCTCGTGTATAAATACCAATTTATTCTTATCTATCTGAAAAAAATGAATTGAGAAAATCATTCTTCCGTTCCCCTTGTGTTTTCTCTATTTTTGCCTCTATGAACAAGAGGATTCGGGTAAAAGTTATTTACAGTTAATTTGCTACATTTGTTGCTTTTATGTGTATTCAGAGGTTCTTATATGTGTTTTTATACTGTCTGCTTGTTAAGTCACTTCAAAAGAAAAAAAGGAGTTTCTTTTTAGCTAAAACACGCATAATGGCCTTACGTTGAGTTAATCATATGGTTTCTCATTTCGATATATTTTTACCGTTTATATAATACTTCTAATTGCTATCTTTCTGTGCTGCAGCCTTCAAAAAGGCACGCATATTCACAAGGTGGTGACAATATTTTCACACCTGTTGAGAAGGAGCTAGTTTTTGATATTGTAAGTCATTGAGATTGAAAATATTAATGTTACTGTGGAATATTTGCCAATTCATGTTGCCGCTGAAAGAAGTCACATACATATCATACTGCAGGATATATCAGACTATGATGATGCCAGATATTGCTGTTCAGGAGCTGATGTTTGTTTAGAGTGCTGGCCGCTGATGACAATTGCTATCAAGGTCATTGATACTGCTCTCAGAGGTATAGTCTTTATGACATGAAAAACAAACGGCTGTTTTTCCCCAGAAACATTTTGACCTTTGGAACTTCTGCAAATGTATGTTGCATACACTCTCATTTTGTTGTTTCACAGATGACTTTGGGTTCAGCCACATCCTATGGGTATACAGTGGCAGACGTGGTGTTCATTGTTGGGTTTGTGATGGAAAAGCGAGAAGGTACTGCTCCAGATGTGTATTCTGTGATTGCTGTTTATTTTATTTACTGATATAGTCATTGTATTACTTTTCTACTATTTTCATACTGTTCTTATATTCAACATCATAATCAGGTTGAACAATGAACAGAGGGCTGCAATTGTTGATTATTTTCGTGTCTACAAGGTACTTAGAGATACTTTACATGTTTTCTAATGGAAATTATGATAACTTGAGGTTCTAACAGAAATGTATTGTGTTTACATTTCAGGGCAATGAGAATAGCAGTAAAAAAGTTTCTCTAGTGGGTCCTGCACTTCATCCTTTCCTCGTGTAAGGTTCTATCCATTTTTTTCTCTTTGTTTAGGTTTAGGTTGTATTCTTAGTCAATTTCTACCTCTGCAGGAGATCTTATACTGAGGTCTTGAAAGATTACTTTGAAAAAAGACTGTTATCAAGTCAAAATTTGTTCTTGAATGAGGAAAGGTTTGAGAAGATTCTGGAAATGATACCTGATGAGTGTATGCAAGTTTACCTTTCATTACTTCTAAATCATTTTCATCTTATTGAGTTTTTAGTGATGTTGAGGAATTTTGCAGCTGTTACATCTGAGCTTCGGGGAAGATGGTTGTCTAACAAACGCTCAAGAGAGGAAATTAATGTTGCCCGGTGGGATCAACTAAAAAATCTATTGCAGTCCAATAAACAAAAGGTAGCAATCTTATATTGACTTGCACTCTGGAAATCAAAGTTTTTAACTGGCAATTTAATCGCATGAATCAAGTTTGGCTTAATTATTAGTCTTGAGTTCATTGAGATTCTTGTATTGTGTGTCATTGCTCCAGAACTCAAAATCTATCATGTTCTTTTGCAAATTGAGTGAACCATGATATTTTTAATAAATTAGCTAATAGATGTGGCTGTATTTCTTGCTTTTCTTGTAGTTTCTTCTAATATCTGCTTAGAGCTTTCCACGTGATTGCTCATATGACAAATTTGAAACAAGTGCCTTCAGTTTCCATTACCGATGGTTCCATTTTCCATTTTCAGGGCCAAGGTCTTCGTAGATGCATCGAGGAAATTGTGTTTACTTTTACCTATCCAAGGCTTGATATGGAGGTTTGCCTATTTCCCATTTCCCACCTTTTGGAGCCTCAGTTCTGCTTATATGGAGTGGAGAGCAACAAATACAATATGACTTGATTATATCCCTTACATGTATGCATAAATTTCAACTGGATTTGCATTTTTGACGTCTCAGGTCTCAAAGCACATGAATCACTTATTAAAGGCTCCTTTCTGTGTGCACCCCAAAACAGGTTTGCCCCTTGCATGCTTGACATCAAAGCACTTGAAAGACAAAGATACTTGAATTATTACAACTCCTTATCTGACTGGATATGATTTCATCTATTGTCTGCATATTTTAAAAGAACTTACTGTTCTTTTTGTCAGGCCGGGTTTGTGTTCCTATTAATCCCAAGAACTGTGAGGAATTTAATCCGTCTGCTGTTCCAACCCTTTCCCAGGTGAATAATCTTCGAAGAGTTTGCCTTTAGCACTTTCAAGATATAATTGGTTTGATTTTAATTGGTTGAAGATTCTTGTTTTATCTGTTACTTGTGAGAGGTAAAATTATATTTTGTAATGTCTAGGAGACTATAGAAATATGTATTTATCATCAAACTGAATTTTTCAAAATCAAATTAGTTAAACTTGTCTGTTCCCATGTTACCAAATATTCGATTCAGAAACAAATGGTTTCCTCGTAATCCAACTCCTCCTTCGTTGTCTCGCCTGATTGGTGTTTTCTCCAATGTTCAATTAGTCAAGGCTGATTGTAATTCTTAAGAGCAAAATGGTGCTGAACCTGATTAAAGGAATTCCTATTCCGTGTACTCAAGACCACACTATTATTCTATTCCTGTTTCTAGTGATACTTCTGAATATGACTTACTTCTGTTAGTGATCCTATCCATCATCAGTTACAACATGACTTGTCCACCTGTGGGATAAGTTAACCATTATCAGTACCATGCTTTTTTCACCCCAGTACTTGTAAGATTGACAATATATTATCGAGCAATCATAATTACGTGGAGACTTCTTATTCTAGATAGTTACTCTTTTCCCTTTTGTTGACACTGATTTGACTGTATTGCAGCTTCTTGGGGAACTTAATACTGGAGGCTTTAAAGGAGAAGGGGATCATGGTATGCTGAATTTTTACTTGTATTTTTCTAATTATTTTCTTGATGTTTTTCTTTCGATCAATTATCAAAAATGGCAATGAATAATTTACTTGAGGTTCTTAAATGATATTTCATTAAGCTAAAGCTAGTAATCGTTCAGCTATCATAACTTATGAACTTCACTCTAGCTAGACAATTAACTCTCGTGTTAATTAGGTCCCGTTTGGACATTACATTTTTACTTTCTTCAAGTTTTTATTTTTCAAAAACCTGTTTGGTTATACATTGTGTCAACCAGTTTTTCAAGTTAAAAATGTTTTTTCTTTCAGAAAACTTCAACATTTTTTTTCAAGTGCAATACATGTCTTAATACAACTTCTACTACCAAATATATTTTTTCAATTTTTAACTCCTTCAAGTATTGCTGTTTTTCAAATATCACTCGATTCATGTCCAAATGCCTTCTTATTGTCTCTCACTATTGCAATGTATTTCTCTATTGTTTCTCTAGTCTAGCTGATCTTAAATTTATGATTTTTACTTTTTGATGAATAAATTTATGACAGAATGGGATGGAACCTCTCTTGGAGATTGTGTTAGATACTTTAGGGAATCCTTCTTGCAACCTCTGT
The DNA here is from genome assembly GCF_001406875.1 of Solanum pennellii. Lineage (NCBI taxonomy): Eukaryota > Viridiplantae > Streptophyta > Magnoliopsida > Solanales > Solanaceae > Solanum > Solanum pennellii. The sequence continues at coordinate 69,661,994 of NC_028644.1, forward strand.
TAAAGTCTTGCAAGGTACATCTCAACTACTTCAAACAAATCATCCTTGTATTTCTTTTGCCATGCTAGAACTTTTGACTTCTGTATGAGACTAGCTGTTTCCAGGAGGCATCCTTGCCATGCCTGTCCTTTTAATAGTGGCTTATCGTACTCATCAGACATTTGGTCATCTAAAATATGTTTTAACCACGTGTTTATTTTGTAACTGGCATCAATGTTTTAAACTTAAACTCATAGGTTAGGAAACTGATGCCAGGAGAATGTGTAAAAGATCACTAAATTTGCAACATATAGTATATATGAATTCATAACTAGTGCAATGCTTTACGACTTTTACGGATTGAATTCATAGAACTTGAATCGTGGATCCACCCTCTGACTGATGCAACTCATAACCATGCAGGAGGAAATAGAGACATCTTATAATGCGAAAGTTCAGCAGTCAAGGAACTCAATTAGCTGGTAGTGTTCTTATAAAATCTCCTATATACATGTGATGTTATTTACGACCCTGCATGTGATTGTAATTATGTGTCAAGACTTTATTGTCCTTGGTTTGTTAATTTATTTGCCTAGTTTAGTGATAAAACTTGTAACATGCTCTCCCTATATTGTTAGTTTATAATATTTCCATTTGAAAAAAAAGAAGAAGCTTGTACTACTTAATGTTATGGGGAGTAATTTGTACTTGCCCTCTTGAGACTACAGCCTTGGCAATCAAATTTTCCTTGCAGCTGACAAATTTTGATAAAAACCTAGATTAGCTTTGATTACAACGTTGTGTGCCAAGAATCTATAATGATAAGTTTTTGTTCATTTAATGAAGTAATGAAAGGAGCTTATAACTGGTTCAAAACTTCAAAGTAACATTATTAAAAACTCAGAAGATTTTGTTGACTATTGTGTATTTGTGGTTTGTGAGACAATAAGTGAATCTTAGTTGTTTGTATTGCTACGGTTCTAAAGTTGTCAGGCAAGCATTGCTGAGACATCACCATCGCCTGCTTTGATCTTTACTCTACCATTTTTATTCACACCAGTTTCTGGGACCATTTCATTTTATTTATTCGAATTTCTTGACAAACCTAACCTTAGTCAGAGAAATAGGCATAGCATTATCTTTTAAATAAATTATGTCTACTCTGATTAGACTTTGGACTGAACTCACACTCCAAAAGCTTGCTTAAAGGGATAAGGAATCTCCAAACTTTATTAGAAGTTTCATGCCTAGGTCCGGACATTCTTTATCCAGGGTTCTAGTCTGGTTTGGAGCGTGGCCATTCATGAACAGCGGCAGATCTAGGATTTTAAGGTTGTGGATGCTCTGAAAGTAGCCGAGTGAAAATATAAAAAATACATGTTAATAATGAGATTTGAACTCTAGTTCAACAAGACTAAAAAAGTCTTAAGCACCACCCAAGAGCCATTGGGCCAATTAGATCATTTATTCATTGGGTGTTGTATGTTAATTTTATACAAATATCTCTTAATTTCTACATAGATATATATTCCATAGCGAAGTTAATGGGTGCGCGAGCACCCAACGGACTCCATGTGGGTCCGTCCCTATTCATGAATTGAGGTATTTTCACCTCTTTCAATTGATTCGGGCACCTCATCATTCTCATCCGAGGGCCTACATTAGATTGGGTTGGAGTTTGATACTATGATAGATTAGGTCATGTGCTTGATTCACACCCTGAAGGCTAGCTCAAAGAGTGGATTGTCCAGACCCTATAAGTAGTCCAAAAGTCTTATTTTTTTTAATAGATGTGAGATTCATTCCATATATCATACTTTTTCTCTATAGTTTGAAAATTATTTAATTTTTAAAGTCATCATTATACCCTTAATGTGAGATGCTCTTGGTCCTTTTTTCTTTTTATAATTTCATCTATGCTTAAGTTATGGAGATATAGCTCATATAGGCATCTGATGAAATTAATTGAGATGTGCATAAACTGATCCAGACACGGCCATCGCTTTAAAACCAAAAAAAGAGAATGTAGGTGAGAGTTGAAGAATCAGGTGGACCACAGTGACTTGGCAGTGAGCTCTGAGGTTCACATGTGGCCTTCTCAACCTTCAAATAGTCAACTAACTTTGTGGATCACACATTACACGGTATGGGCAATCTTGGATATGTGGCACTATTCCTTTTCACACCTTATTTCCCTCAACATTTTCTTTCTGCTGTTTCTCACTTAACAATCCAAGATGAAAATCAAATCTACTACAACAAATTCCGTATAATCCCATAAGTAAAGTCTGAAAAGGATTTGATTGTACGACAAACTTTACTCCCAACCTTGAGACGGTTGATAGGTTGTTTCTGATAGACCCTCGGTTGCTTAAGTAGATAGAATCCAAGATTTGACCAGATAATCATCAATTTATATAGGTTGTAGCTTAGTTTTGTTTGCAGGAAGTTCTTTTCCTCCCTTATACTCTCCCTACTCACACCACCATCCCAAAATAAAATTTGAAACAAGTAGATGCTAAACTACAAACTAGTTTAAAACATCACTAATATAATTAAAAATAACAAAACCCCAACATATTTGATACATATACTTGGGAGTAAATAGAGCTCAAATATGTCCATTCATCCCATAAGAAAAACACATAAGACATTCATCACTGCTTAATAGTACTAGTCATAAGATAGATATAGCTAAATCTTCAAAATTAACCATTTACATTTTCCCACAACATAAAATTGGTACCAACTAAGTCCCAGTAGCAACAACTCCTAATTAACCATGATGGCTTTGCTCGTCTTGGACTTAGTCGCGCCCTAATTAGCAAGAACTTCCCATATCAATTCAGGATCAAAAGAAGGCATTCTTGCAAGTGAACAACTATCAAACTCAGACTCCATTAATGGATCCTTCAAGCAATCACCAAAAACAGAACAAGTTGAATCCTCACTTCTCCATAATCCATCTTCAGAAACACTCGGTGAAATCATAGTAGTCGTAGTAGTAGTAGTAGTAGTAGTAGAAGATGATGAATCCATAGTTTCTTTAACTTTACTCTCATTTTCACTCTTTTTCTTTGCAGCCTTTTTAGCTTTCTCCCTTTTCACCTTCTGACAAATAGCTTGAATCTTAGCATCCACTGCATTCTTCACAGCATTCATTTTCTCTCCATCTCCAAATCCCAACTTACTCGGATCGCGAACATTAGGAAAATTCAATCTTGCATATTCGCCACGAAGCTTATAAGCTGCTCTATCATAAGCATAAGCAGCAGCTTCAGCAGTTTCATAAGTACCTAACCAAACTCTCATTCTATTCTGTGGAAGTCTTATCTCAGCAACCCATTTTCCCCAATGCCTCTGTCTTACTCCCCTGTATAGTTTTTTCTTCTCTGGAAACTTATAACTTTGTGTATACAAAGAGTTTCGAAAAGGGATTGTTTTCGAAGTTGTTGGTATTGGGATATTTGCTATGTTTTCTTGACAGAATTTGTGTAGCAAATCTCTTTGTCTGAGGTAGACTGAAGTACCTAAAGGCTCAAAAACAGGACTATTAGTCATTTGGTTATTTTCTTGACAATGAGAAAAAATCGTATCGAATGTGTTTGTACTACTTGTTAGAATTAGTTGAGATAATGAAGATCGAATTTGAGCACCCTCATCAAATATACTAGACATAGAGTTGTTTTCTTGAATTCTGTCCATTTATAATAACTTCATAAAATTAGAGAACAGAGTTGAGGAAAACAGAGTAAAACAGGGGAATTGCCCCTTTTTTTTACTGATCCAGAGAAAAAAATGAGGATCAATGAAGAAACCCGAGGCCTCTAGTGAGTTACAGACAAAGTTTGAAAAAGTTAATTTTGTTTCTATGATTAAGTTGCGAAAACTTTAGAGGGCTTAAAAGAAAGAGATAATTGGAGAAAGATTGTTTTTTTTTTGAGTTTGATGTCACTTGTGTTTTTGTTTTCCTCTTTTGCTTGTATTTATAGCTGTTGAGAAAAGGATCTTTTGTGCTTAATGTTAAGGTCCCATAACTTTTTTTTTCTTCTATTTTTAAAGTTGGCATTTATGATTCAACTTTTTACTCTTATCTACCAAGTCCTCTAGGCAATCTATTTCTATATTACCCTTGCAGTAATTGTGTCAGTAAAGTGGTTCCATGTTTTGTTTAAAGTGAACTGATCAATTTACTTGAACTGTTTCTATTTTTGTGTGTGTGTTTGGGGGTGTGGTGGGGATGAAGAGGGTGAGAGTCATGAATTTTCATGAAGACGTTCATAGTATTAAGAAGTAAACACACGAACAAGTTCGGAGAATTCAATGTACAATAATTTTTTGTTGATGATAGCTCCACCCCGGTGGGAGTGTTGGGAAGACTTTGAGATAGTAATAAAGTGGAAACATAACATAAGGTTTTAGTCAATATTAATCAACAACAACATATCTCTCACAAGTGTGGTTCGGAGAGCATGAGGTGTACGATAATCTTTATCCCTATTTTTTTGGGTGTAGAAGGTTGTTTCCGGTGGAGCAACATTCAAGAAAAATGTTTTTTTTTTTAATTTTGATTTGTGTAGTATAGTCTTGATCGTACGTTCAAATTTAGTGTTTGAACTACATGCCTTCATCAACCAATACTAGGTTAAGGTGATTTTTTTTGTTTTAATTGAATATGCTTCCTTCCAATAATTGCGACAAGATTTTTACCAAGAAAGTCATCATCTACTATATAAACGTAAACAAAATTTAACCTTATAAACTTCTTTTAACCTTTAGCTCCATTCTTTTTAACACTTGATCAATAGATATACAATCGATAATCTTCCTTGTACATATATTTTCGCTATTGCATTCTTTTAAATTATTAAAAGGAAAAAATACAATTAAATTTAAATCAAAGGCGAATTACACGTTTTACTAGATTATGAATTTCAACTTTCTAGACCTCAAAAAAAATATTTTAACAGTATAAAGGGGGTATAATTTTACTTGTTGGGGTGGGTGGGTGGTTTTGGGATGGGTTCACATTGTGAAAAGGGTAATTTTGACTTGGGCAAAGGCAATTACCGTGTGGACCTAAAAACACAAAAAGAGTGGTCACTCTCTATCGACTTAACTTAATTGCTGAGAAATCAAAAAGCAACTTTATGAATTTATTATATAGCATTCAATACAGTTGAGAGATAAGACTCTTTACCAATCAGGATTATCGTGAGATGGATATAGTCATAAAAATTCCATTATTTTTAATTAAAGATTTTAAATACGAGTTCTGAATAATAAAAAAAAACTTTTTTTAACGAGCACTTTCCTCTTATATAAATTTTTTATGATGAAAATTTAAATTAATCGAATTCTAATATGAACACTGAAAATCGAATTACAACTAAAACAAGAGAAAAGAGAAGGATAGCCTTTTGCTTCTAGTTTCAACTTTCAACTTACAGCTTTCTTCCATTTAATTTTTTGTGCCACGCCTTCACTTATTCATTTATTTCTATCTTCCTATTTTTTTTGGCAGAAGTTTGCTTCTTTTCCTTTTTTTTTGTTTCATTTAAAACCTTTAATCTTTTGTTGTAAAATTTACTTATTTATTGAAAAAATATATTTTAGGTTGGCATAAGCTAGTGAATAGTGCAAGGCATGGAAGGTAGGTAGGTAATGGGATAGGGTTTAGTATGATTAGAAGTTTGCACCTTATTTCCGTCCTAATTTTACGCGTAGGAATTTGAGAATAGTTTAGATTTCGAGCGTGTATGATAAGAAAAAGAAAAGTAGACTAGTAAAATTCGAATACATCAGTAGAAACATCTGATTGTTAAAATTAAAATTTTGAAACATTAATAAAAATGATTTAGAGATTGGAATTTAAAACTAATTATAACTCATTGATTTTGATGGTTGAAGTTATAAGTATCCCTTTTTGTTCTAATATTATATTTTTTCCAGCTCTAACTTGTCATGCATGTTTAACTAAATTTGGAAAAATCACTATATCAAAAGGCAACTTTGAAATTAGTTGCCTCTTACTAATAAAAGGAAAAGACAAGTCATATGCTAAAACACTTTTTAAATCTCAAAACTCCACCAAACTTGGAGCATGTTATATGAAATGAAATGGCATCATCATATTATGCAACAAAAGTCAAAAGTACCATTCACCCAATTTTATTACTAAGTTTATTTAATTGTCATGCTTCATCTTTGAAGTGTAATAAAAAAAAGTAACACTGATATTTTACGTTTACGCAGAATTTTAAAAAAATATTTCAAATATAGGGCTTCAATTTGAAACCATTCATTACTAATAACATGTATAATATTACCCAAACAAATATCAACAATACCTAATGCTAAAAATTTGCTCTATAATGGAGCTAAAAATAGACTACCTAATTTTTCTTTCATCTATGTTTTGATTTGAGATTTAAGTGTAGTATATTTGTTAAAAAACTAATTCCGTAATTACTTTTAAATTTTTAAAGATTTTTTCCACGCTCTGACTAATTTAAATTTGCTCATAATCATATAAAAAAACTATTTTTTTACTAAAAAAAGACATTCTCAACTCGAATCTAAAATCTCTAGTTATAGTAGAAGAATCTTGTTCTTGTTCATTACTAAATGTGTTTTGTCAAAAATTTCCCTATTACGTAAATTCATACCCAAAACTTCTAATTACGAGTAGAAAAATCTCATTCATCTCAACAGAATTCTCGATCATCACGCTAACAAATTTTTTCTAGACGTGAATGGTGTTAATGGAAAAAGTTTGAAATTAAAATTTGTGGGACCTTAAATAACATTAAATATATAAAGGTGAAAATTGATGATGGGGCCTTTAGAAGACAAGACCCGTGTAGTAAATGGGCCCATTCCATGTATCAACGGCCCAAAATAGCTTTTGCATGTGATATACACCTAACTCATCAACCTAAAAAGTCAATACAAAACCGTACTCTTTAGGCCCACTATTTCACATTCTTTGATTTTCTTTTATTCACTTTTGGGATTGTTTGGTTAAAATATCTTACTTATTATGAGGATATTATAGTGGAAGATATTATTTATGTAATGAATAATTATGTAAATGAGAAGATATTGTTTCCCCTTGTGTTTAGTGTTTCAAATTCATGTAGCGTAAGGTTTATTATAGAAAAAAAATATTGTATATTAGAAAATAAGATAATCGTTGAAATGTTTACTTACTTAGTAATAAAGCTGCTAGGAAGTTAATGGATGCGTAACTGGTGTTTTACAGGTTAGAAACCTTCTTGCCCTAGAAATATTCCAAAAGGAGGAGGTTATTTCGAATAAGAGAGGGGGGGGGGG